>NC_134099.1:53983435-54293435 GCF_000715075.1 Nicotiana tabacum | reverse complement strand
AATGACTTTATCAACAGTTACGCAAATGAATGTAGAACAAATAGTGCAGATAGGCACGAAAATCCGCCCCTCAGGTGCAACACTCAATTTAGAGATAATGCTAGGCAATCAGATATATATCATATGAAGTAGCACAACAATAGATAATGGCAGACAATGAAATACAGTAAACACATAGAACAGTACCAGGATCGCTGCGGCGTGCAGCCCAATCCATTTGTCATCAACGGCGCTCACTGGGGGTGTGCAAACTCCGGGAGGGGCCCCTTATGGCCCAAGCGCAATATCAAGCCATCTCGTGGCATCAAATCTAGGCCCTCGGCCTCATATAAATCAGTATCTCACTGCTGCGGTGTGCAGCCCGATCCAAGAGTATCCTCACAATATAGGCCCTCAACCTTACTCAGTCAAAATTCACATAAGCCCCTCGGGCAACAGTAAAACATGATGCTCAGCCCAAAATATTATTTAAAATACCATTTCAAGTGTTAGAGCAGAGTAAACATGGTTGAGTTTTGAAAATAGTAGAAAATAACATGACTGAGTTCAACTATATAATCAAACAGTGAGGAAATATCAAACAACAATCCCCGAAGGGTTCAAATAGCTGGCACTAGGCCCAAAGATGGCATTCAGCACAAATAATGACGATAACAATTAGTTTTCAGTTA
Organism: Nicotiana tabacum; assembly: GCF_000715075.1. NCBI lineage: Eukaryota > Viridiplantae > Streptophyta > Magnoliopsida > Solanales > Solanaceae > Nicotiana > Nicotiana tabacum. The sequence continues at coordinate 54,292,764 of NC_134099.1, read as the reverse complement.
AATACGCGGTAAAATCATCAATCGGGACGGACCAAGTCACAATCCCCGATAGTAAAAGATCCCACGCTCGTTATCCGACGCGTGTCTCACCTCAATACAACACTACGATGTGCAAATCTAAGGTTTCAAACCCTCAAGATATCATTTACAATCATTACTCACCTCGAACCGGCGAAATATCTAGCTCGCGACGCCTTTGCCCCTCAAATCGGCCTCCACGTGCGTCAAATCTATCCAAAATCAGAACGAATACGTCACAATATGCTAAGGGAACAAAGCCCAAGCAAAAATAATCAATAAAGGGCACAATTCCTGAAATTACCAAAACCCGAGCCCCGGGCCCACGTCTCGAAATTTGACAAAATTCACAAAACTAGAATCCTTATGCTCTCACGAGTCTAACCATACAAAAATTATCCAATTCTGATACCATTTGGCCCTTCAAATCATCATTTTACATTTTTGAAAGGTTTCACCATTTTCTTCCCAAATTCCATTCCAAATCACGGATTAAATGATAAATTCAATGATAGATTCATGTACTCTAGCCAAATCTGAGTTAGAATCACTTACCCCGATGAATTTCTTGAAAAACCTTTGAAAAATCGCCAAAATACGAGCTCTCTAGGTCAAAATATAAAATAAAACCCAATACCTCATATTTATAGAGTACCGCTCATATTTCAGCCACCGCGGTCCGCGCTAGCCAGTGCGGTCCGCGCAAAAACAACTGCGGCCGCACAGGCCTTCCTCTGCAGTGACAGGCTTTAGTATTTTGACCATAACTTTCCCTACAGATGCTTACATTGAGATATCCTTACTTTTCTGAAAACTAGACACGAAGAGCTACAACTTTTGTTTTTGAATCACCTCAAAATTCCTTGTAGATCAAAAGATTTGAGCTTCCGAAGTAGGACCAGCGAGAAGATTCTTCACCGCGGCCGCGTCCACTTTTGTGCGGTCCGCGTGACGCCTACCGCGGCCGCGTCCATTTTTGTGCGGTCTGCACAGCACTCACCGCGGGCGTACTTATTTTTGTGCGGACCGCGTGAGTGAGTTCCGGGGCCTGCAACCCCTGTGGACCTGCTACGACTATGATTTTTGCACTAAAACATCCCGGAACCTACCCGGAACTCCCGGAACTTCAAACCAATTGTACCAACACATCCCATGACATCGTTCAAACTTGCTCAAAACTTCGGAATACTCACAACAACATCCAATCACCAATTTAACATAGGATCCAAGCCTAAGAACTCCAAGAACTCTTAAATTATGCTTTCGCTCAAAAAGTCTATCAAATCTTGTCCGAATGACCTGAAATTTTACACACACATCCCAAATGACACAACGAAGCTACTGCAACTCTTGGAATTTCGTTCTGACTTTTATATCAAAATCTCACCTATCAACCGGAAAGCGCCGAAATCTCAATTTCGCCAATCCAAGCCTAAACCTTCCACGGACTTCCAAAATGCATTCCGATCATACTCCTAAGTCCCAAATCACCTAACGAAGCTAACCAAATCATAAAAATTTCAACCCGAGATCAAGTACACATAAGTCAAATCTTGGTCAAACCTTTCAAATTTTAAGCTTTCAACTGAGACTGTTCTTCCAAATTCATTCTGATTAACCTGAAACCCAACACCAATGATTTACATAAGTCATAATACACCACACGGGGTAAGTCATGCCCGAGAACTGGCGAGCGAAGGGCAAAAGCTCAAAACGACCGGTCAGGTCGTTACAATAATTCAAGGAGAATAATTACTTAGAATGTGCCCAGAGTTGTTATAAAAGCCAACCAATCGCTGAATAACCTTACCATGCATATACCCGGGGGTGATCTCACGTCACCCTATTTCATATAGGTCTGATAACACACAGTAATTGAAATTTCACAACCCAATATAACCCATAAGCCTTAGAACCACATTTCCACTTTTGAAATCATTCACAAGATCAGAATCTCATATCTATAATGAGAATAAGTCCGAACAAGCTGTAATTACCTATACTTGCAATCTCAGATGCAATCATTTGATATACCGCATGACTTAAACACTCGTAGTGATAACTTCTAATTACAGCAGCTGCACACAGCACCCGAATACCAATAGAAAAACTCTTATCCACTAAAGTCTCACCCCAACACTTTCATATATTGCCAATAATCCCAAAAAAAATGCGGTAAGCCATAACCATTTTCCTAGATCAACCATTCATGAAGCCGCTTCCCTTTTTGGCTAATACCACAGCAATTTCCGAACTGAACCTCGATATTATCCTTCCAACAAGCTAAAATCAAATCTGTTCGTATTCATTAATGATCCAGGCAATCTCCCCTAATCCAACACACCACTCTAGTAATATGACACGTCAATAGAGGCCTAATCCACGACTTGCATAATACGCGCACCAATAAGCAACGGTCCGAACCTACTCAAATCATGAAAATGACTTAAATAAAAGAGTTGTACCTCAAGCTCACCAGATCCACCGCAACACAAGGCTGAGGACCAATCTCACATCATCGAAATAGAACACACAAATCTAACCCGAAGGATCATGCCTCCACAGAATCTTCGTTGCAATGCATGATTCTATCCAACCACTGTTCCACATGGAACACCTCAAGCCACTCTGCTCGAAATCGACAATCACACACAATTTGACAGTGAAACAAATAACATATACCACGCAAACCCGATAGGACATAACCGATACGCCATTCGCCGAGCAACACCCAATTACTTTTCCCCGCTCGACTTCCACTATGAACCCCAACAGAACCGCACCATATGTGCCTATAACCCAAAAATCATAACGTCTCGCAACACAGGAAGGCAACTCATAGATCTCCTAGATCACTAGTAAGCTCAATAACAGTCACATCAACCTGTCCCTCAACAATACAGTTTGGGGCCAACTAAGCCGACTCCACTAGAACACGCATCCATATTGGCCTGACAACGAACTCCTTATCAAGGAAGCCTGAAGCTGCTTCTCCCACTACTATAACTCCTGTCGGAGCCATACGATATGGTGCCCGGTACCAAGTCAATACCGAAATCAACAACCCTGCCCGGCGACATGCCCGGCCATAAGAAATACATCCGAAGAGTCCCTCAACACCGGAACTGAATCAGTGGTAGAATCCTCTACACTGACATCCATCACGAAAGCTCAATTAAGAAAGGCAATCCTTCCCAGCCGTCCGCTGGGTCCTTGAAATATAAACCACTCTACTAGAACATAATCTGACGCACCTCGCCACCCAACCCGTGGCATTTCCGGCATAGCCCCAAGCGCAATAGTACGGAATAAGCCAACACGGAGACAACCAGTCTAAACCCCAACGTCACATCCAAAATCTAATATGCCAAGCAAAGAAAGATCCACTCGCGCCTCCAAATCCCGATAATCACTAAACAGTTCTGATACACACGGCTCACAATTACAACATAGCCTAAATGTGAGAACTTCCCTAACTCAAATCCATATGGCACATAACTCAACACACCTGATCCCAATTCCATCGTATGAATGCATACCATGCCTCAAACACTCAATCATTCCATGAGAGATCCAACAAGAAGGTGTCGCAATACTACCGAAGTACCATCAGCTTAATCACATTGCCTTTCCTGAAACATATACCCTCGTCAAATCACTCCAATTAGCAATATCACTTCCTTAATCATCTGAAGATCATCCCCCTAATCATCTGAAGCTCATTTCTCTAATAATCCGAAACTGCCCGTGCTGCCCAAGAATTTTATGGCCTTCCGTTCAGAATTGAACTGTAACCTTACACACGCGATTCTCAATCCTTCACAACATACCGCATAACCCATACCATCCTAGGATAATCATGAGAACTTCATATCCCTTCCGAATCACAAGAAACTACACATTCCACTAACCAATAACTCCCCATTGATTCCATCTAGAAGAGAACCACTATACATCCCATGCTCCTCATTCCAATAGGAAAAATATACATCTCTAACTGTGGTGGAAATCATCAAGAACTCTCTGAGTTCCCTTTGCACAAATCAGACATGTCAGGACTAAATCCTTCTAACTCAACCAAGCTAAGCAAGCCATCAAAACCTAAGAGCATCGCCGCAAAATACCTGAAAGAACTTATTACCTCGAACACACACCAGGAATTAATCATATCCTTACCATTCCGATTCGGTCTACTATAAAGCTACCCCATCTATCTAAATTTCCTTCTAATTCATCTTCAACTTGATATTCTTTCTTAATTATTCCCAAAAGCACTACATTTGAAATACTTCGTTCTGAAGAACTTCCTGCGGATCTAAATCTGTTACCTCCTAATATTAATACATAGAATCCCACAATTAATATAGAAAACGCCACAAGTCTTGATGTCTTCCAAGAAAAATTCAGTTTCTATCCATAAGTACAACTTGAAAGCCTCCAATTATTGCATGTAAAATTTTGAACACGATAGGACCATTCTCTAGAGGCATCCACTCTACTCAAACAGCAGTTAGGTTGATTAAATGAACCGAACAACCTGTGCTTCATTTGCACTCCAACACTGCAGAATATGACCTCATTTTAATATAACCAAGCAACTTCCTGCCCCATGCACCGAGCATCCCTTACCAACCACCACACAAGTCATTCCCCGATTCTCGTACACCCATAAGGCATAACATAACCTTTATTGAAATTTCCTTTACTTGAGCCATAACTGATTCGCAAATACGCCTCAAACTAGAACCATTAGAGCACATAACCGTGCAATCAACTATTCAATAGCGGACTCCCCCCACTTGGCTCAAAGCCATAGATCGAAACACGCACCATAACTTATAACGTGTATACTTTATTGCTTCCATAATACCATAGTGAGATTAGACTAAGTCTTTCATAAGCTCTTGAAACGCCGACCATCGGGTACTTTAACTCTATGCAAATCTTGCATTCACTCTCGTAACAGTTAAGCCCACTCTATTAAGAGACAAAAATTTAAATTTCAACACATATGTTTCACTTGTGAATGAGATCTTCTAACAGACAACATAAGGATCACACAATCTTAGAACACCACAGGAGACAAGCCGCCTGCTTCGCCTCAATATAACATTTTTGTATACCTTCCACCGTCATACACATTACACAGTCGTTTAATCTTCCTGAGTCTGAACTCATACCGTAACATGAAATTTACTTCACTCCAACTAGGAGACATGAAAAGATTCTTCACGCGCCCATACCTCGGGGCTACACATCCAATTACAATGGAAATCAAACACTTAATCGCTCATCTATCATCCAGCAGACCTTCATCTCCACTTCCGAGTCATATATATACATCTCACAGTACTAACATACGCATCATGTAGCTACCCAGCCGTCATTCACACCAATAGGGGCAATACCGAACGTATAAGTTCAAAACACTTGCTCACACAATCAGCACCTCGGTGCTCAAGCCATAGGCAAAGATCCGGCCTCAAGTCCTCCAGACTGGCCCAACATCAACTCACAAAGATTGCATCTCGCCCCTCGATCGGGGGATCACAAGCCATCAAGGCACATCTGATACTGAGTGCTCATGCGCACATGCAAACGCGTGGGAGGAATTTCAAAAGTTACTGTTCAAGCTGAATCAAGGACGCACGATAAGAATTCAAGAATATGAAGTTTTCCCAAAGGTTCTGCATCCTCTCGAGGATAAATATAGACGTCTCCGTACCGATCCGCGAGACTCTACTAAACCTGCTCATGACTCATTAGACCTATGTAACCTAGGCTCTGATACCAACTTGTCACGACCCAAATTCCCGAACCCGGTCATCATGGCGCCTCTCATGAAGACAAGGCTAGCCAAACCAAAACGGAACATTTCTTTTAAACAGTTAAATATCATAAACAGTTCTAAATATGATATAATAGCTATAATTTGCGGAAAATAATGATGACAATAGAAGAAACCATCCCGACACAGCCCAAACCGGGGTGTCACAAGTCACGAGCATCTATTAGAGTATAAATACAACTACACGGTCTGAATTATACAAAACAGGACTGATAAATAAAAGGAAGAAATGCGGTGCTGCGAACGCTGGCGGTCACGTTGCTAAACTCCGATAACTTAGCCTCTGATCGGCTCAAAACCCGCTATTGGGTGTTTAAATGCCTGCATCTGCACATAAGGTGCAGGGAGTAAAGTGAGTACTCCAACTCAGTGAGTAATAAAGGTAAATAACAACTGAGCAGTAAGAAATCAAGTAAGGCAACCAACATTCTGTAGAGAGGCAGTGAAAAACCTTTTGAGAAAGAAATAGTGAAGCTGTGAAATATTTAGAAATATCTTAGCTCAGTTTAAACCTCTTTTGAAAATGACTTTATCAATAGTTACACAAATGAATGCAAAACAAATAGTGCAGATAAGCACGGAAATCCGCCCCTCGGGCGTAACACTCAATTAAGAGATAATGTCAGGCAAATAGATATATATCACATGAAGTAGCACAACAACAGATAATGGCAGACAATGAAATACAGTAAACAAATAGAACGGTACCAGCACCGCTGCGGCGTGCAGCCCGATCCATATATCTCTGCGGCGTGCAGCCCGATCCATTTATCGTCGACGGCGATAATGGATGGTGTGCAGACTCTGGGAGGGGCCCCTTATGGCCCAAGCGCTATATCAAGTCATCTCGTGGCATCAAATCTAGGCCCTCGGCCTCAAATAAATCAGTATCTCACTGCTGCGGCGTGCAGGCCGATCCAAGAGTATCCTCACAATACAGGCCCTCAGCCTTACTCAGTCAAAATTCACATAAGCCCCTCGGGCAATAGTAAAACATGATGCTTAGCCCAAAATATTATTTAAAATACCATTTCAAATGTTAGAGCAGAGTAAACATGGCTGAGTTTTGAAAATAATAGAAAATAACATGACTGAGTTCAACTATATAATCAAACAGTTAGGAAATATCAAACAACAATCCCCGAATGGTTCAAATAGTTGGCACTAGGCCCAAAGATGGCATTCAGCCCAAATAATGACAATAACAATTAGTTTTCAGTTAAATACGCGGTAAAATCATCAATCGGGACGGACCAAGTCACAATCCCCGATATTAAAAGATCCCACGCTCGTCACCCAGCGCGTGTCTCACCTCAATACAGCACTACGATGTGCAAATCTCGGGTTTCAAACCCTCAAGATATCATTTAACAATCATTACTCACCTCGAACTGGCGAAATATCTAGCTCGCGACGCCTTTGCCCCTCAAATCGTCCTCCACGTGCATCAAATCTATCCATAATCAGAACGAATATGTCACAATATGCTAAGGGAACAAAGCCCAAGCAAAAACAATCAATAAAGGGCACAATTCCTGAAATTACCAAAACCCGAGCCCCGGGCCCACGTCTCAAAATTTGACAAAATTCACAAAACTAGAATCCTTATGCTCTCACGAGTCTAACCATACGAAATTTATCCAATTCTGATACCATTTGGCCCTTCAAATCATCATTTTACATTTTTTAAAGGTTTCACCATTTTCTTCCCAAATTCCATTCCAAATCACGGATTAAATGATGAATTCAATGATAGATTCATGTACTCTAGCCAAATCTGAGTTAGAATCACTTACCCCGATGAATTTCTTGAAAAACCTTCGAAAAATCGCCAAAATCCGAGCTCTCTAGGTCAAGATATCAAATAAAACCCAAAACCTCATATTTATAGAGTACCACTCAAATTTCAGCCACCACGGGCCGCATCAAATCGACTGTGGTCCGCGCTAGCCAGTGCGGTCCGTGCAAAAACAACCGCAGCCGCACAGGCCTTCCTCTGCAGTGACAGGCTTTAGTATTTTGACCATACCTTTCGATACAGATGTCCAAAATGAGATATCTTTACCTTTCTGGAAATTAGACACGAAGAGCAACAACTCTTATTTTTGAATCACCTCAAAATTACTTGTAGATCAAACGATATGAGCTTCCGAAGTAGGACCAGCGGGAAGGTTCTTCACCGCGACCGCGTCCACTTTTGTGCGGTTCGTGTGACGCCTACCGCAGCCGCGTCCGTTTTTGTGCGGTCCGCACAGCACTCACCACGGGCGCACTTATTTTTGTGCGGACCGCGTGAGTGAGTTCCAGGGCCTGCAACCCCTGTGGACCTGCTACGGCTATGATTTTTGCACTAAAACATCCCGGAACTTCAAACCAATTGTACCAACACATCCCATGACATCGTTCAAACTTGATCAAAACTTCGGAACACTCACAACAACATCCAATCACCAATTTAACATAGGATCCAAGCTTAAGAACTCCAAGAACTCTTAAATTATGCTTTCGCTCAAAAAGTCTATCAAATCTCGTCCGAATGACCTGAAATTTTGCACACACATCCCAAATGAAACAACGAAGCTACTGTAACTCTAGGAATTTCATTCCGACTTTTATATCAAAATCTCACCTATCAACCGGAAAGCGCCGAAATCTCAATTTCGCCAATCCAAGCCTAAAACCTTCCACGGACTTCCAAAATGTATTCCGATCACACACCTAAGTCCCAAATCACCTAACGGAGCTAACCAAATCATAAAAATTTAAACCTGAGATCAAGTACACATAAGTCAAATCTTGGTCAAACCTTTCAAATTTTAAGCTTTCAACTGAGTCTGTTCTTCCAAATTAATTCTGATTAACCTGAAACCCAACACCAACGATTTACATAAGTCATAATACACCACACGGGGTAAGTCATGCCCTAGAACTGGCGAGCGAAGTACAAAAGCTCAAAATGACCGGTCGGGTCATTACAATATATCTTTTGGACATGTTTCCTTCATGTATGTTATTCTCGTAATTCAGCAGATGTTAACCAGGTTTATAGCTTAGATGCATGCTTAGAGCTGTTTGACAGGTAGGACTCGGGCACCCATCGCGGCCCTTCGGTTTGGGTAGTGACACGAACCTTGAATCCTTGAACACAACTTCATAATCTTATGCTAAGGCGTTTTAACCCTTGCAAGAGATAACAAAAAAGGGGAAACAGATTCAAAATCCATAAAAAAAAAGTTTCCTATATTCATCAAGATCTTTTTACAAGAGCCATATGGCCCGGCTGAGAATTTTTTACAAAGGTTGATCGGCCTCAACATAAAAGCAAAAATTACAAAGCCTAAGCAGCATGCCTTATCGGAGGAAGCATCTTCGCCCTCGGAGTCTTCTCCACCGCCAAATTCGCTCTAATTCTTGGAGTCTTCCTAGGGAAAAGCTAGCTTCAGAGCCTTTGTTTCCTTTGACTTGCAACCTTGATTTTAGCAGATATATCGAAACATTGATCACGGGCCACTTTGAGGGCATCCCTTTAGTGTTTCCACATTGCATGATCCACCATGCTACTGCCCTGTTCTAGGGTGGATTTAGCATCATTCTTGTATTGGGTCGCATTAGCCTGAGCCTTAATATTGGCCGCGGCCGCCTCAAATTTGGCCACCTCGAGCTCTTTGGCTAAGTAGGCTAAATTGGATTAAAGCTCCTCAATTTTCTTTGCCTGAACAAGGCATTCTCCCTTGCAGCCCCAAGCTGAGATTCGGCCGACTCCAGCTCTGCTTGGATGACCTCCTTTTGTGCAGCCAAAATGTCCATACAACCCTTGAACTTTTCAGCCTCGACTTGTACTTCATCTATTCGCCTTTGAAGGCCCTTGATCTGTTCGAGCCTCTGACGAACCTGTAGAATCAGATCGTTAGTTGTTATCTCCAACTCATCTTCCCTATCACGTCGCACTCAAAATACCTACTCGGCTATCTCAACATGCTCATCTCGAACCGTCACCAGATCTACCTGAAGCTTCTCACTGAGAAGCTTGTAGGTATCACATTTCTCAGTGTAGCCCTGAACCTCGGACTTGCGCTCCTCTCGAATTCGAAGGAAGGCCTCGTGATGCAACACCGAAGCCTACAAGTAAGGAAGAAAGTGTTGAAACTATTTACAATTCAAAGTTTTAAAGAGATAATGGTATGGACCTCGAACTTACCTGATTCAGAGCATGCTGGGCCTCGTTGAACAAACAAGCAACTTCCACTTCATCCATCTTGGATTGGTCCTCTTCAGTGACCAAGCATCGGAGATAGCTAGTCATCCCTACAGGGTCAGAAAAAACCCGAGCATCCTCCAGGACCGAGATGATAAGTGACCGCCTATGCTCGGGATTGACACTGGGGGCAGGGAATTGATTGGTCAGTTTAAAGATCGAGAAATCATCACTCGAGCTCTTCCTCGGTACATCCAAGTCACCTAGACTAGTGACATCTTCTACTTCAACAAAATAGCCACATAAAGGGTCTTATGCTTCATAGACCACTTTACCGTGGAAAGTCTCCATCGCCTGAGCGTCCTTGATCGTCGAATCAGAGAACGAAGGCAATGAGGGGGAATCCACAATCTCTATTTCCCCAAGTAAATCTTTTTGGACTCTGCCTTCATCTCGGTAAGCCTCGAGCATGGTCTCTATACCAGCCTCGATCGCCTCCTCGGTAGCCTTCTCACCTCGAGGTGGAGGTTCTTCAGATCTTTCTGGCTCGGAGACTTCATCAACACGAGGCAAAGCAGTTTCAGCTCCCGCCAGCCTAGTAGTTCTTTGAATTTCGGTGCCAGTTCGCACGTGGGTCACAAGCCCAGAGTCTTCTTCTTCTTCGTCTTCTTCAGCTTCATCTATCAGCTGTTGGACTGACTCCATAGTCAGGTGGATGATGTTCCCCTTAGGTTTACAGGGCCTCCTTACCAGTTTTTTCTTTTCCGGTCCCGGAGAGCTCGAAGCCCCTTTTCTCTTCTTCTCTTTGGCCTGCTTCGGGGAAGGTAGAGGGGAAAGTGCCTCTTCTTCGGCATAGGAGGGACTCATTGCTACATCCTTCCCGAGACCTACAAAAGGAAAAAGATGATTACGTTTAATGCGAAGCTCGAATGAAAACCATTATAACAAAAAAAGATTACCATGGTTACGGGCCTCCCATTGACCCTTGGATAACTCCATCCAAGTACGCTCGGAGTAAGACTTCTGCGACACTAAGCCCTTGACCCATTGCCTCAGGTCGGGGACCACTTAGGGCATGTGGTCCACAGCTACAACATAAAAACATAGATGAGGAAAGATGATGAGAAGTAAAATAGCAAAGATAGATATTCAAGGCAAAGCAATACTTACGATTCATGTTCCATTTTTCAGGAAACAGCATGTCCTCGGCAGGGATTAGGTCTGAGGTCTTTATTCAGACAAATCGTCCCATCCAACCTTGGTCTCATGTCTCATCTATGCTCGAGAACGAGGGTTTAGTGTCTCTGTGATAAAGCTTGATCAAGCCTCCACGATAAAGCTGGAGGCTGTATAGACGAATAAGGTGATTAAGGGTAAAAGGATGACCCTCGATCTTGTTTATAAAAAATCAGAGGAGGATCACGATCCTCCAGAATGATAGATGTATTTGGACAAGAGTGACATTGTACCTCTTGCAAAAGGCGACGATGATGGGATCTAAGGGACCTATCGTAAAGGGGTAAGTATAGACACTTAGATACCCCTCTACATGAGTGGTAATAGATTCCTCCGAGGTAGCAACTACTACATCTTTTCCTACCCAGTTGCACTCCTTTTTCACCTTCTTGTGGAGACCATTGGTAATTGTATTATGTATCTCGATATCAGTTCATATCGGCCTGGTGTCGAGGGTGTATTTTCTACCTTAAAATCGGCAGCAGTGGGCACTTTGTCGGAATAAAGTCCTCTAGGGGAGGTTCCACATCGGCTATGGTGCTGGCAGGCCGTGATGAAGAAGCGGTTTCCTTGTGGGAGACGGTTTTTGAGGTCTTAGCCATTTTTATAAATGGAGAAGAATAAAACAGAGGAGAAACGCTTGGATATTTTGCGATGAACAAGGAAAGAAACTCAGGGAACTGAAAACACAAAAATCTGGGGAAGGCAAAGAATTGTGAAGATTAGAATGAAGGAGATTGAAAGTAAAGTTTGAAAGAATGAAGAAAGTAGTTGTTTATTGGTTTCACAACAACGGTTCAAAGTTGGTAGTGGCCGACCGTCGACTGATGCGCATTAAATGCCTAGAAAACTGTACCGACAGGACATTTCGGTAGCCTCACGATGCTTACATCATAGTAAACCGAAAGGAAGTTCGATGACTCGATTCGTTTCTTGTCATTACACTCCAAAAAATGAGGGGGCTATCTGTATACGGTCAAAATCGAGCTTCCCTAATTTTGTATGGCTAATGAAAATCAGGATGGCAGACCAAGGCTCGGACTCGCTTATATCGAACCATGACATGGAGAAGGATTACTAAGCTGATGAATCAATGACTAATCAAGAATGATACCAGCCGTGATCGAGACCGAAGTGGGATAGAGATCAAGCGAGATTGAAGGAAGCCTACTAAGTCGAATAACAAAAAGCCAAGATATCCGTGATCGGGCAAGGATCGTGGCGGAAATCTTGGCACGTATCAAGTCAAGACCGGTCATTTAGCCAATCATGGGATTTCCTTCTGTATTTAGAATTGTACCATAAGTAGAATTCATCTACCATATAAAGGGGATTCTAATCATTTTGTAAAGGGAAAATTCACGTTACATTAAGCTATATATTCACTTTCTCTTAAGCTTTCAATATTTTATGAATCTACCTCAAGGATTAAGCTTTCAATATCTACCTCAAGGATTAAAGCTATATATTTTATTTGGTTTGCCTCATTTATATTCGTAATTAATTTCATTGTCAATTTATGTTTTCTCTGAATTTGTGCTAAGCAAATCACGTGTCCTTAAAATCACAGTATAAATTCAAATTGTTATCAGTTTTTAGTGTGTGTGTGTGTGTGTGTATATATATATATATATATATATATATATATATATATATATATATATATATATATATATATATGGAAGGGGAAACATGATCGGGGGAATATCGTGTACAAATAAAAATTCAATAAAGAAGCATGCGGAGCACCAAAATTCACTTCGAAATTTTAATTGGTCTTCCTATTTTGGCCATATAGGCCATGAGACCCTTTACAGTACAAAACACTAACAGTAATATTAGAATCGACTTTTTTTTATCTAAAAGTGTATGAGGGTAGAAAAAAATTTATTCGTGCGAAAAAAAAAGTTGAATTCCTTTTTTATTTCGCATAGTTAACAAGGAAGTGAAAAAGCCAGGGAAAAAAATAAATGAAAATGGTCCAATTAGTAGATAGTTTGAACTCGAACTTTACCGCTGCAAATGTAACTTCTCAAATCTCAAATAATGTTGTTTTCTTTTTTTTTCAGCTCAAACTATTTTTATATGTGGCCCACACCGCAATTTGCTTTTTTCCTCCAAAATATTTTCACTGTCTCCCCAAAATTCATCTCACCAACCAACCTTCCTTCACTAACACCAGTGGCTCCTACTCATTTTAGGGCCATTGTCGGGCATAAACCCACCATAGGATGAAGGAAATAAACTAACAATCTCAACTATTTAGCGAAATCCAAGATTGACCAGCAGAAACCAGTGAAAAAATAAGTGATTTGACCCGAGAAGGGCTACAAATTTGCAAATTCCCATCTCCGCTGAAGCACTTGATTACTCCGACCATTTTACCTCATTGTCATTGTCACGACCCAAATTCACTAGTCGTGATGGTACCTAACCCAACCTGCTAAGTAAGCCAACTAATAACTATCTAATTTCAATAATATCAATAAGACAATTAACCAAAACGAATTATATGAATCTTATACATTTTCCAAGGACTAGTAGTACAAATCATGAGCTTCTAAGAATAGAGTTTACAAAGTTGGTATGAAGTAAATACATCATCAGCCTGAAAAATACATAAACAGGGTTTTATGAATCTAATGCTACCATGAACAAGAGGCAGCTACAACAGGAACGTAGGTACAACTTCAATCCCAGCTCTCATCGATCACAGCAACATCATTAGTCAACATCAACACGCAAGGAGCAAAAGTATAGTATGAGTACAACCGACTCCATGTACTCAATAAGTAACAAACCTAACCTTAGGTTGAAAGTAGTGACGATTTGGAACATTGGTCGAGTCCAACACCAATAACCAACAGCAGTTCATAATAATGTAAAGCAAATATACTCGGAATTTAAACTGCTCAGATTTTTCATAATTCCCTAAAATAGTTTCTCTTTTCAAGTATATCAGTGAAAAACCCAATTCCTTTACCGAAATCGTCGTAAAATATGACATAGTTTGAAAACTGTACTTTTTCTAAAAATTCTTTCCACAATAAATAAGATGTTTCATTTTCTTTCCATATAGCAAGTGTGAAATACCTCTCTATGCCCACATATCAATATGTGTGAAAAGTCATGAATGACATGATACCGTACAGCATGAGGAAAAATGCATCTCTACGCCTGTATGTCATGTGTGCATGGCAATGTCATGTATCTCAGAGATGAATCATGTACTCACACTCTCAGAGTATTCAATCTCTATGACTCACACTTTCTGCTCATCATGCCCAATCACTCAGTACCGTATATGGCCAATCCGGCCCGGGAAAGATTCATCCCGGAATATATACATCATCTGACCAACAGTCACTCAGTACTGAGTAAGGCCAATGCAGCCCATGGAGAAAATCCATCTCCAGTTATATAATGCTTCGGTCAATATCCATGTCCAGGGAAGATCCATCCCTCAATATAATCAACTCTGCTCACTGGGGGTGTGTACAGACTCCGGAGAGGCTCCTACAGCCCAAGCTCTATCATAAAAATCAGTATTACCGATGCAGCGTGCAGCTCGATCCTACTACTGTCACTTATAATCAGGCTCTCAGCCTCACTCAGTCATCAATCTATCCAGTCTCACTAAGGGCTTACAATCTCATGAAACTAACCCGACAACAATGATACGATGTATCAATAAATAACAACTGAGGTTGAAATATGATATGAATGCATGAATACAACTAAGTACAAAATATCAATGAAATCAGTGAGAGGAAGGCAAGAAACGACCACGTTGGATCCCAACAATATCGGCATAAAGCTTAAACATAATATCTAGCATGATTGACAGATCAATTACTTTATCATATGGTGAAAACACAGATATCAACAAAAAAGGACCACTATACAGTACCATGGAAACAACAGAGTCAGAAACACAGGGTACATGCCCACACGCCCGTCACCTAGCATGTTACCTCAATACTAAACACACAACACATAATTCAGAGTTTCATATCCTCAGCACTATGTTTAGAATAGTTACTTACCTCGAACAAGCCAATTCCATTACCTAGCAAGCCAAGCAATGCTCCAAAAATGCCATCACGCGCGCAGTGACCTCCGAACGGCTCAAACCTAGCCAAAAGCAACTCAAATAAATCGAATAAAGCATAAGAAAACAATTCTAAATGATAAAGATCGAAATCTTTATGAAAGCGCAAACCCAGCCAAAATTCACACCCGAGCCCGCACCTCGGAACCCCACAAAACTCACAAAATCTGACAACACATTCAATTACGAGTCAAAACATACTAGTTTCACTCAATTCCGACTCCAAATCAATGTTCAAAACTCAAATATTCATATTATAAAACTTTAGGCCAAAACCCCCAATTTTCTCTTTAAAATATATCAACCGAAAGTTAAAATCGAAGATAGACTTATGAAATATAACCAAAACCGAGTAGACAACACTTATCCCAATTCATATGATGAAAATTGCTTCAAGAATCACCTCAATCCGAGATCCCTGGCTCCAAAAATATCAAAATGGTCGAAACCCTTGAAATAGAGTACTTTATAATCTGTCCAAGCATCCTCTTATATGAACGCGGGAAAGCTATCGCAATTGCGATGAACAAAAATACACTGCCTCCAAACGACTCTATACGATCGCAAAAGTACTCATGCCAACTTGAAGCACACAGGCGTCCAAGCTTCATGAAAGTGTCCAGTATTACGCGAATGCGTATAAGAAATTCCAAATTCCCAACAACCAAGCTCAACAGTATGAGAACGTAGTCTCATTGTGCGAACGTGGAGAAGATCTTGCCCCAACTCTCCGCGAACGCGTGACTTGCTTCGCGATCGTGAAGAATGATTACTACTGCCATCAAAATACATTATGTGTTCGCGACACTTACCCCGCAAACGTGATGAAGAAATGCGACACCGGATATCAGCAGAACACAGCTGTGAAAAATGAAGGAAAAACATAGTCCGAAATCAATCTGAAACACGCCCAAGCCTTTAGGGACCACGTCTGAACTTCCCAACAAGTCCCATAACATAACACAGACCTACTCGAGGCCTCAAAAAAGACAAAACAAGATCGAAATAATGAATCACACCTCAGCTCGAAATCAATGAACTTTGAAACTTCAAACTTCCACAACCAATGTCGAAACCTATCAAATCATGTCCAATTGATCTCAAATTTTGCACACAATTCACATTTGACATTACAGACCTGTTCCAACTTTTGGAATCAGAATCCGACCCTGATATCAAAAAGTCCACTCTCAGTCAAACTTTATAAAATTTCAAATTTTGTCATTTCAAGCTTAATTCTACTACGGACCTCCAAATCACAATCTGGATGCGCTCCTAAGTCCAAAATCACCCAACAAAGCTAACGAAACCATCAAAAATTCAATTCGAGGTCAACTACTAAGAAATCAAACTTAGTCAACTCTTTCAAATTTAAAGTTTCTAGCAGAGAATCATTCTTCTAAATCAAATTCCGAATAACCTGAAAACCAAAACCAACGATTCACATTAGTCATAATACATCATACAGAGCTACTTATGCCCTCAATTAATCGAGCGGAGTGTAAATGCTCAAAACAACCGGCCGGGTCGCTACATCCTCCCCATTTAAACATACATTCGTCCTTTCTATAGGATCAGATTCTCGCATCTACACACTGTATAAGTCTGAACAAGTTGTATCAAGCCTTCACCATAACCCAAGATATAATCACATGATGTACCGCATAACTCAATAACTCATAGCGATAATTTCTAATCACAATAGCTGCTCAAACAACTCAATACCAGTAACAAACCTCATATCAAATAAAGCCTTATTCTAAAACCTTCATACTTCGTCAATGATGAAAGAAACATGCAGAACTCATAACCATTCATCAGATGAACAAGTCATGGATCTCCCTCTCCTTCGACAAGAACTATAGTCAATCTCTAAGGCGACTTCCGATATTATCCTTCCAATTATACCATAATCAAATCCGGCAGCACCCATCCTAGATCCAACGACCTTGCCTTATCAAATACCTTCTACTCTACAGACATGGCACATCAATACAATCTAAAGCCACAACCCGTGCAATCCGCACCAATAAGTAATATTCCAAATGTAGCCAATCATGGAAAATAGCTCAAACGAGATAACTGTCCCGCAAGCTCAACAAGTACCGTCACAACGAAATGCTGAGAATCCATCACATGTCGTAGAACCATTATACAAATCTAACACAAAGTTTCATACTTCAACATGACTCCGCTACATTGCGTGACCCCATCCAAACGTTAGGCCATATAATATACCTCAAGTCACCCTGCTCAAAATCAATAACGGCACGAAATCCGACATCAACTACCCAAGGTGCATTACCATAACCACGGAGAGCAAATAACTCAATACCACAATTCGGAAAGAACATAACTAACGCGCAATCAATCATGAAATATCCATATACTTATCTCGCTCAAATTTTCGATATAAAGCCCAAATAGCACCGCACCATTTCTGCATATAACCAACGAATCATAACTCCTAATAGCATATAAGAGTAACTCACAGATTATCTCAGAACACGAATAAGCTCAACAATGACCAAATGGCACATCCCTCAACAATAGCAATATGGAGCCAACCAATCCGACTCAGTGTAGGATACACATCCTAATTGGTCCTACCGATGGAGCCCCAAATCAACTCTAGTTATCCACAAATAAATAAATAACCCTCCGAAGATCGACAATGACCTAACCATAACACATACCATCTTCTGACTAGCTTTGGCCACATTTTCACAATCCACAACCACGAAACAATCTACTCCTAAGAACACCTAGTCTCCAAATCCATAGAACACACGAATCACCATATCTGATCCCAACTCCACCGCCAGAAGGTCTATACATCTCTTATACACGATCATCCCACGAGGAATACTTCTATAATTCTTCTATGCCACATAGAAAAATTTGAAAATCAGTAGTCGATCAACCAGGAGAGTGTCGCAATACCAATGAAGTATCCATAAATCAAAATACAGGGTGCCTTCTGAAATGCGCACCCTTCTTAGGCAATGCCAAGTAGTAAAAGCATTCATCTAGTCATCTAAAACCATTCATGTTATATAATGAATTCACGTCCTTCCCTTCAAAACTAAACTGTGACCTTGCACATACAAATAGTGATCCCACACAACATACTATATCTATCATGCCATCATATGAAAAGTATGAGAACTTCATAATCCACTCCGAGTCACAAGAAACTACATACTCAATTAGCGAAGAACCCTCCATTTGATTTTATATGGAGAAAATCACTATACACTACATGCTCTTCATGGCAGTAGGAAATATACTCCTCGAATCATGGTAGAAACTATTGAGAACTCTGTGATACTCATTTGCACATAATCAAGCCATCAAATCTAAATCTCTCTAACTCAACCAAGCCACGCATGTCACCAAAATCCTAAGAGCGTTACCACGAGACACTAGTAGAGACTAGCCACATCATAAGTATCTAACGAACCGATTATATCCATTACTGTGTTGATCCAACCTACTCCCGAGTTGTCCTAATTTTCCGAGTTCCTCCGAATTACCTTCAAATTGATACTTCTCCTTGCTAGAAAACTACGATCCTTAACCAAAACTCACCACACGAGTCCCTAGCGTAAAATCACGTCGCTCTAAGGTTCATAAGCCATTGAATGCTCTCTTAAGCACCCCAAAAGTACCACAACTGAGATATCCACTCTAAAGAGACATTATGTAAATTTAAAGTTGTTCCTTTTACCTTCTTGATACTAAATTGTAGAATCCATATACAAATTCGCAAAATTCTCAATTGCCACATATAAATCTTGAATTTATTATAACCATTCTCGAGAGTCATCAACTCTACTCAAATCTCAATTGCACCGCCCAAACGAACTGAACGACCTATGCCCCATTTGTACACCAACACCCTAAGAAGTAATTTACACCTCTAAGAAACCGAGAAAATTCCTACTCCATGAACACTACATCCTTCACGAATAACCACTCAATCATTCTATGATTTCCATATACCCATAGAGTGTAATACAACCCATATCTAGAAATTCTCTTACTTGAGCCATCCTCGATCTCAACCTATGAAATACATAACTAATTCACAAGTATACCTCAAATCGAAACCAATACAATACATAACCGTGCGATCAAACTGTCGATGGCAGACTCCCTCACTTGGCTCAAAGCCAAGGAATAAAGCATCTAATAACTTACAATACCCATACACTGTTGCTGCCAATATTCTGCACTGAAATTCAACTAAATCCTTCATAAGCTCATGTAACACAAACCATATAATACCTCAAATCGCATAAATATAACCCACTAGTAGAAACGAAAGCCTCCACACAACATCATAAAATCACACATCCATAGATTACCTCGCAGGTTATAACCCACCTGCTTCGCCTCAAACTAACATCTCTTTATACCCTTTCACGGCACAACTACTATGTAATTACTTAATCTTCCTGTGTCTGAACTCACCAACAAGACATGAGAACCTAATTTGTTCCACAGTTAAAAAACATGAAAGATCCTCTAACATACTCATAACTCGAGGCTATACGCCAAATCAAGATAGATATCAAGCACCCAATATTCCTTTCTACGCCTCAAGCAAACCCTTCTCATCACATCCAAACCATATAAACACATCTCACAGTCACGTCATACTCATCACATAGCAATCCAGCCACAAATTTCACTTATAGGGACACTACCGGACATATAAATCTAAAAGCACATGCTCACACAATCAACATCTCTATGCTCAAGCTACAGTCAAAACCCTGCCTCATGTCCTCCAAATTGGCCCGTCATCAGCACACTAAAATCACATCTCGCACCTCATCCATAGAGGCACAAGTCGTTGATGCATAGCTGATACTGAGCGCTCAAGTCTGCATATGAATGCGTAAAAGAAATTCAAAGAGTTACGCTTCAAGCTGAATCAATGCCACATGATAAGGAAAGAAAGATGGAAAGTATATCCTAAATGTCATGTATCTTCTCGAAGACAAGTATGGACGTCATCATACCAATTCGCAAAACTCTACTAGACACTTGCTCTTGACTTGTAGAACCTATGAACCTAGAGCATTGATACAAATCTGTTCACGACCCAAAATCCACTAGTCGTGATGGCACCTAACCCAACCTACTAGGTAAGTCAACTAATAACTATCCAATTTCAATATTATCAATAAGACTATTAAAAAAATAACTATTTAAATCTTATACATTTTCCAAGGACTGGTAGTAAAAATCATGAGCTACTAAGAATAGAGTTTACAAAGTTGGTATGAAGTAAATACATCATCTATCTGAAAAGTATATAAACAAGGTGTTATGAATCTAATGCTACCATGAACAAGAGGCAGCTACAACGGGAACACAACTACATCTTCAATTCCTACTCTCGTCGATCACATCAAGATCATCACTGAACATCTGCACGCAAGGTGCAAAAGAATAGTATGAGTACAACCGATCCTATGTACTCAATAAGTAATAAACCTAACCTTAGGTTGAAACTAGTGACGAGCTGGAGCATAGGTCGGGTCCAACACCAATAACCTACAGCACTTCAGAACAATGTAAAGCAAATAATAAAAGAAGTACTCGGAATTTAAACTGCTCAGCTTTTTCATAATTCCTGAAAATTGTTCCGCTTTTCAAGTATATCAGTGAAAAAACCAAATCCTTTACCGAAATCGTCGTAAAATATGAGATAGTTTAAAACTGTAATTTTGTCTAAAATCCTTTCCACAATAAATAAGATGTTTCATTTTCTTTCCAGATAGCAAGTGTGAAATACCTCTCTATGCCCACGTATCAATATGTGTAAAAAGTCATGAATGAGGTGATACCATACAACATGAGAAAAAATGCATCTCTATGCCTATATGTCATGTGTGCATGCCAATGCCATGTATCTCACAGATGAATCATGTACTCACACTCTCAGAGTACTTAATCTCACTAACTCACACGTTCTGCTCATCATGCCCAATCACTCGGTACCGTATATGGCCAATCCGACCCAGGGAAGATCCATCCCAAAATATATATATCAACTGACCAACAATCACTCAGTACTGAGTAGGGACAATCTAGCCCGTGGAGAAGATTCATCTCTAGGTATAAAATGCTTCAAGCAAGATCCATGTCCAGAGAATATCCATCCCTTAATATAATCAACCGCACTCACTAGGGGGTGTGTACAGACTCAGGAGGGGCTCCTACAGCCCAACCGCTATGATAAAAATCAGTATAAATGTTGCGGCGTGCAGCCCGATCCCATAACTGTCACTCGTAATTAGGCTCTCAGCCTCACTCAGTCATCAATCTCTCCACTCTCACTCAAGGGCTCACAATATCATGAAACTAGCCCGACAATAATAATATGATGTATCAATAAATAACAACTGAGATTGAGATATGATATGAATGCATGAATATGACTAAGTATGAAATATCAATGAAATTAGTGAGAGGACAACAAGAAAGGACCACTATGGTTCCCAACAATATCAGCATAAAGCCTAAACATGATATCTAGCATGATTAACAACTCAATTACTTTATCACATGGTGAAAACACAGATATCAACAAAATAAGACCATTATACAGTACCATGCAAATAATGGAGTGACAAATCAAAGGGTGCACACATCCACGCCCGTCACCTAGTATATGTGTCACCTCAATACCAATCACACAACACGTAATTCGGGGTGTCATACCCTCAGCACTAAGTTTAGAAGAGTTACTTACCTTGAAAAAGCCAATTCCAAAGGGATGCTCCAAAAATGCCATCACGCGCGCATTTACCTCTCAACGGCTCAAAACTAGCCAAAAGCAACTCAAATACATCAAATAAAGCCCAAGGAAATAATTTCAAATGATAAAGATCGAATCCTTAATCAAAACCCAAAATAAGCCAAAAATCACACTCAGACTCGCATCTCGAAACCAGACAAAACTCATAAAATCCGACAACTCATTCAATTATGAGTCCAACCATACTAGTTTCACCTAATTCCGACTCCAAATCGATGTTCAAAACTCAAAAATTCATATTATCAAACTTTAGGCCAAAACCCCCAATTTCCTCTTTAAAATTCATCAACCAAACGCTAAAATTGAAGATAGATTCATGAAATATAATCAAAACCGAGTTGAGAAAACTTACCCCAATGCATATGGTAAAATATGCTTCAAGAATCGCCTCAATCCGAGCTCTCTAGATCCAATAATGTAAAAGTGGATGAAACCCTCAAAATAGAGTACTTTATAATCTGCCTAGGCATCCTCTTATGCGAACGCGGGAAAGCCATCGCGTTCGCGATGAACAAAAATATACTGCCTTCAAAAAACTCTATGCGATCGTGAACGCACTCATGTGAACATGAAGCACACATGCGACCAAGCTTCGCAAAAGCGTCCAGTATTACGCGAACACTTATAAGAAATTCCAAATTCTGAGGTGCCCAACTCAACACTATGTGAACGCAGCCTCATTGTACAAAGGCGAAGAAGATCTTGCCTCAACTCTCCACGAATGCGGGACTTGCTTCGTGATTGTGAAGAACGATTGTCGCTGCCATCAAAATACACTACACGTTCACAATGAAGAAATAGGATACTAGATATCAGTAGAACACAACAGTGAAAAATGAAGGAATAACTCACCCCGATATCAAAAAGTTCACTCCCGGTCAAGCTTTCCAAAATTTTAATTTTCGTCATTTCAAGCCTAATTCTACTACGGACCTCCAAATCACAATCCGGATGTGCTCCTAAGTCCAAAATCACTCAACAGAGCTAACGGACCCATCAAAATTTCAATCTGAGGTCAATTACTAAAAAGTCAAACTTGATCAACTCTTTCAAATTTAAAGCTTCTAGTTGAGAATTATTCTTCCAAATCAAATTTCGAATAACCTAAAAATTTAAACCGACGATTCACATAAGTCATAATACATCATACATAGCTACTCATGCCCTCAAATAACCGAGCAGAGTGTAAATTCTCAAAACGATCGGTCAGGTCGTTATCGTCTAGATCTATTTCTCAAGCTCTTGAAGCTGATTCATCATGTTTTTCTCAGATTTCTAGACAAAGTTGCATGTCCGATAATATATCTATTTATGAACCAGAGTTGGAGACAAAAAATATGTGGAATAATTATTAAAGAAGTTTCCTGATAATTTCAAGGCTTTATGTTAGGGAGATAAAATGAAGCTCATGTTTGGAACATGTAGAAGAAAAAAACTAAAGAGAGAAGAAATGGGGAAAGATTATCGGGACTAAAGAAAATGAATATGGGTGGGAAGACGGTGAACTTTTCTTTTCCAAAGAAGACGACAAACTTTTAGTGGAAGAAGTAAAAAATAATGTTTTATTCTTTTTTAGGATTTCTTAATTATAATTTACACATGACATTATTTTTATTTAAAATTACATGTGTTCTTATTTAATTGGCTCATTTTCCATGTCAATATCAAGTATATGCCATGCATGTGGTCCGCTTGACTTAAGTGTCCAATAAATATATTTCTATCAAGTAAAAGATTCTAAATGGTCACTAGGTTAATTTAAGACCTTGTTTGAAAAGTCATCTTGGAAATGAATTTGGGTGTAATTATACAAGTTGCCATATTTTTTGGCTAAGTAATTACTTGGTCAGTATGTAATTGGGTGTAATTGGAGGGGTGTTGTCACGACCCAAAATTCACTAGTCGTGATGCCACCTAACCCAATCCGCTAGGTCAGCCAATTAACAGTTAACCAATTCCATTTAACTTAATAAAACAATTAAAAAGGAATTATCTAACTTTTATACTTTTCTCAAGGACTGGTAGTACAAATAATGAGCTTCCAAGAATAGAGTTTACAAAGCTGAAATGAAAAGAATACATCTTCTGTTTGAAAAGTACATAAATAGAGTTTTATAGTCTAAGGCTACTGTGAACAAGAGACAACAATAGCAGGAACGCAGGTACGCCTTCAAATCCAACAACCATCGAACGCAGCAACATCGGTATCCGGGAGCTGCACGTAATGTGTAGGAAGTACAGTATGAGTACAACCGACCCCATGTACTCAAAAAGTAACAAATCTAACCTTAGATTAAAAGAAGTGACGAGCCGGAACATAGGTCGCTCCAACACAAATAGTAACAACAGTTCATACAACGTAGAGTAAATAAACAAGGAAATACTCTCAGAGGTAAAAATGTACAACTTTTACATAGTTTTCCGAAAATAGTTTCACTTTCCAAGAATATCAGTGAAAAATCCAAATCCTTTATCGAAATCATATGAGATAGTTTGAAAATTGTAACTTTTCCTAAAAAAATCCTTTCCAAATAACAAGTATGAAATACCAATCTATACCCATATATCAATGTGTGTAAAAAAATATCATGAATGATGGGACATCGTACAACATGAGGAAAATCTGTCTCTATGCATGTATGCCAATGCCATGTATCTCATAGATAAATCATGTACTCATACTTTCAAGTACTTAACCTCACTATACCACACCCTCCACTCATCATACTTGACCACTCAGTATTATATATGGCCCATACGGCACAGGAAAATTCATTCTGGAACATATAAAATCCATGTCCAGGAAAATTCATCCCTCAATAATATATTAATGCTCAACCACTCGATACTGTATATGGCCCATGCGGCCTAGAAAAATCCATCCCGAAACATATGCAACACTGACTAGAAGTCACCCAGTATCGAGGAAAAAGGGTAATCCAACCCTATGGAAAAATCCATCTCTAGATATCAAATACTTCGGACAAATCCATGTCCAGGGAAATTCATCCCTCAATAATGTCATTCGCGCTCACTGGGGGTGTGCAGATTACGGAGGGGATCCTTCAGCCCAAGCGATATAACAAGTCAATCATGGCATAAATCAATATAACATGCTGCGACGTGCAGCCCGTTCCCATAATTGTTACTCATAATCAGGCTCTCGGCCTCACTCAGTCATCACTCTCTAGTCTCATCCACGAGCTCACAATATCATGAAAACTGACCCGGAATAATGATATAATGTATCAATAAGCAACAACTGAGACTGAGATATGATATGAATACATGAATGTGACTGAGTACGAAATATCAATGAAATCAATGTGATGACAGCAAGAGACGACCGCTAGGAGTCCTAACAGTATCAGCATAAAGCCTAAACATGATATCTAGCATGATGTACAGCTCAATTACTTTATCGCATGGTAAACAAAACACAGATATCAATAAAGTAGGGCCACTATGCAGTGCCCTAAAGACAATAGAGTCACAACTCACAGGGTGTATGCCCACACGCCCATCACATAACATGTGCGTCAACTCAACACCAATCACATCACACATAATTCGGGGTTTCATACCCTCAGCACTAAGTTAAGAAGAGTTACTTATCTAAACAAGCCAATTCCGACACCGAGCAAGCCAAGCGATGCTCCAAGAATGCCATCATGCACGTAGTGACCTCCGAACAACTCAAAATTAACCAAAAACAACTCAAATACATCAGATAAAAATCAAGGGATCAATTGCAAATTATAAGGATCAAACCCTAAGTTAAATTCCAAATTCGGCCAAAAATCACACTCGAGGCCCACACCTCGGAACTCGACAAAACTTTATAAAATCCGACAATCCATTCATTTACGAGTCCAAACATACTAGTTTCACTCAAATTCGACTCCAAATCGGTGTTCAAAACTCAAAAATTGATATTATGAAACTTTAGGCCAAAACCCCCAATTTTCATCTCAAAATACTAATTAAATGATCAAAACAATGATATATTCATGAATATTAACCAAATCCGAGTTAGAATCACTTACCCCGATGATTTTCTTGAAAAACCCACAAAAAATCGCCACAAACCGAGCTCCCTAGGTCCAAAATGTGAAATAGTGCCCTAAACCTCATTTATATAGTGCATCCTCTGAACTCCCACTGTGCGGTCCCCACAATTCCAACTGCGACCACACATCCCAGCTCATGTTGTTGCATAAAACGGGCGCGGTCGCACCCTTTAGTGGCTACACTGCCAGGCTTCAGTATTTTGGACGTAACTTTCCTATAGATGTCCAACTGATGACTTCTTCATTTTTCTGGAAACTAGACACGAAGGCTACAACTTTCGTTTTTTAATCATTTCAAAATTACTTGTGATCAAACGATATAGGCTTCCGAAGTCGGACCAGCGGATCGGCAGAACTCCCTGAAGAGTGCGGTCGTAGCAAAATTGTGTGGTCCGTACCCCTCCTTTATGGTCTGCATATTTCTGCTGTGGTCTACACTTTCAAAGCACCAGAACAATATTACCAGAACAATTGTGTGGTCTATTTTCTTGTTTTATATTATTACTTTGAGCTAAGTTTCTTAACACATTATCAGCACGAGTCTCTATCCAATTGAGTTACTACATCTACAAAATTGTCTTACATAAGAAAAATCATATGTCTGTTGTGCCTGATATTCCTCTGAAAGAGATGAGTTTTTCTTTTCCATTTAGCAATTTCAAATAATGATATGAAATATAATAGAAGGAATAATAAGGTTGAGGAGACTAGTACATTGTGAAAAGGCATATAATGCTAAGATACGTTTTCTAATATTTTTTTTAAAAATAATTCATTTTCTTGTTCATTTTTCTCAGAGGTTCTTTATTTTTCATGAAAGTTTCCAATACTAAGTATTACTTTATAAGTTTAAAATACTTAGATGTAAACTAATGACTATTCCATGTTTTTCTTTCTAATATTTACTGTGAGTTCAGTCTAATCTCTTTCACCTAATGTTCAGGTTATATCTTATATGAGAAACATAAGTATATAATGATGCAGCCAAATGTTACATACTAAACCAGAGACCAAAGATGTACATAAATTAAGGAGCTACGCTAGCTTTTGCAAAGTGATTTGAAGAACTTTGATTCCTTTGTTACCAGTAAATAGATACTTATTGTTATGACTTGTGTAACATATATATATATATGGATTTACTTTTATTACTAGTAAAAGTAGTATATTGTGAAAGGCTCAAGGGTGAGTCTACTTTAGCATATTATGCCATTAACTGAGGGTAAGACGGTGGGTCCAAGTCCCAACGCATCACGAGAGTAAGACATCGGGTTTGAGTCTTGATGCAACATGATGATAAGAGTTGGGTTCGAGTCCTAACACATTATAGCCTTACATGCCTTTATATGGGTAAGTTATTGGGTTTGAGTCCCAATGCACCATATTTATGATCTAATGATGACTAATGAAAATAATTTCTCATGACTGTATGAATATACGAGGGCATGGCAAGTGACGAAATAATAATTGTCATCACTATGGTAACTATAAAAGTAGAACAAAAAGGGTTCTCGAAATATTCCTTCAAAAGGTGAAGGAAATATTTACCATCAAGTTATGAAAATTTTATAAAGCACGTCACGATAATTATACTTCATTCTTTGAAGAGAATGTGACTTTGATAAGCATTGAGAATGTAGATTTATTCCTGAAGGTGAATGTAACAATATGTGATAAACGTAATGAATAAAGACGTGCAATGCATGATCGGATACACACCACAACTCACCTCTAAGAGAGGTTTGAGAGAAAGAAAGATAATGAATATTATTGTGTGGTTACACGAATATGTCATTGGTCGCGTACATGTGGTACGCCAAAAATATTTTGACATGCCTTATAAAAGGTTATTAAAGGCAAAAGTAAAGCAAGAACTGATTTTGTTTATGATGATTGATCATGACTATAATAATTTAATTTTTCTACGTGCATATGGATAGTGAGAAAAAAGTCTTGTAGTACAAAATTAATTAAGAGCTCCGGAAGAACTAATTTATTACTATCCAGATGAAGGAATTTATTCTTGACATTGATATTGTAGTAAGTCTCAAAAGAAATTTTTTGAGTATCAAATATATTAGCCAAAGTGGTTGGTATTTGAGACTATAAATGAAAGGAAGATTGAATATATTTATATTACTATAATCATACCGGGTAATATGAAAAGTTACTTGACTTTTCTTCTATTTGTACTACAAATGTATAAGCATGATGATGGAATCACATACCATAGTAA
Source organism: Nicotiana tabacum (assembly GCF_000715075.1). Lineage (NCBI taxonomy): Eukaryota > Viridiplantae > Streptophyta > Magnoliopsida > Solanales > Solanaceae > Nicotiana > Nicotiana tabacum. The sequence goes on along the minus strand of NC_134099.1, from coordinate 54,264,215 downwards.
ATTAAATGTTTACTGAAATAAACATCAGTTGGCATGACCGGTTGGCCATCCCGATTCAATTATGATGAGAAAAATTGATTGAGAATTCACATAGGCATATATTGAAGAAATAGAAGGTTCTTCAAGAATTCTCTTATGTTGCTTATTCTCATGATATACTAGTTAAGGTTGGGATTGAATCCCTTGATATCTGGAACGAATAAAAGGTGATATATATGTATGGGCCCAATCACCTGCCATTTGGACCGTTTACTATTATATGATTTTAATAGATGCATCTATTGTATGGTCACATGTGCATTTATTATCAACTTGCAGTTTGGTTTTTGCAAGATTAATTGCTCAAATTATTAGAGCACAGTTCCAGAATATAAATTATGATAATTTATCTTGATAATTCTGGTTTAAATCCAAGTTAGTTCAGCAGAAATTGTATGCCTCCAATTAAGCTAAACCATTGGTTATGAGAATAAAACTCCCAAATCGAAATTTGGTATGAGGTATATTATTTAATATGCAACAGCACTTGTACGCATCTAGCCAACAAGTTATGATAAATTATCCCTATCACAATTGGTTCAGGGTCAGGAACCAAATAATTTCCATCTAGAGATATGGATGTGATATACGAGTTAATTTTTCCACCACAATGCACAAAGATAGGTCCCCAAAGAAGGTTGGGATATGTGTTGGTGATCCCAACATTAGGGGGAGAAAATCAGCAGCTGAAAAGAAATACATGGAATGAATTATTATGAGTGCACCTAGATCCTTGTAAAAGAAAATGTGAACTTGAAGTTCAAGTGATAATTCATTTGCAAAATATTGCCAGAAGCATTTGCTGACCCAAAAGCTAAATGTTATATTTCAGCTGCTAATGCTCCAAATAGAATAAAGTCCATGGTGGACATAGTCTATGGAACGCATGAAGCGTAATAGACTAATTGGTTCCGAAGATAAAACTCCTTGAAGAAGGAGAGGAGCAAATGATAAAGATGGTCATAATAAGGAGACAAGTGCTTTATAAGAGCACCATGACATAACACTTTATAAGACCTCACGGGAGAGGCTCAGGTACCTGAAAATAATAAGATCTTGATAAGTTATGTCTTTATTGATTGATGATGGAAACGACGTAAAATGATCGTCAACGATATTATTGATATAATATAGCGCTCAAATGTGTCATGGAATTTGGACAGATAAATGATTGACCAAATGAAAAATACGCAATGAAATTGACTTCACCTGAAAAATATGAAATTGGATTGATAGTCCATTGTGCAAAAAGTGAAATGAAAAATCAAGTCGATAGACATAAAGACGATTTGTGGCACATAATTTTTCATGAATATTCTGGCATTAGTTATATGGATACAGGTTCTCCTGTGGTGGATGAAATTATTTTCAGGTTTTAATATGGCAATACATGAAATACTTGATATGCGTATAATGAAAATTCCTTGAAGGATTTAAACTGTTCTGAAGCAAATAGAGGTTTTCGAAAATTTTGTTAAATAAAGCTTCAGCAATACATGTATGACATATATGATTTATTTTTGTGTCTTAGTGCACTGAGTGCACTTATATTTCTTGCTAGAACCTTGATTATAGTTTTATACTAGTAAGATTTAACTTTAATTCGATATGGAGACACTGAAATGCAATTAGTAATATATTACAAGAGAATCATTGAGAGATTTGTTTATTCTAACAAATATTTCCAAGATTTTGTTGGTTATACAAATGCAAGCATTTTCCTGAAGTTTGCTCTTCAAACAATCTATTTGCATGTGAGAGTACTGCCATATTGTCATTTTACAAGATAGTTAATTGTTAATACTTATTAAATTCATGCCAAGATAACCAACTGATAAAGCAAGGGACTCAACACACATTAGACGTGTGACTTTTCTTTGAAGATATGATTCCAATAATAGTGAAGATAATGCTATTTGTTTATCTCAATTGAAAGAAGGATAAATCGAAGGAGACAAAATAAAGCATATTTCACCAAAGGTCTATTTCAGACATGATCGTTGTTCAACAAATTTCTTCAAATGATAATTTGACAAACTTCTTCACAAGGCGTTGTCGATCTCAATATTAGAGAAGTTATTATACAAGCTTGGAATTCGTCGTCTCCAAGAAACAAAAGTGATGTTTTCATTAGGGAGAGGCAAATACGCGTTGTACTCTTTTTTCCTTAGCTAAGGTTTTATTTCGCAGAGTTTTCCTGATAAGGTTTTTAATGAAGCAGCAAGTAATGCGTATTACAATATATGTGTACTCTTTTTCCTTCACTAAGATTTTTTCCTACATGTTTTTTTCTTAGTAAGGTTTTAACGAGGCACATTATCTATAGACATCCAAGGGGGAGTGTTATGAAATATTATATTAGTGGATGTCTATAACTAATAAAGAAGTTACTCCCACTACTCTTCTCCATTATGTAGATAATTCTCACTACTTCTCACCATTATGGTTGTAACTCCCACACCTCCATAATTTCAACATGATCTTCCTCCATGATCTCAAATGTTTAATGTCATGTTTATAGCATTCTTTTGTATACCTCTATGTAATCCTATAAATCGAGTGTTTTGGAACCACACTTGACACATTTGAATATATGGAATAAATAACAATCTCTCCTCTCTTTCTCTCTACATTCTTTTCTCTTTTCTTGTTTTATATTATTACTTTGAGCTAAGTTTATTAACACTTATATTTTATTTTTTATTTATTTTATTATTCTATTTTTTTGAAACTACACCTCATAATATTAGAAATAATGAGTCCTAAACAAACTTGACATAAAATGAGTAATGTACTTAAAGTGAAATTTCGTTGTTAAGGTGGTTATAAACTTATTATATTTTCTAATCTTAAGTTGTAGTTGAACTTATGTTGGAATTTGACATATGTTAAACTTTATAACGACCCGACCGGTCATTTTGATCTTCTGTACTTTGCTCTCCAATTCTCGGGCATGACTAGCCTCCTGTGGTGTATTATGACATGTAAATCGTCGATTTTAGTTTTCAGGATAATCGGAATGAATTTGGAAGAACAATTCTCAGTTTGAAGCTTAAAATTTGAAAGGTTTGATCAAGTTTTGACTTGTTAGTATATGATCTCATATTGGAATTTTTATGATTTGGTTAGCTCTGTTAGGTGATTTGGGACTTAGGAGCATGATCGGAATGCATTTTGGAGGTCCGTGGAAGGTTTAGGCTTGAATTAGCAAAATTGGGATTTTGGCATTTACTAGTTGATATGTGAGATTTTGATATAGGGATCTGAATGGAATTACGGAAGTTGGAGTAGGTCCGCTGTATCATTTGTTATGTGTGTGCAAAATTCCAGGTCATTCGGACGAGGTTTGATAGACTTTTTGATCGAAAGCGGAATTTGGAAGTTTTTGGAATTCTTAGGCTTGAATCTGATGTGATTTTTGTGTTTTGATGTTGTGTTGAGCACTCTGAAGGTTGGAACAAGTTTTAATGAGGTTATGGGATATGTTGTCATGTTTGGTTGAGGTCCCAGGGGCCTCGGGTGGTTGAACGGATCATTTTATGTTGGAAAAAGTTGCAGAAAAGCTGTTGTTGGTGTTGCAGGTTTTTGACCTTCGCGTTCGCAATGGATGTCCCGCGTTTGTGAAGGGTTAGGATGTGAGGAAGTGGAGATGGCCTCCGCATTCATGAAGGTAGTCCCGCGTTCGCGAAGGGCTGAGGTTTGTGGTCATCGCGTTCACGAGGGTTTTGCCGCGTTCGTGTAGAGGAAGTGGAATAGCTAGGACCCCAAGGCATTTGTTCTATGCGTTCGCATAGTTGAGGTCGCGTTCGCGAAGAGGTGATTCAGTTGTGCATCACTTTCACGAGAGGGTCCTCGCGTTCGCATACAAGGAATTTTGTCTAGTGAAGCTTTGTGCTTCACGAACGCGAGGGAGCTGCCGCATTCGCGATGAAGAAGATATCTTGGCTGACATATTATATTTGGAAATCGAGGGTTTAAGTCCAATATCACAAAAACCATTGAAGAGCTCAGGAGAAGGTGAAATTTGAGAAGATTTTCAGTGGAGCAATTGGGGTAAGTATTCTTCACTCATATTTGGTTTAATTCCATGATTTAGTCTTGAATTTCATCATTTAATTTGAGAAATTAGAGTGGAAATTGGGGAAAAATGGAAGAAAAGTTTGAGAATTCTTTTGGAGATTTTGAATGGGCATTTGATGTCGGATTTTGATGTATTTGATATGTTCGGACTCGTGAGAGTGTAAGGATTCTATTAATGAAATTTCTATCATATTCCGAGACGTGGGCCAGGGGGCCGGGTTTGGTCAATTTCAGGATTTATGGTATAAATTGGACATTTTCCAGTGGGCCTTGTTCCCTTAGCATAATTTGATGGTATGAATCTTCTTTTGGCTAGATTTGGATCATTCGGAGGCCGAGTCGAGAGGCAAAGGCATCACGGGCTAGAGTTTGGACCGAATTGAGGTAAGTAATAATTATAAATGTTTGTACTGTGTGTTTGAAACCCTGGATTTCACATCGGTGTGCTATTATGAGGTGACGCACATGCTAGATGACGAGCATGGGGTTGTGCACCATTGGGGATTGTGACTTAGTCCGTCCCGTATGACTATTAAACTGTGTATTTGACTAAAAACGGTTTGCTATCATCATGATTTGGGTTGAATGCCATATTTGGGCCTCGTGCCAATTGTTTTGGACCCTTAGGGGATTTTTACTACTATTCCTCACTGCTTTGACTTCATATTTATACTCTGTCATACTGTATTCTACTGTTTTTATAACTAAGCCATGTTTACTCCGTTTTGATATTTTAAATAATATTTTGGTATGAGCATCATGATATACTGTTGCCTGAGTGGCTTGAGAGATTTTTGACTAAGTGAGGCTGAGGGCCTGTGTTGTAAGGATACTGTGGGATCGGTTGCATGCTGCAACAGTGTGGTATTGATTTATGATTATGAGGTCGAATGCCTGATTTGTTACGCCACGAGGTGTCTTGACATGAGGCTGACAGCCTGTTTGAATATGCCACGAGATGGCTTGTTATTGCGCTTAGGTCGTAAGGGGCCCCTCCTGGAGTCTGTACACCCCCAGTGAGCGTGGGTACCCAGTGTGAGTGATGTGATGTAGCCTAAGAGGTTGTTGTTTGATTCATATTGTTGCTCGATGGGCGATTCTTGATTCATGTTATGCCCGAGGGGCTGATTATGAGTGATTGTGAGGTAGCCCGAGGGGCTGATTTTATTGATGATATGCCCGAGGGGCGGTATGTGATACATGTTTTGCCTGAGGGGCTGTTTACATTTTCTATCAGTTTTACTCACTGTCTTATCACTCGTTTGAAACTATTAAAAGTTATTTTAAAAGGTTTTTACCGAAATTGAGCATGATTTTTGGAGTAAATAATTTCTGTACTATGTTGGAAATGTCCTGCTTTTGTTATAGTATTTTGACGTGGTTTACGTGTTTTCTTACTGCTCAGCTTTCATTTACCTTTATTACTTACTCAGTTGGCGTACTCACATTACTCATTGTACCTTGTGTGCAGATTTAGGTGTTTTTAAACCCGATAGCGGGTGTTGATTTCTCAGTGGCATAGTCATCGGAGTTAGCAAGGTAGCTGCCCGATGTTCGCAACATTGCTTTTCTCCCTATTGTCTTACTTAGACTGTATTTAGTACATTTTTAGACTCTCTATTGTTTTCAGACCTTAGTAGATGCTCGTGACTTGTTACACCCCGATGTCGGGCTTGTGTATTTATTCTGCACTATTCATTTAGACTTACATTATGAGATATCTAATTAATTAAAGGCTTAAAAATGATTCTTATTGATTAATGGTTAATTCGGGAGTTGTGTCGGCTGGCCTAGTTTTGCGATAGACGCCATCACGACCAGGTCGGTTTTAGGGTCATGACAATTTGGTATCAAAGCCTAGGTTACATAGGTCTCACGAGTCATGAGAAGGTTTAGTAGAGTCTCGCGGATCGGTACGAAAACGTCTGTACTTATCCTCGGGAGGCTATAGAACCTTTAGAAAAACTTCACATTCTTGAATTCTTATCGTGCGTCCTTGATTCAGCTCGAAATGTAACTCTTTGAATTCCTTTCACGCGTTCGTATGCACGCATGGGCGCTCAGTATCAGATGTGCATCGATGGCTTGTGATTCCCTGATCGAGGGGCGAGATATGATCTCTGTGTAGTGATGTTGGGCTAGTTTAGAGGACTTAAGGCTGGGTTTTGCCTATTGCTTGAGCACTGAGGCGTTGATTGTGTGAGCACGTGCTTTTGGATTTGTATGTCCGATAATGTCCCTATTGGTGGGAGTGATGACTGGATAGCTACGTGATGAGTATGATGTGACTGCGAGATGTGTGCATATGAATTGAACGAGACGAGAAGGGTATGCCTAAGGACAGAAAGAACTAGTTGGTGCTTGATTTCCATCTTGATTTGATATATAACCCCGAGTTATGGGAGTGTGAAGAATCTTTTCATGTTTTCTAGTTGGGGAGTGAAGTAAATTTCATGTTGCGATATGAGTTCAGACTCAGGAAGATTAAGTGACTGCGTAATGTTTATGACGGTGGAAGGGTATAAAGAGATGTTAGTTTGAGGCAAAGCAGATGGGTTATCTCCTGCGGGTGTTCTAAAGATTGTGCGATCCTTATGTTGTCTGTTGGAAGATCTAATTTACAAGTGAAATATGTGTGTTGCAATTTAAATTTGGGTCGCTTAAGAAAGTGGGATTGACTGCTACGATAGTAAATGCGAGATTTGCAGAAGATTTAAAGTACTAGATGGTCTATGTTTTACGAGCTTATGAAGGATTGAGTTTAATCTTACTATGGTATTATGGCAGTAATAGAGTATACACATTATGAGTTATTGTGTGTGTTTTGATCTAAGGCTTCAAGCTAAGTGGGGGGAGTCTGCTATTGATTAGTTGATTGCACGGTTATGTGCTATGTTGGTTCCGGTTTGAGGCATACTGGTGAATCAGTTATGGCTTACGGATGTTGAGACCACGGATGGCTCGAGTAAAGGAAATTTCAATAAACGTTATGTTGGGTATATAAGAATCACAGAATGACTTTAGTTGTTATGAGTAAAGGGTGTACGGTGCATAGAATAGGAAGTTGCTTGGTTGTATTAAGGTAAGATTACGTTCTGCAGTGTCGGAGTGTTAATGGAGCATGGGTCATCCGGTCCGTTTGATCGGTCTAATTATGGTTTGAGTAGAGAGGATGAATCTCGAGAATGGTTCTAGTGGGTTCAAGATTTTACATGTAATAATTGGAAATTTTCAGGTTGTATATTTGGCTAGAAACTGAGGTTTGCTTTGGAGGGTGTCAAGACTTGTGGCATTTCTATACCAATTATGGGATTCTATATATCAGTATCAGAAAGGTGAAGGTAACGACTTTGGATTCGTAGGACGTCCCTTCAGGGTAGGTATTTTGAATGTGGTACTTTTGGGAATATTTAAGAGAGTATTCAGCGGCTTATGAGCCTTAGACGATGTGGTTTTATGCTTGGGTCTCGTGTGGTGAGTCTGGGTAGAGGAATTTTGGTGTTATAGCAAGAAGGAGTATCAAGTTGAAGGTAAATCAGAAGGAAACTCGGATAGATAGGATAGCTTTGTAGTAGGTCTGATCGGCATGGTAAGGATATGATTAGTTCTTTGGATGCATATGAGGTAATGAGTTTATACAAGTGTTTCACGGCAATGCTCTTAGGTTTTAGTGGCCTGCGTAGCTTGGTTGAGTTAGAAGGATTCATTCCTAACAGGTTTGGTTTTGTGCAAAGGAGACTCGGAGAGTTCTTGATGATTTCTACCACGGTTTGGAGATGAATATTTTCTACGTGCGTGAGGAGCATGGGATGTATGGTGATTTTATTTTAGATGGTATCAATGGAAAGTTCTTGGCTAGTTGAGTACATAGTTGCTTGTGGCCAGGAAGGGATATGAAGTTCTCATGTCTATCCTAGGATGGTATGGTATATGCAGTATGTTGTGTAGGATTAAGATTTGCATGTGTAAGGTCACGGTTCAGATTTGAAAGAAAGGTCACAAATTCTTAGGTAGCTCGGGCAGCTTCAAATAATTAGGGAAATGATATTACTAATTGGTATGGCTTGATGAGGTTATACGTTTCAGAAAAGGGCAATGTGATTGAGTTGATGATACCTCATTAGTATTGCGGCACTCCCTTGTTGGATCGACTGCTGATATTCGAGTTTGTTTGGTGGCACAGAAGAATTATAGGAGTTCCTCTCATGGTATGATTGGGCGTTAAAGGTTTGTTGTGTATTCGGATGGTGGAATTGGGATCGAATATGGTAATTCGCGTGTTGTATGGATTTGGAGACTGGGAGTTCTCATAGACAGGTTAGGTCATGGTTGTGGACTGCGTATATCGGTCTTGTGTGGTAACTATTGGGGGATTTGGAGACCTGAGTGGATCTTTGTTTCTTGGTATGTTAGATTTTGGATGTGATATTGGGTATAGACTGGTTGTCTCAGTGTTGTGTTATTCTGGGATGTTACGCTAAGACAGCGATGTTGGCTATGCCGGGGATGCCACGGATTGAGTAGCGAGGTTCGACGGATTATGTTCATAGCAAGGTGATTTCATTTTAAAGACCCAGCAGATAGTTAAGAAGGGTTGTCTTTCTTATTTGGCCTTCATGATGGATGTCAGTGCAGAGACTTCTTCTATTGATTTAGTTCCGGTGGTGAGGGATTTTTCGGATGTGTTTCCTGCTGCTGGGCATGTCATCGGACAGGGTTGTTGATTTCGGTATTAATTTTGTGTCGGGCACCAAATCGTATGGCACTGGCGGAGTTAAAGGAATTGAAGGAGCAACTTCAAGAACTCCTTGATAAGGGGTTCATTGGTAGGCCAATATGGATGTGTGTTCTACATCGAGTCGGCTTGGTGGACTTCGAGTTGTATTGTTGAGAGATGTGTTCATTCAATCGTTATTGAGCTTATTAGTGATCTGGGGAGATCTATGAGTTACCTTTCCGTGTTGCGAGGCATTGGAATTTGTTGGTTATAGGCACATGTGGTGCGGTTTTATTAGGGTCTCTTAGTGGAATTTGAGCGGGAAGAGTATTGGGTATTGCTCGGCGGATAGCGTATCGGTTGTGTACTTTCGGGTTTTTGTAATGTTATGTCAATTGATTCGCCATGGTTATGATGATTTGCTTTTGTTATAGATATCAAATTGCGCGCGGTTGTCGATTTTGAGCATAGTAACTTGAGGTGTTTCATGTGGACTAGTGTTTGGATATGGTCGCGCATTGCAGCAAAGTTATATGGAGGTATGACCCTTCGGGTTAGATTTGTGTGTTCTATTTCTACGATGTGTGACGGGTTCTCAACATTGTGTATGGCGGTACTGGTGAGCTTGCGGTGCAGGTCTCTCCTTTGAGACATTTTCATGATTTGAGTATGTTTGGATTGTTTCTTGTTGGTGCGCGATTGCACGAGTTGCGGCTTTAGATTGTATTGATGTGTCATGTCACCAGAGTAGTTGTGTTGTATTAGATGAGATCGCTCAGATCCATAATGAATACAAATGGATTCGGTTTCAGTATGTTGGAAGGATAATATCGATGTTCGGCTTAGAAATTTGCTATGGTCCTTGCCAAGGAGAAGTGGCTTCACAAATGGTTGATCTGAGGAATGGTTATGGCTTTCTACGTGTTTCTTTATCATTGGCAGTATATGGAAGTGTTGGAATGAGGCTTTATTTGATAAGAGGCTTATTATCGAAATTCGTATATTTTGAGAAACTGCTTTGATTAGAAGTTATTGCTACGAGTGTTTGAGTTATGTGGTATATCATGTAATTCCATCTGAGGTTGCAGGTATGGTTTGTTAAAGCTTGTTCGGGCTTATTCAGAGTGTAGATGTGAGATTCTAGTCTTGTAGATGAATTTAGAAGTGGAAATGTAATTCTAAGGTTTATGGGCTAGGTTGGATTGTAAAATTTTAGTTACGGTGTGTTATCAAACCTATATGAGATAGGGTGACGTGGGATCACCCCCGGGTATGTGCATGGTAAGGTTTCACAACGATTTGATGGTTTTCGGAACAACTCTGGACACGTTCGAAAATAAACGTATGTGTAAGTGGGGAAGGATGTAACGACCCGACCGGTCATTTTGAGCTTTTGCACTTCGCTCGCCAGTTCTCGGACATGACTAGCCACATGTGGTGTATTATGACTTATGTAAATCATAGGTTTTGGTTTTCAGGATAATCGGAATGAATTTGAAAGAACAGTTCTCAGTTTGAACCTTAAATTTTGAAAGGTTTAACCAAGTTTTGACTTGTTAGTATATGATCTCGGATTGGAATTTTTATGATTTGGTTAGCTCCGTTAGGCTATTTGGGACTTAGGAGAATGATCGGAATGCATTTTGGATGTCCGTGGAAGGTTTAGGCTTGAATTGGCGAAATTAGGATTTTGGCATTTTCCGGTTGATAGGTGAGATTTTGATATAGGGGACGAAATGGAATTCCGGAAGTTGGAGTAGGTCCATTGTGTCATTTTTGACGTGTGTGCAAAATTCCAGGTCATTCGAACGAGGTTTGATAGACTTTTTGATCGAAAGCGGAATTTGGAAGTTTTTGGAATTCTTGGGCTTGAATCTGATGTAATTTTGGTGTTTTGATGTTGTTTTGAGCGTTTTGAAGGTTGGAACAAGTTTGAATGAGGTTATGGGATATGTTGGCATGTTTGGTTGAGGTCCCGGGGGCCTCGGGTGAGTTTCGGGTGGTTGAACGGATCATTTCATGTTGGAAAAAGTTGCAGAAAAACTGTTGTTTGTGTTGCAGGTTTTTGACCTTCGCGTTCGCGATGGATGTCCAGCTTTTGCGAAGGGTTAGGATGGAGGCAATGGAGTTAGCCTTCGCGTTTGTGAAGGTGGTCCAGCGTTTAAGAAGGGTTGAGGTCTGTGGTCATCGTGTTCGCGAGGGTTTTGTCGCGTTCGCGTAGAGGAAGTGGAATAGCTGGGACCCCAAGGCATTTGTTCTATGTGTTCACGTAGTTCAGGTCGCATTCGCGAAGAGGTGAGTCAGTTGTACAACGCGTTCGTGAGAGGGTCCCCGCATTCGCGTAGAAGGAATTTTGGCTAGTGAAGCTTTGTTCTTCGCGAACGCAAGGGAGCTGCCGCGTTCGCGATGAAGAAAATATCTGGGCAGACAGATTATATTTGGAAATCGAGGGTTTAAGTCCAATATCACAAAAACTATTGGAGAGCTCAGGAGAAGGTGAAATTCGAGAAGATTTTCAGTGAAGCAATTGGGGTAAGTATTCTTCACTCATATTTGGTTTAATTCCATGATTTAGTCTTGAATTTCATCATTTAATTTGAGAAATTAGAGTGGAAATTGGGGAAAATGGAAGAAAAGTTTGAGAATTCTTTTGGGGATTTGAATGGGCATTTGATGTCGGATTTTAATGTATTTGATATGTACGAACTCGTGAGAGTGCAAGGATTCTATTGATGTAATTTCTATCGGATTCCGAGACTTGGGCCCGGGGGCCGGGTTTGGTCAATTTCGAGATTTTTGGTATAAATTGGACATTTTCTAGTGGGCCTTGTTCCCTTAGCATAATTTGATGGTATGAATCTACTTTTGGCTAGATTTGGAGCATTTGGAGGCCGAGTCGAGAGGCAAAGGTATCACGGGCTAGAGTTTGGATCGGATTGAGGTAAGTAATGATTTTAAATGTTTGTCCTGAGGGTATGAAATGTCGGAGATCACATCGTTGTGCTATTATGAGGTGACGCACATGCTAGATGACAAGCGTGGGGTCGTGCACCATTGGGGATTGTGACTTAACCCGTCCAGTATGACTATTAAACTGCGTATTTGACTGAAAACAGTTTGCTATCATCATGTTTTGGGCTGAATACCATATTTGGCCTCGTGCCAACTGTTTTGGACCCTTAGGAATTTTTACTACTATTCCTCATTGTTTTGACTTCATATTTGTACTCAGTCATGTTGTATTCTACTGTTTTCATAACTCAACCATGTTTACTCTGTTTTGATATTTTAAATGATATTTTGGGCTGAGCATCATATTTTACTGTTTCCCGAGTAGCTTGAGAGAGTTCTGACTGAGTGAGGCTGAGGGCCTGTGTTGTGAGGATACTGTGGGATCGGGCTGCACGCCGCAACAGTGTGGTATTGATTTATGATTATGAGGCCGAGGGCCTGATTTGTTATGCCACGAGGTGGCTTGATATGAGGCTGAGAGCCTGTTTGATTATGCCACGAGATGGCTTGCTATTGTGTTTGGGCTGTAAGGGGCCCCTCCCGGAGTCTGTACACCCCCAGTGAGCACGGGTACCCAGTGTTAGTGATGTGATGTAGCCCAAGGGGCTGTTGTTTGATTCATATTGTTGTCCGAGGGGAGGTTCTTGATTCATGTTATGCCCGAAGGGATAATTACGAGTGATTGTGAGGTTGCCCGAGAGGCTGGTTTTGTTGATGATGTTCCCGACGGGCGGTATGTGATACATGTTTTGCCCGAGGGGCTGTTTACCTTTTCCATTAGTTTTACTCACTGTCTTATCACTCGTTTGAAACTATTGAAAGTTGTTTTAAAAGGTTTTTACCGAAACTGAGCATGATTTTGAAGTAAATTATTTCTGTACTATGTTGGAAATGTCATGCTTTTATTGTAGCATTTTGACGTGGTTTACGTGTTTTCTTACTGCTCAGCTTTCATTTACCATTATTACTTACTCAATTGGCGTACTCACATTACTCCTTGTACCTTGTGTGCAGATTTAGGTGTTTTTGAACCCGATAGCGGGTGTTGATTGCTCAGTGGCATAGTTATCATAGTTAGCAGGGTAGCTTCCCGACGTTCGCAACACTGCTTTTCTCTCTCTTGTCTTACTTAGACTTTATTTACTACATTTTTAGACTCTCTGTTGTATTCAGACCTTAGTAGATGCTCGTGACTTGTGACACCCCGATGTCGGGCTTGTGTATTTATTCTGCACTATTCATTTAGACTTACATTATGAGATATCTGATTAATTAAAGGCTTAAAATAATTCTTATTGAATAATGTTTAATTCGGGAGTTGTGTCGGCTGACCTAGTTTCGCGATAGGCGCCATCACGACTTGGTCGGTTTTAGGGTCGTGACAAACTTTTTTTTTGAATTTTAAAATTCTATTATATTCATGGTTCCAATTTACTTGTTCCAGTAGTATTGGCTCACATTGAATGTTGTTCATTTTTTAGTTAGAATTAATAGATTAGTTTTGTCAAACATTTGAATAATGTTATGATATTATATTTATAAATATTAATTTATTTTATCAAACATGAATTCCATGATATGCTTACAAAATGTATATTTTTAGTTTTTGTAAGTATCAAAAACTAAATTGTGTAATTACACTTGTGTTTTGATATATATATATATTAACTTTTAAGTTTTGATAATTACTTCATTTAAAAAAAATTCTAACTGTGTAATTATACTTGTGTAACCAAACAGTAAACTTGTAATTACATTGTAATTACATTATGACAAAAAAAAATAGTTCATCGTAATTTCGCAACTGTGTAATTACTAGGGTGTGTAATTACTATCTTAGTAATTACACCAATTTCAATTACCTGATGGCTTTCCAAACAGACCCTAAGTGTTCAAATAATCGTTGGGGACAACTTAAAGGGCTATTTATGTATTTCACTTAGATGAACACAATCAAAGAGAAAAATCATTCAGATGGAGTAAACATCACAATTGTGCAAATTATAGCCAAGAATCATTTTAGGATCTTTACATAAATAGCTAGCTAAATTTACTTTTTCTACCTATATATATTAATATACACTAATTATATACGGTTATACGCATATTTTTTTACAGTTAAAAATATTTTATTATCAGAAAAAAAAATTGCAGGTAGATCAAAACCTCTAGAGTTAGACATCACCAAACTTTAGCAACAAACTAACTCAAACCATTCATAGCTACAAGCTACACCTTCGTGCTACTACATCTCTGAATAGAAATTTAAAGCCCTTATTCGCCCAGTTCTTTGTTTAAATTTAGAAATAATTTAACTTAAACTTTCAATTCACCCTTAACGAGAAGTTTTTATAGGAACACAAATACTTTGGCATGTTTAACACAAGTTATAAAAGAATTATAGCAACTTTATACGGATAAAATCGGGCTTGCCGATTTTGCTATTTAATCGAGACCAGGGGATCACGCCGAGGGTCAGCCTCGTAATGGATCGAGCTATAGCACGAAAACAAGGTGTCAAGTTCAAGAATCGAGGTGTCCGTCGAGACCGAGGTCAGCAGCAATCGAGACTAAGTATGACCGACTTCGAGTGAAGTACAATAACGGAAAGGCGAGATATCGGTAACAGGTCGAAGATCACAGCAGAAATCCCGGAACAGATCAAATCAAGGGCGGTTATTTGTATTAATTATTGGATTTACTTATGTAATTAGAATTATACCATAATTAGGATTCCTCTAGTATATAAAGGGGAGTCCCCATCGTTTGTGAACACCTTACATTCACGAATATCTGAGCAATATAATATTTCTTTCTTTTGTTGATGAACTTACTATTCTTTAGCTACTTTAGAAAAGAAAAAACGAACTTGCATTTTCACCTCCTTACTATGAATCTTTTGTAATTTCTGAAGTATCCTTTTGAATCTTTTTTAAGCTTGTCTTTTCTTTTCCTTATGCCCTGGGAGTAGGGGTGGCAAATGGTTGAGCTGGGTCAAATATAGGGCAAATCAAAAACGAATGATGCAAATAATGGATACAATATTAGTTTCCGTAGCTTCATGAATATGATCATTTTGGGAGGATTTCTAGTCTTCTAATTTTGAGAAATCCCCAATTTAATTCTTGGAAAATATAAAAGTTTAACCCATTCATTATCTATTTTTTAAGAAGATAATATAAATCTTAAACATATTTGACCTTATTTTAAAAAATTTATTATCCAGCTCATTTTTTAGTGGATAATATAAATGGATAATTATTTTTTTAATCTGTTTACCACCACTATTTGAGAGTATAGTCTTTTAGGAGAAAGCAACTATTCACTGTTGACAATGAATGTCAGCTTATGTAAGCAAGGTCGAAAAACAAGTATATATGTATGCAACCACTGAATTAAAAATTCAAATGATATGTAACGAACATTTGTGGTTCTCCAATGTTTTGGGACATAATTTATGACAAATTAAGCTATATTGTCGCCCACTGTTTAGACTAAAAATAATCGGTGAATATATCGTATATATAATTTATACTATGAGTATAGTCATATAATGAGTGTAATGTATGCAATGGCGGACCCAAAATTTTATACAAGCGGGTTCAGTCAAAGAGCATAGTAGCCACTAATATATGCAGCACCGGTAAATACAATTTGCTCACTACTCAATTGTGTTCATCATGTGACCTCAAAGTAAAGTCATAGACGCTCTTTTTTAATCAAAGTTGATTTTTTTTTTTAAAACTATTTACTTTTAATTTTTAGAATTTTATCTATATATATTAACAAATTTATAAATTTATTGACTTTACAAAAAAAATCTAACCAGCTTAAAAATGTTATAACTGTAAGAAATTTAACAGTATAAGTATTTACAAACAAAATAAAAATAAAAAAGGAGTTATAAACTAAACTAATTGATACAAACATTAAAGTAAAAGAGATTATACACCAAACTAGAATTTTCAGTACAATACAAATAAACAATTTAACAAATATAAATTAAACTCATTGAATTAAAAAACTACAAATAATCTCAACAAAGTAAAATAGAGTTTAATAAGAATAACTATAATGGATATAAGCAGAGAAAAGAAATTATAAAGAGAAGTAGGAAAGGAAGACAACATACAAAATAACAAAGTGATAACTGGAACATAAAATGAATTGTAGAACACAAACAAGTCTACAGCTTTAGCAGAGCTTCGAACTTCAACGTCTGACCCCCAAATTATCCCCCTTTGCCACTACACTGCAACTTCCGTTTGTGCAAAGTGGCTTCATCTATTACAATATTATCTGCTTTCATCATTTTCTGATGAAGTTAACAAGTAAAAATTATTAATTTTTTCGACGAAGTGGGTTCAACTGAACTCCCTTACAATAAGGTGGGTCCGCCCTGAATGTATGTATATTGGCTAGGAAAAAGAATTGTGAGCCCGATCGGCTATTTATGTCACATTGAAGACTATTCTACGAGGGGTCATTGAATTTGAGTGCAGGGACTAGAGAGAGTATGATCTATAGGTGAGAGAAATTTTGAGATTGAGCATCATGTGTTTAGGAAATGGGGGAAGAGAATGACATATATCAAAGTAGAGAGAGAAAGAAAATAGTGTAACTGAATAGCGTATTTAGTGGCTTAGGGTAGAAATAACCAAAATTAGATATTTTGCTATAAACATTAAAAAATATCTATAGAATATAATTTTTTAAATGGTATTTATTTAAAATAAATAAGGTGTTAACATTTGCTATATGAGGTAAAAATTCCTTAATTCTTCAACATAAACCCAAATTATCATGTGGACCTTTGCAGATCCAGTAGAACGCGTTTGGGTTCTTCTATTGAGCTAAAAATCTTAATCCATAAGAACCCATGGACAAGGCCTAACATTTTGTCAACCATATTTGGCAGATCCACTGATGGTGCACCATTTAAATCTAAAATTTCATCATCTTCCGGCACCACATCTGCAGAAATTTTCAAAAGAAAAAGCTAAAGAACACTATACTTCCGTCATCTTCAATCGCTTCCAACTGGATTGTGGTTAAGCATGCTAGTGCATCTTACTCTTATTCAGAGATTCACTTCACTTCGCTTCGCTTCCAACTGTAAACAATTATTACTCTCGGAATAGATCACTTTCGCAGTAGTATTCTCGGAGATTCAGGGTTTTTGCTCGACGGCATATTCGCCGGAAGTTAGGGTTTGTTCTTGAACAAAGACGACGGTATTTGGGGCTGGGCAATTTGATTTTCTGTTAATATATTTCAATGTATTTTCAACGTATCACGCTGTATTTTTTATGTATTTCATTGTATTCATTGTCTTTTTTTTCATTGTTATTTAATGTATCTCGTTGTATTGCATGTATTTCATTGTATTCACTGTCTTTTTTTTTTATTGTATTTCAATGTATCCCGATGTATTTCATTGTATTCACTCTCTCGCTATATGTCATGAATATATTCATATGTTTTTTTAATTAATATAATTTATATATTCAGATGCATTATATAATTTCTTTGAAGATTGTTATATTTTTGGGGTATTTTTTGGTTGAGAATCTTTTTTATAAATGGAAATAAAAAATTTGTGTGTTATAATTCAGTTTGTTGAGTTATATTAGGAGTCTATTATGTTAATTGATTCACTTTCCGTTTAAAAATAGTGTAATCCCCTATTTCACGCCGTGAATACAGTCGAATACAATAATCTGTTCAGCTGTAATCTCATGTTTCACGCCCTGAATACAGTCGAATACAACAACTAATTAGCTGGACTTCCCTGATTCACGCCTATTTTTGCTACTGTACTCATGAATACAGTAGTTTAAATACATCTAATACATCTTATACCAACAGAAAATGTATCTACAATCCGTAATATAGCAAATGATATCTATAGATAGCTAATTACCACTAAAAGATAGTGCTTTATGAAAATTACGCTTACCCAAGCGCTTAAATAAATTTAAAATAACCATCAGATATATAATATATGTCTATTTCATGTACAATAAATATATACTGATTATAAATTCGACCAGCTATTTGTGCAAAGATCCCTTCTATGTTTCCATTGGTTACATGATTTGGGCCCCCTCGCTAAGAACCCAAAGGTTCGTGGGTAAAAGTAGTTAAGGTTTAACATTGAGGACATAATTGGCTGTTGATCATGTGATTATGGGGGCATTTTCTTTAATATCATATATCTGTTCCTTTCTAGTAGTTCGTAAAGATGCGTAGTGAGTCTTCATTTAAGATAAGAATGCTGTATAAAGATCTCACTCACTAGATTATTTTGTTAGTAGGTAGCTTTATATACTTTTATTATTATTTAAATAATTTATGAACGGCAATTGAATAGTTGGAAAATGTTTTGGACTACCAATTCAAATATCCTGCAATATAATGACTAATTTAATCAAAGAACACGTTTACTCTAGCAAATTATAGCTAGCTGTAGGATTCCAAAAAGAGAAATAATATAGAGAAAACAGTATAAAAGAAAGACCACTATATATCTAAATAAACTGCATTAATTTGTTTTATTTTATTTTCAGCTAGTTATAAAAACTAGCAGTAAGCACATTGCCCGGAAGATTAACTAAAAAAAAAAAAGTTTCCCTACATATAATGCATCTCTTTTTCTATTTGTCATACTGCTTTTCCTCCAAGTGTTCTTTACGTAAATATTCTATGACGTGTTGTCCGCATAAAGAAAAGAATTAACTAATCCCAAAATAACTAGTTGTCAAAGGCAAATAAATTAAGTACGCGGAAAGACTTATTGGTACCCTATTATTGCACTAACCAAATTAATATAAGACAAGTGTCGTGCGCATTTTATTTTGTTTAGCATTGATATGTATTCACAGTTTTAATTTGTGATGCATATAATTATATTGCTTAGCCTGGTGTAAATAAGTGTTTTTTGTAAAATACGTGGCTTCCCTGCATTATGAGTTGTAATAATCCTATATAAATGAGTATTGGTCCAATTTAATAGGCTACCCAGAGGAAACAAAGAATTTAACTGACCTTATAACAATTAAAACAAATGAAACATATATGTGGCTACCATCTATGGGTTGCGGCATGGCATTCATATGAAAATTTGGATTGGTAGGACAACCTTTTTGTGATAAGAGTAAGAAAAGATAAATAAATCTCACGTGTGCAACTCAACAATTTCTGGTAGGATGATTCAATCAATGTTCCCTTACCAACTAGCCATTTGGACGTTTTCATGCTTGTGATTTCACACTGCAACCATTAAGTTTTTATGAGAACAAGCTGGGCAGCTTTCACATGGCAATTGTCCTCCATGTTTTCTTCATTAAAACCTTTGCAGTTTTCATGGAAGAAATAGGTCGTTGTTATAAAATAAAGATTGTAAAGTAAAGACAACTATAGAGAGAAACTGATATATTATTTGAATTCAAACTAATGTACATAATGAACTGAAATTTCTTCTATTTATAGAAGAAAGGAAGCTGCTGTGTAAGCTGCTACTATACCAGATATGGATAATCTTCTACTAAGAGCAATGTTTATCCATAACGGAGTACTGAAAAGATAAGCTTATTATACCCGGTATGGATAATCTTCTACCGGGGATAATATTTATTCATAACTGGGTACTGAAAGGATAAGCTTATTATACCCGGTATGGATAATCTTCTACTGGGGATAATGTTTATCCATAACTGGGTACTGAAAGGATAAGCTTATTATACCCGGTATGGATAATCTTCTACCGGGGATAATGTTTATCCATAACTGGGTACTGAAATGATAAGCTTCTTCAGGAAGCTTATTTCCAATAGAGTACTAAATATATAAACATATTTACGGTGGAGTCCCATATGGATAAGCTTCTTCAGGAAGCTTATTTACAATGGAGTACTAAATGAACATCCATAATATAATATATTTATAACACTCCCCCTGGATGTTCATTAAAAGATAATGTGCCTCATTAAAACCTTACTAGGAAAAACCACGTGAAAAAAAATCTCAGTGAAGGAAAAAGAGTACACATATGTAGTAAGACGCATTACTAGGTGCCTCATTAAAAACCTTATAAGGAAAACCCCATGGAAAAAATCTTAGTAAGGGAAAAAGAGTGCATCGCGTATTTTACTCCCCCTGATGAAAACCTTGTTTCAAATATTTGAGTCTCCGCATTCCAATCTTGTATACCATCTTCTCAAAAGTTGAAATTGGCAAAGATTTAGTGAATAAATCTGCTGGATTATCACTTGAACGGATTTGTTGCACATCAATGTCACCACTTTTCTGAAGATCGTGTGTGTAGAATAATTTTGGTGAAATGTGCTTCGTTCTATCTCCTTTTATAAATCCTCCCTTCAATTGGGCTATGCATGCAGCATTGTCTTCGTATAAAATTGTGGGTCTTTTCTCACATTCCAAACCACATTTTTCTCGAATAAAATGAATTATTGATCTCAACCATACGCATTCCCTACTTGCTTCATGAATAGCTATTATCTCAGCGTGATTTGAAGAAGTAGCAACAATAGATTGCTTTGTGGAGCGCCATGATATGACAGTACCTCCATATGTAAATACGTAGCCGGTTTGAGATCGAGCTTTATGGGGATCAGATAAATAACCTACATTCTGCATAACCGACAAGATCTGCACTATCTTTGTTAGCATAAAACAAACCCATATCAAGAGTTCCCTTTAAATATCGCAATATATGCTTAATCCCGTTCCAATGTCTCCGTGTAGGAGAAGAACTATATCTTGCTAGTAAATTAACAGAAAATGCTATGTCAGGCCTTGTAGCATTAGCAAGATACATTAGTGCACCAATTGCACTGAGATAGGGTACTTCGGGACCAAGGAGTTCCTCGTCCTCTTCTGGAGGTTGGAACAAATCCTTATTCACTTCAAGTGATCAAACAACCATTGGTGTACTCAATGGGTGCGCTTTTTCAATGTAAAAGCGTTTTAAGACCCTTTCTGTATAGGCAGATTGATGGATAAAGATCCCGTCTGCTAAATGTTCAATTTGCAGACCAAGACAAAGTTTTGTCTTTCCAAGATCTTCCATCTCAAATTCTTTCTTAAGATATTCAATTGCCTTTTGGAGCTCTTCTGGAGTTTCAACAAGATTTATGTCATCAACATAAACAACAAGTATAACAAATTCTGATGTCATTTTCTTTATAAAAATACATGGACAAATAACATCATTTATGTAACCTTCTTTCAGCAAATATTCACTAAGGCGATTATACCACATGCGCCCAGATTGCTTTAAACCGTACAAAGATCTTTGTAATCTGATTGAATACATTTCCTGAGATTTTGCTTCAGGCATTTTAAATCATTCAGGGATTTTCATATAAATTTCATTATCAAGTGAACCGTACGGATAAGCTGTAACTACATCCATTAGATGTATTTCAAGCTTTTCATGTAGTGCTAAACTGATGAGATATCGAAATGTTATGGCATCCATAACAGGTGAATATGTTTCATCAAAATCGACTCCAGGTCGTTGTGAGAATCCTTGTGCAACAAGGCGAGCTTTGTATCTTTCAACTTCATTTTTATCATTCCTTTTTCGTACAAAAACCCATTTATGACCAACTGGTTTTATACCAGTAGGTGTTTGGACTACTGGTCCAAAGACCTCTCTTTTAGCAAGTGACTTCAATTCAGATTGAATTGCCTCTTGCCATTTTGGCCAATCAGATCTTTGTCGACATTCTGCGACAGATCGAGGTTCAAGATCCTCACTATCTTGCATAATATTAAGTGCAACATTATATACAAAAATATTATCCACCACTATTTCAAATCGATTTAAATTAATCTCATCATCGTTCGAACTTATTAAAAGTTCCTCACTCATATGAGCTTCGGGTTCATTGATTTCTTCAGGAATCTCAGAACTAATCAGATTTTGGGTCTCTTCAGGAGATCCCTTCATAGTATCGTTTTGATCATTTGTCGATTTTCTTTTTCGAGGATTTCGATCCTTAGAACCCAAAGGCCTACCATGCTTCAGGCGTGCTTTAGGTTCACTAGCTCTCATGCTAGTAGATGGTCCTACTGGGACATCAATTCGGATAGGCACATTCTCTGCTGGGATATGTGACTTAGTTATCCTTTTCAAATCAGTAAATGCGTCTGGCATTTGATTTGCTATATTCTGTAAATGGATGATCTTCTGGACCTCCTGATTACATATAGGGGTACGGGGATCAAAGTGAGATAATGATGAAACTTTCCACACAATTTCTCTTTTGATTTCCTTTTTCTCTCCCCTAATTGTGGGAAATTTGTTTCATCAAACCGACAATCTGCAAATCGAGCAGTAAATAAATCTCCTGTCAATGGTTCAAGATAGCGAATAATAGAGGGTGATTCAAACCCAACATATATTCCTATCCTTCTCTGTGGTCCCATCTTACTACGTTGTGGTGGTGCTACTGGCACATATACAGCACATCCGAAAATTCGTAGATGGGCAATATTTGGTTCATGACCAAAAACTAATTGTGACGGAGAATATTTATTATAATGTGTCGGTCTGAGACGGATAAGTGATGCTGCATGCAAGATAGCATGGCCCCAAACAGTAGTGGGCAATTTTGTTTTCATAAGTAGTGGTCTTGCTATCAATTGCAGGCATTTAATAAATGACTCTGCAAGGCCATTTTGAGTATGAACATAAGCTACAGGATGTTCAACTTTTATCCCAACTGATAGACAATAATCATCAAAAGCCTGAGATGAGAATTCTCCAGCATTATCAAGGCAAAGGCCTTTATAGGATAATCTGGGAATTGTGCCCTTAATCGAATTATTTGGGCTAATAGCTTTGCAAACGCCAGGTTGCGAGATGATAGTAGGCACACATGAGACCATCTTGAAGATGCATCTATTAGGACCATAAAATATCTAAACAACCCACTTGGTGGATGAATAGGTCCACATATATCCCCATGTATACGCTCTAAAAAAGCAGGGGAATCAATACCAACCTTCATTGGTGATGGTCTAGTGATCATTTTTCCTTGATAACAAGCATCACAAGAAAATTCGTCATTTGTAAGAATTTTCAGGTTCTTTAATGGATGCCCACTCGAATTTTCAGTAATTCGTCTCATCATTATTGATCCGGGATGGCCCAAACGGTCATGCCAAAGCACAAAAATATTTGAATCCGTAAACTTCTGGTTTACGATAGAGTGTGCTTCAATTGTACTAATTTTTGAATAGTATAAGCCAGAAGATAAAGTTGGTAACTTTTCTACAATGCATTTCTGGCCAGAAATATTCTTTGTAATACAAAGATAGTCCCTGTTCATTTCATCTATTGTCTCAACATGATATCCATTTCGGCGAATATCTATAAAACTCAACAAGTTTCTTCGGGACTTGGAGGAGAACAATGCATTGTCTATAATAAGTTTTGTTCCCTTAGACAGAAATATTATGGCTCTTCCGGAGCCTTCAATCAAACTTATATTACCAGAAATTGTTGAAACATTTGCTTTTTCCTTATGCAAATAAGAAAAGTATTTCTGATCGTTGAATATGGCATGAGTTGTACCACTATCAATAACACAAATATCTTCATGATTTGTCTTTGATCCAAACATAATTTGAGGATTATCCATATTCTTCAAAATAACATAAATAAAATATATTATAGTAAACATCATTATCAAAGTATAACATTTATTTATGTACAACAATTACATAACCATACTATCTATTACAAACAACAAAAATTAAAATATTTACATTTCTACAGATTCACTACCGATTACATGACTTGTTTCTCCTTCTGGGAGTGCAAAGTAATCAGCTACATCCAAATGCATGAAGTCTAAATTATCTTTAGAAATTTGCTTCAGCATTTTTCTCTGTCTTCTTCAGGGAGGCTTGATAAAGCTCAACCAGGTGCTTTGGCGTACGACATGTACGTGACCAGTGCCCTTTTCCTCCACATCTATAACATGCATTTTCTGCATTTGGCACTTGCACTGCTTCATGCTTTTGTTCCTTGCTTTTCCACTGCTGGTGGTGATGAGGCTTCTTTGGTGCATTATTATTACCATGATTGGGGTTTCTTCCCCGACCACGGCCATGACCACGACTGGGGCCACGACCTCTTCCACATTTAGCTTGGTGGAAGTTCGTCTCATTCACTTCAGGGAATGGACAAGAACCAATAGGTCGGCTTTCATGATTTTTCATTAATAGCCCATTATGTTGCTCTGCTATAAGAAGATGTGAGATAAGTTCAGAATACTTTTTAAATCCCATCTCTCGATATTGCTGCTGCAGGAGCATATTCGAGGCATGAAAAGTGGTGAAAGTTTTCTCCAACATATCATGATCAGTAATATTATCACCACATAATTTCAATTGGGAAATAATTCTGAACATAGCAGAATTATACTCACTGATAGATTTAAAATCTTGTAGCCTTAGATGAGTCCAATCATAACGTGCCTGTGGAAGAACGACCATCTTCAGGTGGTCATATCTATCTTTCAAATTATTCCACAGTATGACTGGATCTTTAATAGTGAGATATTCCATTTTCAGGCCCTCATCAAGGTGATGACATAGGAATATCATTGCTTTGGCACGGTCTTGGTTTGATGCCTGATTTTTATCCTTGATGGTGTCTGCCAGACCCATCGCATCAAGATGGATTTCAACATCAAGCACCCAAGACATGTAGCTTTTGCCCGATATATCCAGGGCTACAAATTCAAGTTTAGAAAGATTTGGCATTATTTAGGAAAAGAAAGTTCTTACCTCTAATACTTTCAAAGTATTTTCTCGAGATGTCAGAGTCTCGTGTTGATAACGTGTTATAAAATAAAGACTGTAAAGTAAAGACAACTATAGAGAGAAACTGATATATTATTCGAATTCAAACTGATGTACATAATGAACTGAAATCTCTTCTATTTATAGAAGAAAGGAAGTTGCTGTGTAAGCTGCTACTATACCAGATATGGATAATCTTCTACTAAGAGCAATGTTTATCCATAACGGAGTACTGAAAAGATAAGCTTATTATATACCCGATATGGATAATCTTCTACCGGGGGTAATGTTTATCCATAACTGGGTACTGAAAGGATAAGCTTATTATACCCGGTATGGATAATCTTCTACCGGGGATAATGTTTATCCATAACTGGGTACTGAAAGGATAAGCTTATTATACCCGGTATGGATAATCTTCTACCGGGGATAATGTTTATCCATAACTGGGTACTGAAATGATAAGTTTCTTCAAGAAGCTTATTTCCAATAGAGTACTAAATAGATAAACATATTTACGGTGGAGTCCCATATGGTGAAGAAGCTTATTTACAACGGAGTACTAAATGAACATCCATAATATAATATATTTATAACAGTGGTGACTTTATTTGGACGTTTAGCTGTTTGTTCACAAAAGGTCATAGCCAATTGGCCAATGAGACTGACATTTTGTCACCCACTGCTTTGGCCAAGTTAAGACCAAAAATGGTGGGATTATATGGATCCCAATTTCTGATCAATCTGATTTGCCGCGAGTTATATATATTCTCTAACTGCTCTGGTGCCTTGGTTATCTTGTCAAACTTCGATCCTTCCTTGGACGCAAGTTGTTTTGGTTTAGTGGAACTTAATATATTATTATCAACTTAGACTTTCAATTATATATCTTTTACAATACTAATTCCCAAATATGCATATGCCTGATTTGAACTTGTCAAATTTAATTAATCTCTGTTCTTGGGAAAGAGTTTAACTTCCTCATAAAAATTCTTTTACATTATAAAATTATTTAAAAGATAATTATAAATAATCGTCAATAAAAGATAGGATTAATTAGTAACCTGAAAAGTAAGATTACTTATATGCTACAACAAATTAAATACAATTAAGCTTAGAACCCCAAAACTTTGCCCCTCTAACTAAGACGCAGGGTAAAATAAATTCAAAAAGAAAAAAGAAGAAAAAAGAGAAGATATTTATACTTGATTCACATAGATCCTCACGAGGTACGTGCACGTAATAGGTAGATTGTATTTTACAGTCACTAACTTAAACATTTAGATCCGCATCTATTTCGAAAGATGACCAATACCCCAAGTTATGCATGTATGCAACATTTAGCTGGTTTACGCAATTTTGTGTTCTTTTTAATTTTTGCATTTTGCATAATTGTAATATTTTATGACAAATTATCACTGTGAAAAATCGAATACCCTAAAAAGAACGAGGAGAGAGCTAAGCAACCTCCCACTTAAATATAAGGGAAGGGGGGATATCCTACACTTAATTAAATATATAAAACAACATATAAAAGGACTTGCGTTAAAGCTTGAAAGTTTGCTATAAAAAGATGCGCGCATTGTGATCATTGATCAATTAGTTATAGCCCAACCAAAGCTAAAAAGTCTCTTTGTTTATTTGGGATCTTTGTACAATAACCGATTCATTATTTGCTTTTTCTCATCCGTGTATATAAATTATTTACTGGTTAAACATGATTATACACATTATATATAGATTATACATATATTATGGATCTGCCGGGTATTACTAGTTTAAGCGAGTGGGTTGAAAGCTATTTAGGTTAATTCTTGTTATTTTTATCTTTAATATTTCTTTTCTCTTTCTCTTTAATGTGACCAGCTTCAGTTTGATCATAGTCAATTTTGGTCCCATGTAAGAATGAAGAGCCAAATAAATAAAAATGTACCATGCATGCCCTTGACTGTTAGTTGCCTCTTTTCGAGGTTTCTGAAAGTACATTTAATCTACCATCTTAAATATCATAATGTTCCAGTCATATTTCACAATCGAGTATTGAAATCGGAAAAATGATATAGGAGACATAGAATAGTAATCTCTTGGCTACAACTTTCCCCTGTAGGTATATATGGAATACAAGACTTTTCTTTACCTAAGTCCTAACAACCTTGTGGAGAAAGAGATACAAAGTAATAGTTTGAGATAGGCACAAAAAAAGGTAGAAATAAAAACACTTCCAGAAAATCCTACTGAGTACTAATAATTCATGTGAATGGCCCGCATGAAAACCAAAGTCTACTTAATAAAGGAGTTTTTCTGTAGTGAGTGTCTCACTGGATACTCATATGCAATAATTTCTAATCTCTTGTAATTATGGTTTCTCTGATTTGCACTTCCTTTGGTCCAATTTTAACAGCTAACCATTGAATTTGACTGTCAAAAAAGTTATCATAGGCTTTCACTAAACCAAATGCTAGTAAATCACATTATAAAATCTACGTTTGATAGCTGTTCAGTTAATCTGCTTTTTCTTTTCTTTGTTTTCTTTTCTTTTGTTGGTCAATGGCAATCGCGGTCTATCATGTGGTAGGGCAAACTCTAAACATTTGTAGAACACCTGTATGTACTATGTTGTCCATAATTAAGATCTTTCATCTGCCCTCCCTTTCTTTCTTTCTTTTTATTAATTTTAGTTTTTACTTAGTAAATTTGGTAGAATTTTATAGTTTTGACATATAATTAGCCTTCGGATTAAATCTTAATATAGAGTTATAAGATGGAATTTACAGAAGGACAAGCGAGGTTTGGAGAGGGGGAGTAGATTTCTAATACGTTCAATCATCGTAGTTTTGCGTGTTTATCTCATGTAAGAGATTATTGAAAATTCAATTATTCTTTTTCATCTGGGAAAGAAACGAAGCACTGTGGAATCAAAGAGTACCTACGCAAGAAGCATATGTATACAGATACACCAAGAATGGAAGGCTAGAATAGTACCTCTGTTAAACAAGAAATGTAGTAGGAAGGAGAGGGATTGGATAGATCAATTGTATAGGAAACAATGAAAGAAGAGTATAGGAAAGATATAGAAAGATAGAGGAAGAGGAGGAAGAATCAGTGGCAAGAATTTGTAAAGAGTTTCTTTTTTATTTGTGAATAAAAGCTTTCTGTTTCACCCAAAAAAAAGAAGTTAAATTCTTTTTGTAAATTTTTATCCATTATGGAATATACTTCAAACATACAGGATTAAAGTAGCAAAATATTGTGTATGACCTATGGCCTGACTTGCTAAGACCAACTTCCAACACTTCAGACATTGTTGCATAAAGTTCAAGCCTATATATGGTTGTACTTCAGACGTTATTGCATGAAATTCAGGTAGCAACCTCTTCAAATGTCAATAATCCAACATCTATATCTACTTCAATTAAGTTCAAATTTAAATATAAGTACCAAATATCATAAAAGTAACGATTTGGACGGTCGTTTCAAGAGTTGTAGCCCCGTTCCTCCTTTTTCTGCTTCTTTTATGCTCTACAGTTGTTATATGACTTACCGGGTTGGTTGGTTCGGGTCCGGAGAGATTTCAGATTGAATTGAGATAATTAGTCTCATAATTTAAAGTTTGAGTTGGAAGAGTTGACAGGATGTTGATTATGTGAAAAACAAACTCGAATTCGATTTTTGATGGTTCTGTTAGCTCCGTTGGGTGATTTTGGACTTAGGAGCATGTCTGGATTGTGATTTGGAGGACCATAGTGGAATTAGGCTTGAAATGACAAAAGTTGAGTTTTTAGGAAGTTTGACCAGGAGTAGACTTTTTGATATCGGGATCGGGCTGGAGTTCCGGAAGTTGGAGTAGATTCGTGGTGTTATTTGTGACTTGTGTGCAAAATTTGGGATAAATCGGACGTGATTTGATAGGTTCTGACGTCTTGTGTAGAATTTGGAAATTTCAAAGTTCATTAAGCTTGAATCCATGTGCAATTCGTGTTTTTGATGTTCTTTGAGGTGATTTGAGGGCTCGACTAAGTTCGTATGATGTTTTGGGGCTTTATAGTATGTTTGGTTGAGGTCTCGAGAACCTCGGGTGAGTTTCGGATGGTTAACGGATCATTTTTGGACTTAGCATGATGGTTGAAGATTGCTGGTGTGAATTTTCTGGTTTCTTCTTACGCATTCGCGAGAGAGGACTCGCGTTCACGAAGGACATCTGTTGGTCTAGGAAGCTTTGTTCTTCGCGTTCGCAAAGAAGAGGACGCAAACGCAAAGGTTTGCAATGAGAGTGCATCGTGAATGCGGGAATGGTGACGCGTTCGCGAAGAGGTGTTGAGGCAGCCGGGGACCCCAAGCTTTTGGTCTAAGCATTCGCGGGGTAGTGGTCACGTTCGCGAAGAATGGGGTCGATAAAGCTTCGCGTTCACGAGGTTGGGGTCGTGTTTGTGAAGGGTTAATTGGAGGGACAATCAGAATGGTCTACGCGAACGCAAGAGGAAGGTCGCGTTCGCGATGAAGGCATCACTGAACAGTATAAAAAGGTTAAAAAACGAGGGTTCAGGGATTTTTCACATTTCTAACATTTTTGAGCTCTGTTTTGGAGATTTTTAGAGGATTTTCAAGGTGATTCTTGAGGTAAGTTCCTTGTGTTCATTTCTATTCAATAATTATGTTTCTTCACTAATTTTCCCACTTAGTTGATGTGTTTTTGAGGTGTAATTTGGGGGTTTGAGGCTAGGGATTTGGAGAGTTGATTTTGGAGATTTGAATAGCCATTTGGTGTCAGATTTTGATGAATTTGGTATGACTAGACTCGTGAGTGATTAGGCTTTCGGATTTTGTAATTTTTGTCAGATTATGAGACGTGAGCCCGGGGGCCCGCTTTTGGCCAATTTCGAATTTTGGCTTGTAACTTCGTATTTTTCTTGTGGAATTGATTCCTTTATCCCGTATTGATTGTATTGTATTGCTTATGGCTAGATTCGGGATATTTGGTGGCCGATTTACGAGACAAAGGCGTATTGGAGTAGAGTTTTAGCTCGGCTCGCGGTAAGTAACAATTCTAAATCTGGTTATGAGGGTATGAAACCCCGTATTTTGTATTATTTGATTGGTTTGGAGGTATGCACTTTTACACCCATATTTTCGTACATAGAAGTACGCGATTAGTTAATTGATGTAAGCTCGGAAATGAGATGTTACATCCCGCATTTTCGTATGTTAAAGCTTCGTCATATGTTAATCGACGTAAACTCGGGAATGAGATTATTTGGAAGTTATAAGTATTATGCTATTTCAAAATAAGTGATAAGTAAATTCATGAAGGCGAGAGGGTAAGCAAATCGAAGAAAATGAGTTCCGTCGAAGTTTGACAATTTGGGAATAAAATACGGTCCAAGTTATAATACTCGGTATTTATGGACTAATGCCATGCAAGATACCACATGACCATAATAGTAAGGTGCATAAAGTATGTTAAAAGTGAGTGGTATTATAAGTAATTTAAGATAATTGCTAATTATATGGGTAATTAATTAATTATTGATTAGTGGGAGATTATCAAGTTAATCAAGTGATTTGTGGTTAATTAAAGATAATTTTGGATAAGCTTAAGATGCCTAACATGGCAGGCCAATCAATGACTCATTAGTCATTAAAAATAGGTGGCACATTAAGGAATTTGCTGGCCAATTCATTTCCTAATGTGAGGCCCAAAAAACAAACAAATTTTGAGGTTCCTTATCTCATTAAAAATGCTAAGCTTGCTAAGAACGGATAGAGCTCACCACTTTAAATGACCTTTTTATCTTGAAATCTCTTTATACTTACTTCATTAAGGAATTCATATGAGTTTATCACATATCTATTTATCTACAAGTAATGGGTCTCCTTCAGCATAGAATATTTCCCTACTCAAGCATCAGTTGTGCCCATTGTGATCCAAGGCCTTTAGGAGGCCTTAGCTCAGATTCTGACCGTGTGCACCAGTCTTTCTTAGGCAATCTCTGTTTCGACCACAACAGCCACTTCTCAGGCCGGCAGAGGTACTCAGACTCCCACTGCCCGCATAATATAGCAGGTGATGCTGGGACTTCAAATATAGGGGGAAATACTAGCTAGTCGGTTACAGCTACTCAAGGCCATGTGGTTCCTGCTATGTCTGATGATGAGCAGCAGAGATTAAAGAGGTTTAGGAGACTCCAGTCTCCAAATTTTAGTGGTATAGAGGCGTAGAATGTCTAGGGCTTCTTGGACAAGTGTCAGAGGATTCTCCGTACAACAGGTATTCAAGAGACTAGTGGGGTCTCGTTCACTACTTTTTAGTACTCTGGGGCTGCATTCAGTTGGTCGGAGGCTTATGAGAGGCGTAGGCCGGTCGGTGCAGCACCACTTATATGGCAAGAGTTCTCCGTTCTCTTCTTTGAGAAGTTCATGCCTCAGTCCCTGGGCTGCGCAGACAGTTTGAGCAGCTTCGATAGGATGACAGGCCTGTGATGTAGTATGAGATGAGATTTTTTGAGTTGGCTCGTCATGTAGTTTGGTTGGTTCCCACTGATAGGGAAAGGATCAGGAGGTTCATTGATGGACTCACGTTTCAGCTGTGGTTGCATATGACTAGAAAGAGGGTATTTGGTGCTACTTTCAATAAGGTTGTTGACATTGCTCAGCAGATAGAGGTGGTCCGCAGCTAGGAGCGGGTTTAAAGGGAGGCCAAGAGTTCTCATGGATCAAGTGGTTTTAGTGGTGTTGCTTCTGGAGGTCAGTTCTACTACAACAGTGGTCGTCCTTACAAGCATGCTCAGACAGATCGCCTAGTTCACTGTGGTGCATCATCTGGCCATGGTTCACATAGTTCTCAGTGGGGTCACACATCTCTTAGTGCCCTTCCAGCTCAGAGTTCATCCCATGCTCTATCGATTCAGGGCTCATCTATGCCAGCTTCTTCTACTAGTTATTTAGGTGTTCGGGGCTCCCCTCAGTCACCATTACCCACACCAGGGAGTTGTTTTGAGTGCGAGGAGTTTGGGCATGTATGGAGGCAGTGTCCTCATTGTTAGGGAGGTCCAGCATAGTAGAGGATTCAGGTTGCGTCTTCTGCACTAGTTGCTACACCACCCACTCATCCAACTCGGGGTAGGGCCTAGTCAGCTAGAGGTAGCCCTAGAGGGGAAGGCTGATCAGGTGGCGGTCAGGCTCGATTCTATGCTTTTCCTGCCAGGCCAGATGCCGTTGCCTTAGATAAAGTGATCACAGTTATTGTCTTAGTTTTCCATAGGGATGCCTCTGTATTATTTGATCCTGGTTTCACTTATTCATATGTGTCATCATATTTTGCTCATTATCTGGATATGCCCTGTGAGTCTCTAGTTTCATCTGTTCATGTATCTACCTAGTGGGCGATACTATTATTATGGATCGTGTATAATGGTCGTGTGTAGGGACTATTGAGGTATTGGAGACTAGAGTTGATCTCTTGTTTCTTAGTATGGTTGATTTCGATGTGATCTTGGGTATGGACTAGTTGTCTCCATGTCATGCTATTCTGGATTGTCATATAAGACTGTGACGTTGGCAATGCCAGGGTTGACAAAGATTGAGTGGCGATGTTCTCTAGACTATGTTCCCAGTAGAGTGATTTCATACTTGAAGGCCCGCCGGATGGTTGGGAAGGGTTATCTATCTTATTTTAGCCTTTTTGAGGGATGATAGTGCGTATACCCCTACTATTGATTCTGTTCTGGTGGTGTGAGATTTTTGGGTGTGTTTCCTGCAGACCTGTCGGGCATGCCGCCCGATAGTGACATTGACTTTAGTATTGACTTGGTGCCGAGCACTCAGCCCATTTCTATTCCTCCGTACTATATGGCACTAGCTGAGTTGAAGGAGCAGCTTTAAGAACTCCTTGATAATGGGTTTATTAGGCCTAGTGTGTCACCTTTGGGTGCACATGTTTTGTTTGTGAAGGAGAGGGATGACACTATGAGAATGTGCATTGATTATAAGCACTTGAATAAAGTCACAATCAAGAATAAGTATCGCTATGAAAATGTGTATTAATGATCTATTGGACCAACTTCAGGGAGCGAGAGTGTTCTCCGAGATTGATTTGAGGTCTGGGTATCACTAGTTGAAGATTCAGGACTCGAATATTCTTAAGACAGCTTTCAGGACTCGTTATGGTCATTATGAGTTTCTTGTGATGTCTTTTGGGCTGACCAATGCCCCAACATCGTTCATGCATCTGATGAACAATGTATTTCAGCCTTATCTCGACTCGTTTGTCATTGTATTCATTGATGATATCCTGGTGTACTCTCGTAGCTAGGAGGAGCATGCCCAACATTTGAGGATTGTGTTGCAGCAGTTGAGAGAGAAGAAGCTTTATGCCATGTTCTTCAATTATGAGTTTTGGCTCAATTCAGTGGCGTTCTTGGGGCACATAGTGTCCAGTGAGGGTATTCGGGTAGATCCGCAAAATATAGAGGTGGTTCAGAGTTGGCCCAGATCGTCCTCAACTATGAAGATTCGGAGTTTTCTAGGGTTGGATAGTAATTATCGTTGCTTCATGTAGGGTTTCTCGTCTATTGCATCGCCCTTGACCAGATTGACCTAAAAGGGTGCTACTTTCAGGTGGTCGGATGAGTGTGAGGAGAGCTTTTAGAAGTTCAAGACTACCTTTACCACAACTCCGGTTCTAGTTCTACCATCCGCTTCTTGTTCTTATACAATGTATTGTGATGCTTCTCAAATCAGTATTGGGTGTGTTCTAATGCAGGAGGGTAGAGCGATTGCTTATGCTTCGCGCCAGTTGAAGCCTCATGAGAAGAACTACTGTGTTCATGATTTGGAGTTGGCTGTCATTGTTCATGGGTTGAAGATTTGGAGGCACTATCTCTATGGTGTGTCTTGTGAGGTATTTACAGATCATTGGAGTCTCCAACACTTGTTCAAACAGAAGGATCTAAATATGAGGCAACAGAGATGGTTGGAGCTGCTAAAGGACTATGATATTTACTATTTTGTATCATCCGAGGAAGGCCAATATGGTGGCAGATGCCTTGAGTAGGAAAGAAATGAGTATGGGTAGTCTTGCATTCATTCCTGTTGGTGAGAGACCCCTTGTAGTTGATGTTCAGGTCTTGGCCAATCAGTTTATGAGGTTAGACATTTCGGAGCCCAGTCGAGTTCTAGCCTGTATGGTTTCTCAGTCTTTCTTTTTTGATCTTATCAAAGAGCGCCAGTATGATGATCCTCGTTTTCTTGTCCTCAAGGACAAGGTCAGCACGGTGATGCCAGAGATGTTACCATTGGAGATGATGGGGTGTTGAGGATGCAGGGTTGGATATGTGTACCCAATGTAGATGGGATACAAGAAATAATTCTTGAGGAGGCCCACAGTTCGCGGTATTCCATTCATCCGGGTGCCTTGAAGATGTACCAGGACCTGAGGCACCACTATTGATGGAGGAGAATGAAGAAGGATATAGTTGGGTTTGTAGCTTAGTGTTTTAGTTGTTAGTAGGAAAAATATGAGCATCAGAGACCCGGTGGCATGCTTTGAAGGATAGAGATTCTAGAGTGGAAGTGGGAGCGGATCACCATAGATTTCATAGTTAGGCTTCCACGGACTTCAAGAAAGTTCAATGCTATTTGGGTGATTGTGGATCGGCTGACAAAGTCCGCGCACTTCATTCCAGTGTGTACTACTTATTCTTCATATTAGTTGGCTGAGATTTACATCCGAGAGATTGTTTTCCTTCACGGTGTGCTAGTTTTTATCATTTCAGATAGAGGCACGCAGTTTACATTGCAATTTTGGAGAGCCGTGCAGCGAGGGTTGGGCACTCAGGTAGAGTTGAGCATAGTATTTCACCCTCAGATGGATGGACAGTCTAAGCGCACTATTCAGATATTGGAGGACATGCTACGTGTTTGTGTCATTGATTTCGGGGGTTCATGGGACCAGTTTTTGCCGCTCGCGGAGTTTGGTTACAACAACAGCTATCAGTCGAGCATTTAAATTGCTCTGTATGAGGCTTTGTATGGGAGATGGTGTAGATCTCTGGTGTGTTGGTTTGAACCGGGTGAGGCTAGGCTATTGGGTACTAACTTGGTTTAAGATTCTTTGGACAAGGTTAAATTAATTCAGGAGAGATTTCGCACATCGCAGTCTAGACAGAAGAGTTATGCTGACAGGAAGGTCTGTGATGTTGCTTACATGGTTGGGGAGAAGGTTCTGCTGAAGGTTTCAGCCATGAAGGGTGTTATGAGGTTCGGGAAGAAGCGCAAGTTGAGCCCTTGGTTTATTAGTCTGTTTGAGGTACTTCAAAGGATTCGGGAGGTGGCTTACAAGCTTGCCTTGCCACCTAGTTTTTCAAGTGTGCATCTAGTATTTCATGTTTCTATTCTCTGGAAGTATATCGGCAATTCGTCTCATGTTTTGGATTTCAACACGGTTCAGTTGGATGGTGATTTGACTTATGATGTGGAACGGGTGGCCATTTTGGATCGACAGGTTCAAAAGTTGAGATCAAAAGATATAGCTTCAGTGAAGGTGTAGTGGAGAGGTCAGCCCATTGGTGAGGCTACTTGGTAGACCGAGCAGGATATGCAGAGCAGATATCCACACCTATTTGACACTCCAAGTAAGTTTCTAGACCCGTTCGAGGATGAAAGTTTGTTTAAGAGGGGGAAGATGTAACGACCCGACCGGTCGTTTCAAGAGTTGTAGCCCATTCCCCTATTTTCTACTCCTTTTGTGCTCTACATCTGTTATATAACTTACCGGGTTGGTTGGTTCGTGTCCGGAGAGATTTCAGAGTGAGTTGAGACACTTAGTCTCATAATTTAAAGTTTAAGTTGAAAAGGCTGACCGGATGTTGACCTATGTGTAAACAACCTCAGATTCGATTTTTGATGGCTCGGTTAGCACCGTTAGATGATTTTGGACTTAGGAGCGTGTCCGGGATTATGATTTGGAGGTTTGTAGTGGAATTAGGCTTGAAATGGTGAAAGTTGAGTTTTTGGGAAGTTTGACCGAGAGTGGACTTTTTGTTATCGGGGTAGGGTTGGATTTCCGGAAGTTGGAGTAGGTTCATGGTGTCATTTGTGACTTGTGTACAAAATTTGGGGTTAATCAGACGTAATTTGATAGGTTTCGACGTTGTTTGTAGAATTTGAAAATTTTAAAGTTCATTAGGCTTGAATACATGTGCAATTTGTGTTTTTGATGTTAGTTGAGGTGATTTGAGGGTTCGACTAAGTTCGTATCATGTTTTGGGATCTGATGGTATGTTTGGTTGAGGTCCTAGGGACCTCGGTTGAGTTTTTGGTGGTTAATAGATCATTTTTGGACTTAGCTTGATGGCTGAAGATTGCTGATGTGAATTTTCTACTTTCCTCTTACGTGTTCGCGAGAGAGGTCTCGTGTTCGCGAAGGGCATCTGTTGGTGTAAGATTCTTTGTTCTTTGCATTCACAAAGAAGAGGATGCAAATGCAAAACGCGGGAATGGTGACGCGTTCGCAAAGAGGTGTTGAGGCAGCTGGGGACCCCAAGCTTTTGGTCAAAGCATTCGCGGGGCAGTGTTCGCGTTCGCGAAGAGTGGGGTCGGCAAAGCTTCGCGTTCACGAGTCTAGAGTCGCGTTCATGAAGGGTTAATTTGAGGGGCAGTAAGAATGGTCTACGTGAACGCGAGAAGAAGGTCGCGTTCGCGATGAAGGCATCACTGGACAGTATAAAAAGGTTCAAAAACGATTGTTCCGGGATCTTTCACATTTCTAACATTTTTTATCTCGGTTTTGGAGATTTGTGAGAGGATTTTCAACGTGATGCTTGAGGTAAGTTACTTGTGTTCATTTCTATTCAATAATTATATTTCCCTACAGATTCTTTCCACCTATTTGGTGTGTTTTTGAGGTGTAATTTGGGGGTTTGAGACTAGGCATTTGGAGAGTTGATTTTGGGATTTGAATGGCCATATAGTGTCAGATTTTGATGAATTTGGCATTACTAGACTCGTGAGTGGATGAGCTTTGGGTTTTGTGACTTTTCTTAGATTTCAAGACGTGAGCCCACTTTTGGCCAATTTCTGATTTTGGCTTGTAATTTTATATTTTTCTTGTGGAATTGATTCCTTTAGCCTGTATTGATTATATTGTACTACTTGTGGCTAGATTCAGGATATTTGGAGGCTGATTTGCGAGGCAAAGGCATATTGGAGTAGAGTTTTGGCTCGACTCGAGGTAAGTAACCGTTCTAAATCTAGTTCTGAGGGTATGAAACCCCAAATTTTATGTTATGTGATTGGTTTGGAGGTGACGCACATGCTAGGTGACGAACGTATGGGCGTGCACCGTAGGAATTATAACGTGGTCCATTCCGTAAAACTGTAAATTTTAATAAACTTGTCTTTAGCTTTATGCTCTCCATGTGTTGTAGAAATCTGACTGTAAATCATATTATAAACCATGTTTAGGCTATGTATTGATACTGTTGGGACCCATAGAAGCCGTGTTACATGTTGAAATTACCTATTAAATGATATTTGTACTCGGTCCTAGTTTTACTCGCATATCATATCTCAGTCTCTATTATTCTTTTTGATACATCATATTATTGTTGTTGGGCTGATTTTTATGATTTCGGAGAGCCCGACAGACTGGAGAGATTGATGAATGAATGAGGCTGATGGCGTGATTGTGAGGATATTTATGGGATTGGGCTGCACGCCGTAGCATGCTTTATTGATTTATGCCATGATTGGCTTGATATAGTGCTTAGGCTGAAGGAGCTCCTCCGAAGTCTGTACATACCCCAGTGAGTGTATGTACCTACTGAGTGAGAGTGCTGAGTGCTGAGTGCCGAGTGTTGAGCGACCGTGAGGAATGAGTGACTGTGAGATTGGAGTGACTGGGATGACTGAGTGAATGTTGCTCTGAGAGGCTGTTTATGACTTCATTGTTGTTGCACATAGTTGTCGTATATCACTGTTTAAAAAACTTCTGAAAGATATTTTATCCGATTTTACTTGTACTTGGCATGTATAAATTGATTTGACTTAATTTGCCGGATTTGAAATCATGTCTACTTTCCTTGTTGAGACTACTGAAATTGAACAATAACTGTGTAGCTCGTCACTATCTTTCAGTTATTTATTTAGTATTGTTACTTACTGAGTTAGTTGTACTCACTCTATACCTTACACTTCGTGTGGAGATCCAGGAGTTTCTGGATGCGGAGGGTGTTGGTATTTCGCTAGCTGACCGTTGGAGATTTCGAGGTAGCTGTCAGGCGTTCACAGTCCTTGTTTCTCCTTCCTTATCTTTTCTTTCATTGTATTTAGTTCCATACTTTTATAGATATTTCAATTCTGGACTGGTGATGTATAGATGCTCATGTGCTCGGTAACACCCTGATTTGGGAGTTATTTTTCGCACTTGTATTTTGGATTTTACCCCGTTTATGAAAACTTTGCTTATTTAAAAATTACTTGATTCATTTTCTTGTAAATGTTGGGAGTATTTTGAAAATATCGGCTTGCCTAGTACCACGATAGGCGCCATCTTGACAGGTTAGATTTTGGATTGTGACAATAAAGAACAAACCCTAGTCATCAATTTGTCAAAAATATAGCAAATATTTGACTAAGATTACGGATTTGGCAAGGCCAACTTTAGACATATCATATCTACACTTGGGACATTTTAGCATGAAGTTCACACATATATATGGTTGGACTTCAGATGTTTTTGCATGGAATACTTCAGGTAGCAAAATGTTCTTCAAATTTCAATAACTCAACACATAATTCAACATTTAAGTCTACTCTAAATAAGTACAAATTTAAAATATAAGTTTCAAATATCATAAGAACAAACATCAATTATCAATTTGTCAAAACAATAAATATTTGACTGAAGTTGTGGCTATGGCAAGACTAGACTTTAGACATATAATGGTTGCACTTTAGGCATTTTCGCGTAAAGTTTAGGCATATATGGCTGCACTTCCTGATGTTTTCACATGAAGTTCAGGTGAATTTTTTTTGCCTAGAAACATCAACTTTTTGTTTGAATTTCAATAATTCAGAACACGATGCAACATCTAAATTAGCTCAAATTTAAAATATAAGTTTCAAATATTATAACGAACAAACTCCAATTATCAATTTTGCACAACAATAATAAATCTAACAAACTCATTTTACAACAATGATAATTTGCCAATAAATTTAAGCTTTTCAAATAACAACCACTTGATTAAAACTTATTTTTACATTGAAAAATCAAGACCCAGTTCTTTAAAGTATTATACTTCAACTGCTATAAAATTAAAAATTATTATTGTATAGAAGAAGAAGAAGAAATAGTAGTTTTGTCCGAAGTTACTTATACTTCGGATATCAATTAAACATTTTTTAGAAAGCATATAGATGTTAAAAGGTGGATACCAAATAGGATGCTCCTTAAAATTTTATCTTTTCCTTGTAGTGTGCACATATACCTTAATCTTAAATTGTGATGTCACTTACACAAATAACAATTAATGATCAACTTTTCAAAATCTATTTTCTCTTATTAAAATAAGAATTTTAAATAAAAAATGCTTGCCACTTTTCAAAGTAGTTGTAGATATGATAAACCGAAATCCGACAATGTTTATCTTGGTAGTAGAATGTGGAGCTTGTCCTCAATTCCTTTCTTTCTAATTATGAAAATATCTAAAAAGAGAATATAAAAGCCGCCTGTCGGATTAAAAAAAAAGAAAAGACAAATGATAATCCTCGTTGAGCCTCCCAAATTGTATTAGCCATATATTCCCTATTGTCAAACTATTTTGGGACAGTTAAAAGCCTAGAAACCTATAGCTTTCAACTGCCAAAACTCTCTTTCTTTTAAGTATATTTATTATTTATTATAATAAAATTAGAAAGATCTCTGAATTTGAAGACTCTAAAGAGAAGGAGATCAACATCAACTACATACGGCTTCTTTGCGGATTGAATGAACTATGTTAAATATCAAGAATAATAATGATCGAGAACTACATAGCTTTTCAATTATAAAAGCAAATTAAACGGTTCTCTTTGACACGTAAAATTGTAAGATTTTAGTCATATTGTACGATTGAGTTTATTCTTATCTTTAACCAACAAAGACATATCATTTTGTTTGACTTTAAAAATTAATCTTCCGCCACTTTAGTGAAAGGAGGACATGATCTTGCTCCACTACTAGCTAAAAGAATTGAACGGGTCAAGGGAGATCCTTCTTTATATGTTGGTGTTAAGGCATTGCAATAGACTCCTAGTAATTAACCTAAAGAAGATTCAGGTAAGAGGCTACAACAACATCAACAACGACCCAGTATAATTCCACAAGTGGGGTCTGGGGAGGGTAATATGTACGCAGACCTTACCCCTACCCCGAAGGGTAGAGAGGCTATTTCCAGGAGACCCTCGGCTCAAAAAAGCAATAGGAGATGATATATTAGTACCATAAAAATGCGTAATAAAAATAACAACAATAACAACAACAATATATAAGAGATATGAAATATGAAATACAGGATACAGAATACGAAATACAAAATAGATGGCTGGTATAGTACAACTAGAAGGGAAAGCCCTGCATCAATGACGACCAAATGACATTCCTAGTCTAACTCCTAACTGGATAGTCTCCCTCTATTGTGCTGTAGAAATATTCACACTCTCCCCTAACCTACAACCTTAATGCTCGACCTCCATAATTCCCTATCAAGGGCCATGTCCTCAGTAATCCTAAGTCGCGCCATGTCCTGTCTGATCACCTCTCCCCAATACTTCTTAGGTCTTCCTCTACCTCTCCGCGTGCCCACTACAACCAATCGCTCACACCTCCTCACCGGTGCATCAGTGCTCCTCCTCTGAATGTGCCCGAACCATCTGAGTCTTACTTCCTGCATCTTGTCTTCCATGGGGGCCACACCCACCTTCTCTCGAATATCTTCATTCCTAATCTTATCCATCCTTGTATGCCCGCACATCCACCTCAACATCCTCATCTCTGCTACTTTCATCTTCTGGATGTGTGAGTTCTTTACCGGCCAACATTCAGTTCCATACAACATGGCAGGCCTAACCACTGCTCTATAAAACTTACCTTTTAGTAACGGTGGCACTTTCTTGTCACACAAGACTCCCGACGCTAACCTCCACTTCATCCACCCCACCCCTATACGGTGTGTGACATCCTCGTCAATCTCCCCTATCCCCTGAATAACCGATCCAAGGTACTTGAAACTACTTCTCTTGGGAATGACTTGAGAGTCAAGCCTCACTTCAACTCCCGCTTCCGTCGGCTCAACTCCAAATTTGCACTCGAGGTATTCCGTCTTCGTCCTACTCAACTTGAAACCTTTAGACTCAAGAGCATGTCTCCAAATCTCTAGCCTCTCGTTGACGCCGCCTTTTGTCTCGTCAATTAGAATAATGTCATAAGCAAATAGCATGCACCATGGAACCTCCCCTTGAATATGATGAGTCAGTGCATCCATCACCAGGGCAAATAGGAATGGGCTGAACGCAAACCCTTGGTGCAACCCCGTAATAACTGGAAATAGGTAAGAGGCTCTTTCCCTTTAATGGATTTTACGTGACCGAAATTTAAACTAATCGAAGTTTTAATGCGAATATCAAATATAGAATAAAAAATAAAGCCTCAAAAGTAAAATAAGATCAGTATTGGGATACCGCTATTGGTGTTTGATGACGGTATCCCAATACTATAATGTGGTAACATGAAAGAACACCTAATATATGTGTGTTTGCAATGAATTCTGATAATAAAAGTATGCACACCCACAATGGGTGCGTTAGCGTTCAATTGAGAATTTGGCGATGTTGAGAAAAGAGTCACTTGATGATGGGGCATTATTGTTCATCTCTTTTGTTACACCCCATACTTTTGGACGTGAGAGTATGTCATAAGTCGAGTGACGTAAGCTCAGAAATGAAATTATCTTTGAAATTACA
Organism: Nicotiana tabacum; assembly: GCF_000715075.1. Lineage (NCBI taxonomy): Eukaryota > Viridiplantae > Streptophyta > Magnoliopsida > Solanales > Solanaceae > Nicotiana > Nicotiana tabacum. The sequence continues at coordinate 54,222,529 of NC_134099.1, read as the reverse complement.
TAAAGTAAGTTAATCGTATTACGTTGGATGTTATAAATACTTAAGATCATGAATACCAAGTACCAAGAGGGTTTAAAGGCTTAGAAGCTAAACGAATTGAAGAAAAAAAGTTTCGTTAAAACTCGACAAGTTGGGAATATTATAACATGCACTTTTTGGGTGAGACTAGAGTGATTAACATGATCAGGAGGTTATGTTAGTCGTATGATAGTCGTCTGTTATGTTTTGAAGTCAAGCGAGTTGTAAAACAAAAGTTTGCAATGGTCATCACAAGTTACATTCATAAATGTGCTGAAAATTAGGTCAAATGTAACTGCTATTTTCTCCCAATATACTTAGAGTTACGGGGTGTTCCACCCATCAAATTGAAGATCTATGAATCTGTTTTCTAACACACTAAACTATTTTCAATACGACATCGGACTAGAGATACATATACATTTTTGTAAGACTGTGTAGACTGCTAGGTGACAAGTAGGTGTGTCACCTACTTGCTTAAATGAGAGGATTAAATATGCACAAAAAGGGCTATTTCGGGTCGTCCAAAGAGCCCATTTAAGGGCTTATCTCCTGCAATATAACACTCATTATATAGCCCAATAACCATACATAAACCCCTGCAAAATTCCTCCCATAAATTACACACAAACCTTAATGGATTTTCTCTCATTTTCAAGTTCTAGTTGGAGAAGAGACCTAGAGTTTGAAGAGCCAAGATAGGAGCTGAGATATTCAATTAATAAGGTAATTTTACTGCTCTATTTCATGCATTTTGTTGCCGGAAATGTATGGTATGTCGTTCTATAATTGTATGAACTCACGGGACGGTGATCGGAACGTGAGTTCGAGTTATTCACCTTGTAGTGGACTGTTTTGTGGGCTATTTCGTGTTGCTATTGGATTGCGTGTTTTGCTACTATTTTATAGAGTTTTGGAGGAGAAAGGGTGTGGAGAAACATCACACAAATGTAGTGTGGTGGGCTGGTCGTTCGTCGCAACAGCTTCGGGCTGTTTGGCACTACTATGGTGGTCGTTTTGTGTATGAAGAGATTGGGTGTGTTGGGCTATTTTTTAGTATTTTGTGGTGTATATAAGGTTGAAAAATAATGTATATATGTTGTTATTATTGTGTTCTTGTGTTGTTGGTATTACCTTGAATTTGGAGGAAGTAAGGATTATAGGGGAGATATTGCCCGTTTTAATACAAAATAAGCTTGTTGTTCGTTGTGCGATAGTTGTACCTTTCGTAACTTATTGATAGTATTATTATTGTTGTTGTAGATTAATGTTCGAAGAGACGATTTCAACGTGGTTATTGGAAATATCGTGATAAGGCATGTTAAAGCTAACTCCTTCCTTCATTTTGGCATGATCTCGTAACTACATGTGTTTGATAACGAGGCATAAAGAGAAGTTCATACTCCCGAATTTATATACATTATCCTACTCTCCTAAGTTACAACATTCTCCCTTAGGGGGAATTTGTATTCAATTGAGTATCTATTATCTTCTTCCAGTCAAGAGAGTAGAGGTTATATATATATATATATATATATATATATATATATATATATATATATATAGCTGAGCTCCTATGAGCGAGCCCAAATGGTCGAGATACAGAGTCTAGTATGGTTGGACGTCTATGAGCGAGCCTACTACGGTAGAGTAGGTACCCATACCGAACCTTATAGGGTCGGGCAACTATTTTACTTAATATTTTGAGAGAGATGAGTCAGTATCAGCAGGTAATCATGTCTTCAAATTATATTTGACGCGCAAGTACTTTTAGTTATTATATTATCAGTTCAGTTTCAGCTTTCAGTTATTATGTTGCCTTACATACTCGGTACATTATTTCGTACTGACATCCCTTTTGTTGGGACGCTGCATTTCATGCCCGCAGGTCCTGATAGACAGCTGGATAGACCTTCCGAGTAGACAAAGTCAAACATCAGCTTGGTTGGTAAGCTACATTTCCTCGGAGTTACCAGGTCTATACCGTGGAGTGCATTTATATATATAGGTTTGATGGGTAGGTCGAGGCCCTGTCCCGGCCATGATACAGTTCAGTTATCCCTAAAGGCTTATAGACGAGTCCAGTACATTTTTTATATCAGTATTGTGGCTATACCGCCCTATGCATATGTTTAGTTTGGCATTGCTGGTGGTAGATATTAGTTTAAGATACCCCTCCAAAGTTTACAGTTACAGAGTGGTACGCTTGGGCCGAGTATGTCACCGGGTGCCGGTCACACCTCTTCAGGTTTGGGGCGTGACAAACTTGGTATTAGAGCAGTTCTATCCTAGAGAGTCTATTAGCCGTGTCTAGTAGATCCTTGATTTATAGATATGTTATGCACCATATTATTTAAACAGGAAGCTACAAGACATTTAGGAGTGTGTTACCCGTCTTTCAAATCCAAATCGTGCTATAAAGCTGCGTCATAAGAGTTTAAACCATGACTTATATTTTTTAATGATATAGAGATGTTTGCAATTAGAAAAATCACATTTATCCAGAGGGATAATAAAATAGCAGGCAAGCGCACTAGTAGAGAGAGAGAGTTCTTGATAACGTGACCCAGATTGAGGCCCTATCAGATCATGCATACCAGGTGTTAAATTTTAAGCTTAAGGACCTAAGATGCGAATATCAAACACACCCCATGAATAGTAAGCTATGAGAGTAACAGAAGGTAAAAATATAAGATTCAACAGGTAACAGAAGCAAGGTGAAAAAGGTTACGATGTACCCAGTTAGTGAAGACTATGAGTATTTACAATTCAGGAAGAGAAATATAAGCATTTTGAGTTACCTTCAACAGTAATAGAAGTATGTACAATTAGCCACACCCATCTCAGTTATGCCCCAGATATAGTTTAATAGAAGGATGAGATATCAGGATTCAGCTGGGGTTAGAGTAACTAAAAATGGTGGATAGATTATTGGCGTTAGCTGACATTTTTGAAGGATATTGTAAGCATGGTAATAGTCCTCTTTGTGAGACACCCAGGTGGTGTACGCTAGAATTATATAGTCAGATATGAATATTAGAATGTTCATATTGACAGTGGAATCCTAGAAAGGATAAATATTTACCTTAGTATGACTCTGACCCCTAATAAAAAAAGAAGAAAAGAATTATAGGCAACCCGAAGAGACATGGGGATGGAGCACGGGAATTTAAAAGCAAAAGAATATACTATTGAGGCTTTTACAATAAAGTGATAGATAAAAATATTAGTAGGAGAATAATAACAGAGTAAACGAAGCATTCTGAGTAAGATGTAATATATTGGTGATAACGGTAAATTAAAATATGACAGGATGACAGAGTCTATAGTCAAGTGAAGGAAAAGACAAGAGGTGACAGGCCTTGAGACTATAAAGAGCACAAGCCATAAAGTCATATCCTTATTTTGAGAAATAAATTGGTGACTCCAACATGATTATTAGAAGGCTAAGTTAGACTTCCAGCGTAATAGAAATTAGTATGGGCTAGTAAACAAGAAAAACAAAAATCGAACATGATTTAGGGACCAAAGGATTTGATAATAGTCAGCATTGTCAGAATTTCATAGATTGCGTTCCAGCTATAATAGAATGGATAACGGAAGAATAACTTTTAAATCTCATTCACGAAGACGCTTCCCTAAAGCAAGCACTGTGAGCAGAGTTAAGCTTAAGGGATTAAGTGTGCCAGTTACACTAGGTGTCACCCTCGTGCATAAGAAATTCAGTTATCCAGGGCACAGAAGGGTTACCACAAGGTGAGTATGGGTCAGTGAAGATGTAAAAAGACGCCAAAGAAGAAGAGGTAACTATGGAATGATAAAGGAAGAATGCGGTAAACAGTCAAAATAGATTAGATTGCATTTATTCAGATCCTACAGATACATTGTGACTCCGTAATATTTTTCAAGCACAACACTAGGATAGGCAATAAGGGTTACCGCCCAAGTTCTTATTGATAAACAAGATCAGGAAAGTAATTGCTTACGTTTAAAGAAAGTTGAGAAGGAATGAAAGAAATTATTCAATCAATGACCCAAAGTTAGTTACATTATGGGCGCACTTAAGATTTCGGTGTATTATCCATACAATATATATGTTGACATTCATACAACCGTAGAAGATTTCGATATAAGTTAAAAGAAATAATTGAGTCTAGGTCACAGACAAAGGCTTGAATTGTTAGAAGATTATACCATGAATGTTCCATAGCATCTATGAAAGGATAAATTAATAATTAATACACCAAACCGCAGATCGAAAGATAGCTTAAGCCTAATTAAAGGCTGAGAGAGAAGAGGAAAATAATGAGTTACATCAGCTAAGTAAATCAGGAGTCTGATTATTAGACCAAGATAATTATAGAAATTGTGATTCAAAACATTGCGGAGTCACTCCTAATATCAGAGGTGTAAGAGAAATAGTACAACAACCATATTCTATAATGGCTCTACGATAAAGCCAGTAGAAGAATACTAGGCTCATAAGAAGTCAGTATGAAGCTCCTGCCATATTGTGTATGCACCAGAGGTACAAGTATTATAGTAGAGCTTTAAGGTGTGGATGTGAATTCCACCAATGTGGAAGGGAGGCTATGAAAGCCACAAAAGATAGATGTGAGATTTAAAGGTAAGAAAGGTAGATGTAAAGGAGGTATGAGATACTTAAGTGCAGAAGGTTGTGAATAGTCAAGACTTCATATAGAGGGCTAGAAGCACCGTGATTCAGTATCCAGAAATGATAGTAGTATCGTCAGTAGCACATCTTCCACCCTATGGTTTCGAGGTACCGAGAGGTCTGGTTAAGAGAGTAAAGAAGAGTTAGAGACAGTGTGATGTCTCGCTTGAGGTTCTAGAATAACATAAGGAAATCTATGCTGCTAGCATATTAAAGGAATGTTGAGAGTAGTATAAATAGATATGTGTAGGTTGCAAGCTAAAGTAGGTGAGAAGGTTACGAGAATAGGTAAGGCCTCAGGATTAAGCCCATCAAAACAAGAGGGTTGATGAATTCCTTAAGTTATAGAAAGCTAAGTATAGCCTAAATGAGCTTAGAGATGTATAAGACTATGAATGATTTGAAGAGATGAAATGTTGCCCTGGTAGTAGAATAAGGGTGTAATTGTAATAGATAAGAAGATGACGTTAAGGCCATTCATTGGTTAATGATTTAAAGAAAAGGGATTCCATGAATTGTATTGGATCATAATAACCCCACAAGATGGATCACGTTAGATGCGATGAGAAACGGTTATTAAAGTATAGTATTGCCCCTACGTGAATCAGGCTAATCACTTCAAATATTCCCCGATGATACGTGAGCCCTAGTGACAGTGTTACATAATAGGTTTCAAGTTATCAGTGGTAGATTATAGATCAACATTAAGGTGAATCAACAATTGATGAGGTAAAAATTCAAAATTATGAGATGAGATTAGGCTTAAGATGAACAGTAATGAGGAAGCATTAAAGGACTTAGATTTCTACACATAGGATAAGAAGCAAGAGAATAACCTAGAGTTAGGTAGCAGACCTTGGTAACAATAAATCGAAGTAAGTGTTATGGTATAGTCTGACCTATGTAGATGCAGTAAATCCATAAGGATTGATAACCGAGGCTATGAAATAAGTTACAGAAATTGTCGTAAGTTTGACAAAGTACCATGCAAAGGACTTCAGTACACCTATAGATTCCTAGAGGGACAGCTTGTCATATTTCCGTATATGTTCACAAACTGAGGTCTAGAGATTGGATAATAGCTGGAGGAAAAAGGAGAGAAAAGTTGCATAGGCGCACATGCAGGGATAGAGTCATACAGGCTACCCGATAGAAGGTAGCAACAATAATAATATTGGAAGAATTTTGACCATAGGTCATAGTGTAAGAAAGAGTCCTAAAGGGGGAGAATGCCCTAGACTTTGGATTTATTCACATAATCGCTGTCTAGATAGAAAGGACTGTATAAAGTATTTGTTAGAGATATAGATTAATGAGACTGATAAGTGTATCAGTCAACATTAGAGGACAAATTTTCCTAAGGGGGGAATAATGTTACACCCTATGCTTTCATACGTGAGAGTATATTGTAAGTCGAGTGACGTAAGCTAAGAAATGGGATTGTCTTTGAAAGTATATAAAATAAATTAATCATGTTATGTTGGACGTTACAAATACTTAAGATCATGAATACCAAGTACCAAGCGGGTTTAAAGGCTTAGAAGCTAAGTGAATTGAAGAAAATAAGTTTCGTTAAAACTCGACAAGTTGGGAATGTTATAACATGTACTTTTTGGGCGAGACTAGGGTATTTAACATGATAAGGAGGTTATGTTATAAGATATGTTAGTTGTATGATAGTCGTGTGTTATATTTTGAAGTCAAGCGAGTTGTGGAACAAAAGTTTGCAAAGGTCATTACAAGTTACATTCAAAAATAAGCTGAAAATTAGGTCAAATGTAACTGCGCTTTTCTCCCAATATACTTAGATTTAAATGGTATTCCACCCATCAAATTGAAGATATATGATTCTATTTTCTAACAAATTAAATAATTTGTCAATATGATATTGGACTAGAGATATATATGCATTTTTGCGATACTGCGCATACTGCTAGGTGACAAGTAGGTATGTCACCTACTTGCTTAAATGAGAGGATTAAATATGCCCAAAAAGGGGCTATTTCGGGTCGGACAAAGAGCACATTTAAAGGATTATCTCCTAAAATATAACACTCGTTATATAGCATAATAACTAGACATAAACCCCTGCAAAAGTCCTCCCAAAGGTTACACACAAACCCTAATTGATTTGCTCTCCTTTTCAAGTTCTAGTTGGATGAGAAACCTAGAGTTTGAAGAACCAAGATAGGAGCTGAGATATTCAACAAATAAGGTAATTTTACTTCTCTATTTCATGCATTTTTTCTTCTAGAAATGTATGGTAAGTTGTTCTATAATTGTAAGAACTCACGGGACGGTGATCGGAAGCCATGAGTTCGAGTTATTCAACTTGTAGTGGACTGTTTTGTGGGTTATTTTGTGTTGTTGTTGGATTGCATGTTTTGCTACTATTTTATGGAGTTTTAGAGGAAAAATTGTGTGAATAAACACTACATAAATTCAGGGTGATGGGCTGGTCGTTCATTGCAACATTTTCGGGATGTTTGATACTACTATGATGCTCGTTTTGTGTATGAAGAGATTGGGGTGTGTTGGACTGTTTTGTAGTATTTTGTGGTGTATATAAGGTTGAAAAATAATGTATATATGTTGTTATTATTGTTTTCTTGTGTTGTTGGTGTTACCTTGAATTTGGAGGAAGTAAGGATTATAGGGGAGATGCTGTCCATTTTAATACAAAATAAGATTGTCGTTCTGTACAAATCTGAAAAAGGTACGATTCATCCCAATAATAGTCTTGACAATCTTGTTTGAGCTCCTTTCTTTGGTTTGAATAGAGCTCAACCTGAATGATACCACTCACAAGATAATTTGTTAGATCCACGAACTGTGACACCTTTTTCCTTTAAATAGCCAAGAGTTGCTCATCGGGGAAGGAGTCATTGATTTTAAGCCCATCATGCAGCCTCCCCTCCTCCTCTAAACGAGACAAGTGGTCCACCACTTGGTTTTCACTCCCTTTTTGATCTTGGATAAAAATATCAAACTATTGAAAAAAACGTAGCCATATCATCAAACGGGCTTTGGAATCTTTCTTGATCATGAGATAACAGAGTGCTGCATGATCCGTAAGAACAATCACCTTCGCACCCATCAAGTACGGGCGAAACTTCTCAATTGCAAACACAATGGTAAGAAGCTCTTTTTCGTAACAGTGTAGTTGACTTGGGCACTATTCATGGTCTTGCTTGCATAATATACCAGATGAAAGATCTTGTTGATGCATTGCCCCAAAACAACCTCTACCGCTACATCATTTGCATCACACATGAGCTCAAAAAGAACACACAAATTTGGAGCGAAATGATGGGCGTATTAGTCAACTTGAGATTTAGAAACTCAAAGGCTCTCATGCAATAATCATTGAAATGAAACTTGGCATCTTTCTCCAAAAGCTTGCATAACTGGTTCACCACTTTAGAGAAATCCTTGATGAAATGCCGGTAAAATCCTGCGTAGCCTAAGAAACTCGGCACACCTTTGACTGAAGTTGGAGGTGAAAGTTTAGAAATCACCTCAATCTTTGCCTTGTCGACTTCAATGCCATTCTTTGAGATCTTGTGGCCAAGGACAATGCCTTTCTCAACCATGAAATGACACTTCTCTCAATTGAGCACCAAGTTTGTTTCTTCACATCTTGCCAACATTTTGTCCAAGTTTACTAAACAATCATCAAAAGAATTTCCGACCATTGAAAAGTCATCCATGAAGACTTCTAGGAAATCCTCCACCATGTCCATGAAGATAGCCATCACACACCTTTGAAAATTCGCGGGTGCATTGCATAACCCAAAATGGCATCCGCGAGAATGAGAAAGTACCATAAGGACATGTGAAAGTAGTTTTCTCTTGATCCTCCGGAGCAATAAGAATTTGATTGTAGCGGGAATACCCATCAAGGAAATAATAGAAAGCATGGTCGGCCAATATATCAAACATTTGATCTAGGAAGGGAAGTGGGAATTGATCCTTCCTTGTGACTTTGTTGAGCTTGCGATAGTCCATACACACTCTCCACTCGGTCACCGTTCTTGTAGGAATCAACTCATTCTTGTCATTGGTGACCCCCATCAAGCCCCTTTTCTTTGGGACACATTGAACCAGATAAGTCCACGAACTATCAGAAATAAGGTAAACAACCCCGACATCTAACCACTTGATGATATCCTTCTTGACAACCTCTTTCATGGCTTCATTGAGTCTCCTTTGATATTCAATAGATGGTTTGGCACCTTCTTTTAAATTAATCTAGTGCATGCAAAATGCGGGGCTTATTCCCCGAATATCCGCCAAAGTCCATCCAATAGCCTTCTTCCTCTTTTGTAGTACCGCCAATGTAGATTCTACTTGCATGTTAGTCAAACAAGAGGAAATAATAACCGATAAAGTAGAAAAAGGGACAAGAAATTCATACCAAAAATGTGGAGGCAAAGGCTTGAACTCCAAGATGGGAGACTCCTCAATTGAAGTCCTTGTTGGAGGACTGGTTCTATTCTCAAGATCCAAGGACAATTTGTGAGGCTCATAAGTGTACGACCCTATCCCTTGCAGAGAGTTCACACATTTCACATAAGCCTCCATTTCTTCATCATAGCAATTGAGCAAGAAGGTCTCCAATGTATCATCAACATTCATCACAGCACTTGTTTCATCCACAATCACATCGGTCACCAAATCCACAAAAGAACACACCTCATTTCTATTGAGTTTCCTCATAGACTTAGACACATGGAAAACCACTTTCTCATCACCAACCCGGAAGGTAAGTTCTCCGGATTCCACATCAACTAGAGCCTTCCTCGTAGTAAGGAAAGGTCTCCTAAGAATAATCGACACCTTATAGTCAACCAAATAGTCAACCTCACAATCAAGAATAACAAAATCCTCCAGGAGAATGAATTTATCAATACGAACCAACATATCATCAATGATACCCAACAATCTCTTCATGGTATGATCCGCCATTTGTAATCTCATAGATGTGGGTCTTGGTTTCCCAATTTCCAAAGTCTTGAAAACCGAATAGGGCATCAAATTGATACTTTCCCCAAGATCACAATGAGCTTTAGAAAAGTCGCCACTTCCAATGGTAAAAGGGATTGTGAAAGTGTCGGGATCTCCCAATTTAGAAGCCATTGAATGCACAATTGCACTCACTTGATGAGTCATCTTTATAGTTTCACAATTCATCGACCGCTTCTTCGTCACCAAATCCTTCATGAACTTTGCATAACTGGGCATTTTCTCCAAAGCCTCAACCAATGGCACATTAATAGATAGACTCTTCATCATGTCAATGAACCTTTTGAGTTAATTCTTGCCATTTTTCTTGGTAAGCCTTTGAGGATATGGAGGAGTAGGCCTTGGCATTGGTGCCTTAGCCTTTGGCACTAACGGTTTCAGTATGTCAACAATGTTGTCCCTAGATGGGTTCACTTCCTCATGAGTCTCCTCCACATTTTCATCAATATCAATCCTCACTTCATCATTTTCTTGCACTTCATTGTTCGGGATTTCAACTTCTTGCATCACTCTCTCATCATCCATAAGCTTCTTTTGACTTGAGGTGGTGCATTCCCACATTTTCCACTCCTTGTAGTAATGGCCATGGCATGTCCCGTGTTGTTCCCACTCTTTGGGTTCACCACTGTGTCACTTGGTAGTGCCCTCTTAATATGACTATTTAAAGCTTGCGAGATTTTCCCCAACTGAACTTCCATATTGCGAATTGAAGTGTTGTGAGAGGCTAGCTGAGCCCCAGAGACGACATTCTTCTCCATCATTTTCTTGAACATGTTCTCAATTCGTCCCATCTCATTGTTGGAAGAGCTTGGACCATGGGAAGGATATGGAGGCAAGTTGCTCGGTTGTTGATACATCGGAGGCCTTTGAAAGCCCGACACCCAATTTTCTTGGTTATTGTTCCATCCCCCTTGGTTGTTGCCTTCCAAATATCCTTGACTATTGCCACTCCAATTGCCTTGGTTATTTTTACCATTCCGATTTCCTTGATTGTTTTGATTGTTCCAATTCCCTTGGTTGTTACCACCATTCCAATTACCTTGGTTGCTAGAATTCTAATTCTCTTGATTACCTTGAGGTCGCCATTCTTGATGATTCGGGCCTTGAGAGTTGTTTCTTTTCCCTTGGAAGTTGTTCATATATTGTACTTCCTTCTCTTGTTCATTGTAAGATTCATCTTGATCAAACCCACTATCATCTTGTACAAAATTTTCCACATGGTTTTGCACTTGTGGACCCTTTCACCTTCTCTTGTTTACCATCATACTAACTCCCTCTATTGTATTGACTTGCTTAGGACTTTGAACTTTTTGAAGTTGAGCCTTGGCTAATTAATTCATTGTGGTGGTCAACTCGGCAATCGCTTGCTCATGATCATGCAATTCTTTATGTAGGTGAATCACATTAGGATCACCTTGAGGGACATTTGATCTACTTTACTATGCCTATGAAGTATCCGCCATTTCATCTAAGATCTTAGAAGCTTCCGCATATGGCGTTGTCATGAAATTCCACCGGCAAGTTGGTTGACCACGCATTGATTGGTAGTATTGATCCTCCCTATAGAAAGTTTGTTGAATCATGCCTCTGCCATGTCATTTTTTGGTAACTCTTTCACGATAGTTCGGTACCTCTCACATATCTCATGCAAAGGCTCATTGGGTTCTTGTTTGAATACTAGAATCTCATCTCTAAGAGTAGCCATATGCCCAGGAGAAAAGAACTTGGAAATAAATTTCTCCCCCAATTCATCCCATGTATGGATAGAATGGTTTGGCAATCTCTCTAACCAATCCAAGGCTTTCCACCATAGAGAGAAGGGAAATAGCCTTAATAGTAAAGCATCCTCGGAGACATTTGTAAGTTTACTCCCTTAGAAAGTGTCCACAAACCCCTTCAAGTGTTTGTATGCATTTTGATTCGGAGCCTTGGTAAACAATCCATGTTGCTCTAGCAATGTGAGCATAAGATTTGTGATTTAGAAGTTGCCTACTCTAATGGGGGCGGGACTATGGAACTTGCATACCCTTCATTCGGCAACACCTAGTGTGGAGCCGCTCTTTGTGGAGGTGGGGGTGGAACAGGAACGTTGTCTTAAGGAGTATGCCTCATCTATTTGCTTGAGGTTCAAGAGGAACCTCTTCAACTTGGTCATCTTCCACGTCCACATCCCCCATGGGCATGTTTCCAAGAGGATCATTGTTGTTGAGAGACATTGTTTCACCTACAACTGTTTCACACAAAAGATTAGTAACACGGAAGGAAAAGGAGACAATTCACACACAAAACAGAATATATGGCTAAATCTGTTTTTAGCTCCCCGATAATGGTGCCAATAATTGATCTCGATCAGGTCACATCTCTATTCGAGGCTATGAAACGGTCAATGCAATAGTAATACCCAACTAAGCATTTGGATCGAATTCCTCAATGAGCTATATGAATGGGATTTAGGAGTATATATTGTGGTAAAAGAGCTTGAACTATCTTAGATTGCACTTTCACAAAAATGGTTGTTTCTAGGTCTAATTTAAACTAAGATTGCAAGATAAATAATTGAAACTAAGAAATTGTGTTTTTGTTATTGTTTTCAAATAATATAAAAGGCATAGGGCTATGACCTTCACCTAGGTGTTTGCCTAACGGATTGTAAATTTTAAAGCTTGTTTTGTTGGTCGGGGTATATTATAGCTAACAATACTCAAATACCCACTCAATGCCTCTCGATAAGATAGTGATTTTGCCCAATTTGACTTTCTCAAGTCCAAATGGGTATTGAACAAAACAATTGATAAAATGCTCAAGTCGGATTTTACTATCTCTAGGTTCAACCCTTTAATTGGGACTATCAATCTCTTGATTTTATCCCAAATTTTTAGTCAAGTTTTCCTAGACTAAGTCTCTCTTTCTCAACTAGAAACCAAGTCAAATAGGCATGAACTAATATTTGCAACCATTAATTCTACAATTAAAAGCAAGAACAAGGCTAAATAATAAACATCCAACCATAAACAAGCCATAAATCAAACACCCATTAGGTTTACACACTAGGGTTGGGTCACAACCCTAAGTTAAAAATCTAGCTACTCATAATGGGTATAGAAGAAAATATAGAGGAAAAGATGATAAAACTCATATTGCAAGATTATAACATGAAAAGCCAATGTTGAATCATCAAAATAAGCTAAAGTTGCCTAAAAGAGTAAGAAGAAAGGACTACATGACTTTTAATATTCTAAATGTGACCGAAATTCGTGAAACTAGTCTATTTATACAAACCTAGAATTTTCGGACAAAAATGCCCTTTCAGAGGTTCTGCGGCCGTACAATTCCATGTGCGGTCCGCACTTCTCTTCAGTCGTGATAGGAGTTGGATCTGCAACCACACAATTCTGGAATGCGGTCGCGTCTCTCACATTCTGCGGTCCGCACAATTCTTGGTGCGGTCGCACAAGGCTCTTCTGCGAACCGTACATTTCTGAGTACGGCTGTATAGCTGACTTCTGCGGCGGCACAATAATTGTGCAGTCTGCATTTCCTTTAAGCTTGAATTTATGACTCTCCGAACTTTAGCTCTTGCATAACTACTGCGGCCGCACAATAATTGTGTGGTCCGCACTTTGCACTAGGAACCTGATGGATTTCCCTTCACATTCTATGGTCGCAGATGGAAATCTGCGGTCCGCACTTTAAGTCGTTGTGCCTGATTTTTGTCCTTGAGTTCAGATCAATCCTTCTTGAGTTGGATTTCATCTTAGTGGCTCATTTTCCAATACTTCTACAATTAAGCATATTTCATCAGTTATCGGGAATACAATTAAACATTTTTGGACTAAAACGAAAGTAAAAAGGTGCTCATAAGTAGTCAAAATCCCCACTTGTCAGTAAGCATATCTTCAAATTATATTTGTAACCTAGGTACTCTCAGTTAATATATTATCAGTTCAGTTTTAGCTTTCAGTGATTCTGTTGCCTTATATACTCGGTACATTATTTCATACTAACATCCCTTTTGCTGGGATGCTGCATTTCATACCTGCAGGTCCTGATAGACAATTGGGTAGACCTTCCTAGAAGACAATGTCAAACATCAGCTTGGTTGGTAAGCTCCTTCCTCAGAGTTACCAGGTCTATACCATGGAGTCCATTTTATAAATACAGGTTTGATGGGTAGGTCGAGGCCCTGGCCCGACCATAATGCAGTTCAGTTATTCCTAGAGGCTTGTAGATGAGTCTTATACATTTTTATATCAGTATTGTGGCTTTACCAGTCCTATATAGATGTTTAGTTTGGCATTGTTGGTTGTAGATATTATTTTAAGATGATTCAGAATATGGTGTCATCAGCCTAAGTTGAGGGTTACTCCTCTAGAGTTCACAGTTACAGAGTGTTACGCTCGGGCCGAGTATGACAGCGGGTGCCGGCCACACCTCTTCAGGTTTGGGGCATCACATCTTTTCTCACATTGGAGCCGATTTTGGGGTGATCGTAAAGAGTCATTTTCATCATCCATCGTGAGGTAAGTGATTCATACTCACTGTGAGTTAAATACAAGAATTATATATGGATTTTAACATGAAATTTAATAAAAATTGTGGAATTTTTTGAAGAAAATCTACAAATGGTATTTTTGGATTTTGACCAGGAAATTGGATATGGAATCAGAAATAAATTATATATTTGAGTTCGTGGTATTGTGGTTAATATTAATTTTCAAAAATTTTCGGAATTCGGGTGTGTGGGTCCCTAGGGGGTTGACTTTGTTGATTTTTCGTGAGAAATTGGGAATTATTTCTAATTGTTAAATTACGAGTCTTGGAGTATATTTTGATTGTTTTGCACGTTCTTTGACTTGTTTCAGATTTGTTTGGCATTGGTTTGAGGTGATAAAGAGGCGTTGGAGCCGGTTATCGAAATTCAGAGCGATGTAAGTATCCTATCTAACCTTATGAGGAAGAATTTACTCCGTAGGGTGTTATATTTGTTATGTGCTACAGGTTGTGGGAGCTACACACGTATGAGGTGACGAGTGTCCGTGCATATGCTTGAATTTCTGATTATGTCCCAGTAGACTTAGACTCATGCTATGCTTTAATTGTACTACTTGAGTTATTCTTGCCTGTTTAAATTTTTTAATTTACATTTAACCCGAGACTAGACTCGCGTAGAGTATCGGACTTGCTATTTTTAGATACTTGTCGATCTACTTGATTAACTGTGGAAATTGTACTTTCCTTTACGGATTTTTTTTTGTGTTGTGCGTATTCGTCCGAAAGTTTTCTTGTATTTTACAACTCAAACGTATATTTTGTTAGTCGGTTCAGTGACCCACCAAAAGTTACACACTCTAATGGGATCTAACTATATGCCTCAGCAATACTCTTATGGGGTCGAGCCATTCACCTTGACGATATCATGTATGGGATCGGACCGTTCGCCTCGGCAAAGTAACATATTTTTATGGGATCGGGTTGTTCGCCTCGGTAGTATCATGTATCATATTCTTATAGGATCAAGTCGTTCGCCTCGAAAGAATTATGTATCACACTCTTATCGCCTCGACAGGATTATGTATCACACTCTTATGGGCTCAAGTCATTCGCCTTGGCAGGACTATGTAACATACTCTTATGGGATTGGGTCATTCGCATCGATAGTTCTATGAATCACTCATATGGGGTCAGATCATTCACCTTGATAGAACTGTGCGAAATAAATGATAGGGAGTCAGCATACTTATGAGTCTTCCTGACTGGAAATGTGATTTTATCTGGTGTTGACTATTACATATTCCATTCGAGGTAGTATTCGATTATTGAGGACTTTATATTATTTCTTATATTGAGGATCATGTTATATACATATATTTGATCACAATGTTTTACTTTCCATGCTTCATACATGTCTACTTTTATTATACTTGATTTATTGGATCACTAGTAAGTATCGATGTCAACTACTCGTTACTACTTCTTCAGAGTTAGGCTAGATACTTACTGAGTGCGCACTGATTTATGTACTTATATTATACTTCTGCACTGATTGTGTAGATACTAAGAAAGGTACATTTGGTGGTCATCTTACGCATAAGTGCATCTTCTGAGGAGACATTGTAGTGAGCTGCATTTCATGTTGCGATCCACAGTACTCAGAGTCCCATCTTATTCATTTGTTTTATCATATATATTTTATATACCATACAGATGTTATTGTAGTATTGTATTTCCTAGTAGATGCTCATATAGTTGTAACACCGGGGTTTTAGGGTTTCTGGTGGATGTCCACTATTGTATCAATTATTATTATCACTTTATTTTATGTATTACTCATACTCGATATTTTGGTAAAGAAGAACGTATGTTTCCATGAGTTTTAGATTTAACTCAATTTATTTAATGAAATTTCTGATTTTAAAAAGTTAAAATGGATAATTAACTTCGAGGTTCACTCGTTGTATTTCCTAACAACATCATTGGGCACCATCACAACCTATTATGGGATTTGGTCATGACAGTAGTTGGAAGGATTCTAACGATTGGGTAAATCATAATCATAGACCTTTCCAATCGTGTCTACAACATTTGCTTTGTTAGTAATACACTTACAATTTTTAATTACTTTGCTTTTAGTTAGTAAGCACTCAACTCATTATTTAATATATCTGGAAGTTGACTACTTGAATTCTTGTGAAACTAGTGATTGTGATTAGTAGGTTAATTCCCTGTGGGATTTAAATCCAAACTTGTAAATCAGATTATATTTGCAACGAGTGCTAGACCTTTTTGGAGGCATAGTTGAGAGTGATCAAATTTTGGTGTCATTGCCAGGGAATTAACGGTCTTCTTAATTACGGCGTGAAGAATTTTTATGATTCATAGTTTAGTCAACTTTCTTGATTTAAATTTTATTACATTAAAATTCTAACATTTGTAGCCTCGTGTTCAACAAGTACATGACTAGAAACTCTTCGAGAACGAGTGAATTGTTTGAAGCATTACCGAAACCTAAGAAAGCTTTTAAGTCATTAAACTGTGCAAACAAGAAAGACAAATGACAACAGGTGGTGAGACAAGGTGATGAGTTATGTGATATTAAAGAAATGCTACAACAACTCATTGGATCCAACAGAAAGATGGAAGAAAGGGTCCACCAGATGCATGAAAATGTTGTATCACACAACTCAGCTATCAAGGGCATTGAGATTTAATTAAGGCACATATACATGGGTCTTAATAATTATTCCAGGGGACGTTACTTGCGGATATATTATATCAATCCGAAAGAGTAGGGCCAGAAGAAACTGATGGATGGGAGACTGAGAAATGGTGAAGAAAGAGGCGATCAAGTGGTTCGATGCGGAAATCTTTTTCCCATCTCTGACAGAAAATCGGGTTAGCTTAGTCTAGTACGTTCCAAATAAAGGTGGAATAATTGTGGCACAAAATGAGAACAACGAGTTGATCTCAACAAGAACAGTCAGGGGATGGAGAATCTGTATGGACTATAGGAGATTGAATAAGACCACCCTAAAAGACCATTTTACCCTACCGTTCATTGATCAGATGTTAGATAGATTGTCATGGAGGTCCCACTTTTGCTTCTTTGATAGATACTCAAGGTATAACCAAATCTCTATTGCCCCTGTAGATAGAGAGAAAATGTCGGTCACCTGTCCATATATCATTTATGCTTTTCGAAGAATGTCGTTTGGCCTATGCAATGCACCTGCCACATTCCAAAGGTGAATGATGGCCATTTTCACTTATATGGTTGAGGATATAATAGAGGTTTTCACGGATGATTTCTCGGTGGTAGGGAACTCATTCGATGACTACCTTATTAATCTGATAAGAGTGCTAAAGAGGTGTATGGAGACTAATTTGGTGCTAAACTGAGAAAATTACCATTTCATGGTATATGAAGGTATAGTCTTAGAATACCTAGTGTCAAGCAGGGGCATTGAATACAACCATGCTAAGTTGATGTGATAGAGAAATTGCCACCGCCCACTTTCATAAAAGCAATAAGAAGTTTCCTTGGTCATGCTGGCTTCCACAGGCAATTTATAAAAGATTTTTCTAAAATTGCTAACCCTTTGTGTAAATTGCTTGAAAAAGATCACCCTTTGTGTTTTCTAAAGATTGCAGGGTAGCTTTCGAGGACTTGAAGAATAGGCTGGTAATTGCACCCATTATAGTTGAACTTAATTTGGAGAAACCACTTGAGATTATGTGTGATGCAAGCAACTATGTTGTGGGAACCATTTTGGGTAGCGAAAAGATAAAATCATGCATCTAATCTACTATGCAAGTAGGAACTTGAGTGGTGCCTAACTCAACTACATCGTAATCGATAAAGAGATGCTAACGTTCACATCTTACAAGTTTAGGTCACACATTATAGACTCAAAGGTAATTGTTTATACTGAGCATGCTGCACTCAGGTACATAATTGAGAAGAAGGAGTCCAAGCCCCACTTGATTCTATTAGTGCTACTACTACAAAAGGTATCCCTGGAAATCCGTGACTGAAAGAGGACTGAGAACCAGTGGCTAATCACTTGTCCATGCTGGAAGGAGCAGAGAAGAAAGTTAAGGTGGAAGAGATCGTGGAGACTTTCCCAGATGAATAACTGTTGGTTAGAAGCCTTGAGGTAGCGCCATGGTTTGCAGACATTGCAAACTACCTGGCGAGCGGTATTGTCCCCTATGACCTTTCATTTGCACAGAAGAGTTCTTTTATGACAGTCACACGTATTATTGAGATGAGCCTTAGTTGTTTCAGATTTGTGTTGATAACAAGATCCGGAGATGTATCCCTGGGAAAAACCAATCAACTATTTTGCAGGCTTGTCATGCATCACCAAAGGATGGCCATTTTGGTTGAGTAAGGACATATACAAAAGTGTTGGATTTGGGCTTCTACTGGCCGACATTATTCAAAGATACACATTTATGGTGAAGGATTGTGCTAAAAGTCAATGGACCAGGAATATTTACTGTCGACATGAGATGCCTATGAATCCAATTCAGGAAGTGAAAGTGTTTGATGTATGGGGAGTCGATTTCATGGGGCCTTTTTTCAGCTCATACGATAACAAGTACATGCTTATGGCTGTGGACTATGTTTCAAAATGGGTGAAATCTGTGGCACTACCCACAAATGATGCAAAACAGGTCATTGGTTTTTTAAAAAAGAACATCATTACTCGATTTGGCACTCCAAGGGTGATAATAATTTATAAAGGCACAGACTTTTGCAACAGAGCTTTTGCAAAGTTGTTAGAGAAATATAGTATTACCACTCTGTATCACCCATAGACCAGCAGGCAAGTGGAGGTGTTGAACATAGAGATAAAGTGTATGTTGACAAAGATTGTTAATGATATAAGAACGGATTGGACAAGAAAGTTGGATAATGCATGGCCTATCACACCGCTTTCAAAACTCCAATTAGCATGTTGTCATATAAATTGATTTTTTGGAAGGCATGTCACTTACTTGTGGAGTTGGAGCATCGAGCTTTATGGGTATTGAATCTCTATATAAAAGTTGTGGGTACAAGTAGAATCATAGAGTTGTACGAGCTTGATGAGTTTCATTACCATATTTTTGAGAGCACAAGGTTGTACAAGAAGAGAATGAAGATGATGCATGAAAAAAAATATTCAAAAATAAATTTTAAACCCGGAGACATGGTATTATTATACAATTTGAGATTGAAGTTGTTTTCGGGTAAGTTGAAGTCAAGATGGTCATGGACCATTTCGTGTGGGAGAGATGCATCATACTGGAGCCGTTGAGATTGCATCGGAAGATGGCTCCCATATGTTCAAAGTTAATGGGTAAAGGCTAAAACATTATCAAGGTATGATTAGGGAAGATAAAGTAATCTCGACCATGTACTTGATAGATCCTTGATAAGGAATAACTCGAGTCATGCAGTAACGCTAAATCAAGCGCTCGTTGGGAGACAACCAAATTATCTTGCTTTCTTCCAAATTTTTTATTTAGTTTTTTTTTATGTAATTATGGAGTCTATAACATGTTTGTGAGTGTTGGAGGTATGAAAAGGTGAAAATGAGGATAACCTAAGGTGAGGGAGTTGAGCAAACTACCCATAGTTTATAATTTTAAAAAAAGGAGGCAACAATGCGGAGCTCGCTTCGCGAGACTGGGACCAGGAATGTTGAAGAGCAGACGTTTGGGGCAGAGAAGTGTATCTCACTTCACAAAACTAAGACAAGAAAATAATAATAGTGTGGGCAGCGAAGTGCCCATGGATTTGCAGAACCGGGATCAGCCAAAGCTTAAAAGGAAATGGAGCATCTCTCCAGGTCGCGCGATCCTGGCGCGGCCCCCAAATACAAGTTTTTTTTCTCTTTTTTTAGTTTGTAAAAATCTCTCCCACTTAAACACAAAACAAACGCACATCATCTCTGTTAAACTTGCTCTCTCTCTCTCTCTCACACACACACAAATACAAAAACACACATAAATGCTTTACTCTTCTCTCATGCCATTATAGCAGGTGTGGAGAATGCTGCAACTGAGGTTCCTCCTATTTGGGAGGGCGATCTGATTGAGGCAGTTGATGCATCTGACGTCTGACTAGAGGATCCAACACTTCTAGGGACCGAGTTTCATAACCAATCCTTGCCACAACCTGAGTGAATTTGAGGACAATGCACATTCTTGAGTGTGGGGTGGGGTGCCAGACTTTAATTTTTGTGGCATGTGCTTAATTGCTAGTGATACATTTTTAATTACATGATCACACTTATAATCATCGTAATTGTATAATTGTAGTAACTTTTTTAGTGGCTTAATCATGGGATTTCTTTAAACCATGATTGTTTCCCGAGGATGCCATTTTCTTGAATAAGATACTTTTAGGTAGATTTTTTTCCAAACTTATAAAGATTTATGGGCTTTTTTCCATGAGAGATTACCTAGACAACTTTCGTGAGGGACTAAAATTTTTTAAAAAATACAAAAAAGAATTTTTGTTTCTCCTTTATTTTTTCTTGTTGAACTGATAATGGAATTGGATGAAGCTTGAGTAATTTGTACTTTTCACAAGTTTGATAACGGAGCTTAGGTCTGGAGCGTTTGAACTAAGTAATTTCTTCATGGTCTTTGTAATTACATATCTTGAAAATATGTGTGTCTTTCTTTTGACACCAAAGCTCATCTTTCGAATCTTGTAATTAAATCTCGTGTGCTGAAATTTTGTGATGACTGTGCCAGTTGCTTTAACTCGAGAGTCGGGTCTAAGTCATCCTAAGTGAGTCATGTGCAATATGTGAGGTGAGATTTTAGTGTAATGTTTTCTATCCTTACTAGTCTAGAACTTTTTCCATGTATGAGTCAAAGCGAAATGATTAAGTCTTATATGTTTTGGTGATATATGCTTTCCTTGATTGACCATTTAACTTATTTGCATATTAGGGCTAATATTATCCGTAGTTACCCCTTTTGAGCATGTAAACATTTTCTTTGCAACCACACTACTAGCCGAATTCCCTTTATTGGTAATCAAATCTTGTTGAACCTTTACATCCGAAAGCACTTAAGCAACTAGAAGAGTAAAGAAAGAGATGGAGTAGCTTTTGAGTAGAACCATAAAAAGGCCGACAAGGTGCACTTGTGTTTAAACAAAAAAAGTACTAGCCAAAAATATCAAATTAAGGAGAATATGGAAAAAAAAAGAACAACATCACTCATATCTTTGTCTGGGCTAGTGTGTATTTATATGTTAAAGAGCTTAATGAAGAATGGATTGAATGTGTATGGTTTCATGACAAGACATTGAATTGGTCATGACAAGAAGATGCTTGAAAGTGAAGTGTGGTATATTAAAGTACTTGGGATGGTTAGTCACTATTTTCTAAAATATACCCTACCCGTTCATTAGCCTACATTACAACCTATAAAGTCCTACTTGATCTTAGACTTTGCAAGCTTAAATTAGTCAAGTCCTACACTACGGGCTAGCTTATGGTACGAACTTGGGTGTCATCAGAATTCTTTTTGCGAGAGTGAAAAAATTCTTTCATTTTGAAAGTTCTTATAATATACTTGAACATATATTTGAGTGGGTGGACTACTTTTTCTATGTGTCTTTGTTGGGGAAGGCACGTTATTTGTAAATGATTGGTAGAGACTTTGATTTTTGAGTTGACACAAGGAACGAGTCATAGTGTGGGATGCATTGGAGTCAAGCTTTGAGTCGAGGATGTTAGAAAGAGTCATATGAATATTTTAAATAATCTTGGCACGAGTTTAAAGCTTGAGGAAAGGTATGAAGAGTGCATATGTCAGGTTCTAAGCATTGATATAAACTGTTATTATATTATTGATGTGATGTTTAAGTATATTTTAAAATGTATTTCTTGACTATGTGCTTAATTTTGACTTGCTCGATGACGAGCAGGAGTTTAAGTGCAGTGTGGTAATAAATGATTACAAATACATATTTTTGAGTATGTTTGCATATCAATTTTGTATGAGTTGCGGGAGTTCACACCACTTTTGAAGTGAAAATATGCTCATTATGTATTTCTTATCTGTAGGAATGAACTTACGCGGAAAATGATCAAATAGGAAAAAAATTGGCGAAAGAAAAGTTGAAGAAGAAAGTCTTGGACAGCAAAGCGCAGTTCGCTTCGCCAGACCGAGACTGGAGCAGAAGAAATCAATAGCTGGGAGCGGTCGGAGGCGCGCGTCTAGACATGCCCCCAGTTTCTCCAATCCAAATTAGGAGAAGCCAAATTCGCCCAACTCAACCCTACTCAAGATAAACATGATAGTTAGCCACTTTTTGAAGGAAGAAAGATTTTAGAGGGGGCAAGAACACGCTTGGAGCAAGGAGAAGACTTGAACTTCACGTTTCTTTTCTCTTTCCTCCATATTTTCCATTGTTATGAATTTTAGTCTTTTATTTGTGCAAATAACTGAGTAGCTAAATTTTCTATCTAGGGTTTGATGGAACCTCTTGGAGGATGATTTTTCGTTGAGTTTAATATAAGTTTTTCATTGGATTTTCTCTACTTGTTCAACCACATGATTCTTATTGTTAATTGAGGGGCCCTCAATAGACTGTACATATTTAGTTTATATTTATTGGAAAATGGTACACATTTTGTTAGTTATTTAATAACATTACTCCTAACGTACGTGAGGAATCAATACAAAAGTTTTTAAGGTGGATTTAAGAACAACGAAACTTTGGTGCGATCTTAGTGAATGGTAAATTAATGTCAGCTAGTGTAGTTCAGGAGAATACATCTAGTAAATTGTGTTAGTTTCTCGGAAGAGAATTACGACACCCAAAGTGCTCATGATCGTTAGAGAATACTTTGGCAAATTAATAGGAGACGTAGCGGGGAGGATTCTAACGATTGGGAAAATCATAACCCTACATCTTTTCAATCTTGTCTACAACATTTGCTTTGTTAGTAATACACATTCAACTTTTAATTACTTTGCTTTTGGTTAGTAAACACCCAACTCATTATTTAATATTTTTGGAAGTTGATTGCTTGAATTCTTGCAAAATAGTGATTGTAATTAGTAGGTTAATTCTATGTGGGATTCGATTTTGAATTTATAAACTGAGTTATATTTGCAATGAACGTTAAATCTTTTAGGAGGCATAATTGAGCGTGATCAATTACCGATCCCTTAAAGACATAACTGCTGAGCATGGGAATCTTTGCTTTGGAATATAATGGAGAAAAGACAACAACAAAAATCGTAAAAGGGAAAATAAGAAAAGAAAGGAACCAAAAGCAAAAAAGATCTGTAGTGAATGTGTTAAACGACAAGTCTTTAAACAGTAGAGTCTCTAATTGCAGCTCTTTTCCAGCTTTATCTTAAGGTCATTAAGCCGTGGGTTATCAGACAACTTGACAACAAGATAACTACACTCATTAGGGGACCAAAACACATTATTGACAACCGGTACTGTTTAAGATTCTTCAAGTACGAAATTCTCCTCTTTTCCCCAACAATAACAGTGAAAAGTGTTGATTTTTAAACCTAAAATGGAGTTTTGTATTTGTATCAATTAGAATTTAGTATGATAAGCATCCATTCACGTCAAACCAACCTAATGATGATTAGATTACTACTAATCATATACATAAACATGTCTAGGTGTGAGCCCAGCTAATGATAATCATATTTCACCCTCAACTTTTTTAGTTTAACTTTTTCTTTTATTTTTTTTTTTGCTTTTGACAGGTCAAGAAGAAGATGAAATGCTGAAGGAAAATTGGTCACGTCACACTCATTCGTGCCTATCCATGCGTTGCACGCGAATCTTTGACAAAACAGAAGAGGCTGGGTGGTGGAGTTGGGTGAACTATGCGATTCTGAAAAAGATTTTTTTTGTATCTCATCATTTAATAAACCAATTGCTAAATAAAATAAAAGTTTAGTCACACACAATAGTTACATCAAATTATATATTTTGATGAACGCATATCATATCGTGTGTATATTAATTTGGTGTAAACACACTAATAAATTTTTATCTGGGGCTGAGTTGTCAATTTGAAAAGTTTTTTTTTTCCTTTGAGCAATATTCATTTGGCTCATTGGGTGATGTGTAATAGACCTCGCTATCATTTCCTGTCTTCTCTTGTCTCCTCTGTATCCGAGGAAATAACCAAAGAGTCAAACAATAGTTTATTTAGGAAAAGAAAATTCCGAAAAGGGGCCTCAATAATCACCAAATAACAAGAAGTGCTTGAAAATTTAAGGTTCAAAAAGGAGGGAATAAAGCAACTTAACAGAAAGAAAAAAAGAGGAAAAAAAGGCAAAAAGAAGAAAAACAGTGAGAATGCTACAATTATTATCTTTGTATTATTGTGTTGCATTTTCTCTTCCACATAGGTGAAAATAAATTGATCATCATGGCTTGGAGACTACTTTACAAAATTTTCATCTTTGTAGGAGCAAAAGAAATGGTCATGCCTGCTCTGCTTAGTGGTGATTAAGGAATGCAAATTTAACTCATTTAAGAGATTAAGCAATAGGGTTTCGTATAGAGGTTTGATTCTTACCAATAAGCCACCTATGACAAATAAGGATAATAAAATGAAAATTATGATTTTATCTATTAAAAATCTTTTAATGTATATTGCCAAAAAATGCAACAAATTGGGATACTCGTCCTCTAAAGTGATCCCATTGGTAAGAATAGGAGTTAACTTCACTCATTATGGATCAACTCATATTTCCGCAAATTAATTTACATGATTTTGTGCAGCAGAGACAGAAACGGGTAGAGGAGGCAATGCCAGAGGAAAACCAGTTGAGTTTGGTCTGTCGCCTTAGTGGCAAGATTCATACTTATTCTCATTCATGTTAGAAAATAACAAGTCGTCTACCAAATAGGAGGCCCACTAGCAGAATGAAGTGGGCCCAAATATATGGATGGATATTTTTTTCCTGACACGACTTAGAAAAAAAAGAATTAACTAAGTTACATAGATTAACAGTGAAATTTTCACAATTTAATCAGTTATAACAAGTTCTCGCTCTATTGTATCAGAAAAATTTACCAGCAATAAATAAGTTATACAGTTTGAGTGCATAAAACTTGGCTTAAACTGGGAAAAAAGAAGGGTGAGAGAGACATTTGCATGACCATTTTGCCAGTTCGTGGGGCACTGTGTAATGAGTGAATATTACAAGTCGAACATTAAAACAGGAAGCCCAGCAGTATCACATCTATATCAGATTTGGCTTGTCTCTATATTTTATTATGTCTTGTGTGCATGTGTGCATGGCCCCTAATACGTACAAAGTTTTAAGACGTAAAGTAAGATTTACATCTACCAAATTGAAATGGAAAATGACACTGATTACACATATATATAAAAAGGCACGTCCCAGTTTTCCCCACTTAGAACTAAATTAACACCTAACTATGACAAAACTTTAGTAGCTACTACTCCATAAACACTTTATTTCTACATTTATTATTTTCTGATATAAGTAGAGTTATAATCTTTGTTTCCCCGGAATCCGTAGACTTTACTTCTGAAACTGTTGTCTTCATCTAACTGAAGCTTTTATCCCTATTAACTCTGGTAACTGGTAAGTAAACATCGGATAGCTATAGGGGGATGGGCGACATGGTCATTCATACATGAGATATTGTACGTAGGAAAAAAATCTTAGCTCTAGGGTGTGTTTAGCAAGAAGGAAAACTGTATACAGTGGAAATCGGGAATATCCGATTTCGTCGAAAAAGTGATACCATGTCGGAAGGCCAGGATATCGAGTTCGGGATCGACGTTCCTTTCCAAGATCGAGGTCGATATCACTTACCGAGGTCAGAAGAGGGCATACTTCAAGATGATACCGGTTTAGTTCAGTAACAGAAAGAGCGAGATACCCGCAACGGGCTAATGATCATGCCATGAATTTCGGAATGAATTGATCCTCGGCGGTTAAACAGTTGTCAAATATGATTTCCTACTATAATTAAAAGTGTGCCTTATTTAGGACCCCCCTATTATATAAAAAGGGATCCCATTCATTTGTAATGATTATTATTCACTGATAAGAAAATATACGCTCATTACTTTCTTGCTATTACACTTACTGTTCATCAGAGTTGCTTTATCAGTTGCTATTCCTAATATCATACCTCGAGACTACCATAGGTCGAGGTCGAGATTTGGCTTGCATACTGGTTTGATTTTATTTTATCCTCTAATTTATCTATTTAATTCTTTGTTTATCAATTGGTATTGGATTAAATCACATATCCTTAAAACCACAATATAGGTTTAATTGTTACTCGAATTTTAGGGTAAACAGTTTGGCGCCCACCATAGGGCTAAGGATAATAGTGATTATTTTAGTGCTGATTCTGATAACACACATTATTTCACACTTGTTCTTGTCAAGTATTTTTGCTCTCTGGTTAAAACATGTCAAACTCACAAAATGCACCCGTACATGGTGATGATGGTCTCAGATTTTATGGGAAAAATGACAATGTAATTG
Organism: Nicotiana tabacum; assembly: GCF_000715075.1. Lineage (NCBI taxonomy): Eukaryota > Viridiplantae > Streptophyta > Magnoliopsida > Solanales > Solanaceae > Nicotiana > Nicotiana tabacum. The sequence continues at coordinate 54,195,783 of NC_134099.1, read as the reverse complement.
TCCCAGGAGCCGGGGTGCCACCGGCTAATCGCGGAGGAGCACCGATTGTCGATCCAGTCGATATCAGTTCACACGTTGCTCTAAATGCGGACCTAGGTACGAACCCCAAAGGGAGTGTACGCAGGGAAGCCCGATCTGGTGGTCAAGGTACACAGGGCAGAGGAGACGGAGGAGTTAGTCTCTAGGTGATATTCGATATGATACAGGATCAGCAGGCCGCTATCGCTCAGTTGCAAAATCAACATAGGACTCAAAGTAGGTCAAGCCAGAAATCACTCGTCGCACCTAGCTAGTGCTAGAAAGGTCGAATGGTAACGAATCAGGGATTGATCCTGCAATAATGAAAATGCTCGAGGAGCTCACCAAAAGAATTGAATCAGGAGAGAAGAAAATGGAAGATAATGATAAAAAAGTGGACCATACAACTCCCGAGTTGATCAGATACCGGGGTTACCCCCGATCCTTTAGGGTTTGGATTCGGAAATATTCGTGCAGAAACCTTTTCCTTAGAGTGTGGCTCCGAAGCCCATTTCTAAGAAGTTTCGTATGCCGGATATACCTAAATACAATGGGACCATTGATCCTAATGAACACATCACTTCCTATACGTGTGGAATAAAGGGAAATGACTTAGAAGATGATGAGATTGAGTCTATTTTGTTGAAAAAATTTGGGAAAACTTTATCAAAGGGAGTAATGATTTGGTATCACAATCTGCCACCAAATTCCATCGACTTATTTTCCATCTTAGCAGATTCTTTCATGAAGGCACATGTCGGGGCCATAAAGATCGCAACAAAAAAATTGGACCTTTTCTAGATAAGACAAATGGATAATGAAATGCTAAGGGAGTTCGTATCCCGATTTCAAATGGAACGCATGGAGTTTCCGCCGGTCAGAAATGATTGGGCCGTTCAATCTTTCACCCAAGGGTTGAACGAGCAGAGTTCGATTGCATCACGACACTTGAAACAAAATTTGGTCGAGTATCCAGCTGTAACTTGGGCATATGTACACAATCGATATCAATCGAAGATCAGGGTCGAGGACGACCAATTAGAAGCCCCTTCCGGTTCAGTACATCCAAACAGGTTGGCAGTTAAAACCCTAAGGGACATCGACAGAGAGCCAAGGTCAAATAGAGAACGATATCAACCATATACTGTAGATTAAAAGAATAATGGTTCAGGACGCAATCCCGCCCGAAATGATCGATGACAGAATTCTCAGGGAGTTATGAATAAAAGTGGTTTTGATAAGCATGCTGATCCCATAGAAGCACCTCGGTTATCGAAATATAACTTTAGCATCGACGCATTGTATCGGCAATAGGAAGGATCAAAGATACTAGGTGGCCCAAACCCATACAGACCGGTCCTTCCCAAAGAAACCCAAATTAGATGTGCAAGTATCATGGCACGCATGGCCACAAGACCGAGGATTGTAGGCAGTTAATAGAGGAGGTATCCCATCTATTCAATGAGGGGCACCTTCGAGAGTTCCTCAGCGATCGAGCCAAGAATCATTTCAGAGAAAGGGATGCCAACAGGAAAAATGAACAAGAGGAATCTTAGCATGTCATTAATATGATCGTCGGTGGGGTTGACATTCCACAGGGCCCCATATTCAAACGCACTAAGGTATCAATTACCAGGAAGAAACAAACCCGAGATTATGTGCCCGAAGGCTCCTTATCATTCAGTGATGAAGAAGCAGAAGGCATTTTTTAGCCACACAACGACCCTCTAGTAATTTCTCTCTTATTAAATAAAGCAAGGTTAAGCGTATTTTAGTGGATCCCGGAAGCTCAATGAATATCATCCAATCAAGGGTCATGGAGCAGCTCGGCGTACAAGATCAGATCATGCCCGCAAATCGGGTCTTAAAAGGCTTTAATATGGCTAGTGAAACAACTAAAGGGGAAATTATTTTGCCGGTGAACGTGGCTAGAACCATTCAAGATACTAAATTCCACGTGATCGAGGGAGACATGAGTTACAATGCCCTACTCGGAAGACCTTGGATCCACAACATGAGGGCAGTCCCCTCGACTCTCCACCAAATGATGAAATTCCTGATGTCGGACGGTGTAAAAACAATATACGGGGAGCAGAATGCTGCAAAGAAAATGTTTGCGGTCAATGAGGTTATGCCGATATCAATGTTATCAACTTCGAAAAAGTCGATCATCAAAGGTAAACAGGAAGCCAAATAGCAATCACAGCCACTAGCCTTGACCGAATTAGAGAAGCAGGGGATAGAAGAAAAAGAGGATTTTCTAACTCCTTAAACGTTTATTGTTCCCGAAGATTCAGACGCCACCAAATCAACGGTCAAAGAGCTGGAACATGTTATATTGATCGAGTACCTACCCGAGCGAAAGGTATATCTGGGAATGGGATTAACCCCCAAACTCAGGAAAATGCTTATTCATTTTTTTATTAATAACATAGATTATTTTACTTGGTCTTATTTAGACATGATAGGGATCCCACCGGAGATAATGACGCATCGGCTAAGCCTTGACCCCATGTCCAAACCAGTGAAATAAAAGAGAAGGCTCCAGTCTGAGGTAAAGCACGCTTTCATAAAGGATGAGGTAACTAAATTCTCAAAATAAGGTCCATTCAGGGGAGTAAAATATCTCGAATGATTAGCCAATGTAGTCGTAGCCCCTAAAAACGGGAACAAACTTAGAATGTGTATAGATTATAAAGATTTAAACAAGACATGCCCCAAATATTCTTTTCAACTTCCTAACATCGATCGCATACTCCGGGTACAATAAAATTCAAATGAACTCGGAAGACCAGGAAAAGACTTCATTTATCACCAAGTATGGAACATATTATTATAATGTAATGCCCTTCGGGCTAAAAAATGCTAGAGCTACTTACAAATGCCTAGTAAATAAAATATTCGAAGAACAAATAGGTAAGTTAATGGAAGTTTATATCGATGACATGCTAGTTAAGTCCCTGCATGCAGAGGACCATTTGGCTTATTTGCAGGAAATGTTTGAGATTTTGAGGAAATATAACATGAAGCTCAACCTCGAGAAATGTGCTTTCGGGGTCGGTTTGGGCAAATTCCTGGGCTTCATGGTGTCGAATTGGGGGATTGAGATCAACCCCAATAAAATCAAGGCCATCGAGGACATCACCATTGTAGACAGTGTAAAAGCCATGTAGAGGCTGACTAGACAGATAGCTGCATTAGGTTGATTCATCTCGAGGTCGTCAGGTGTCGACGCCCCCTTTTTCCCTCCCTAAAAGAAGGTGAAATCGGGTTTACGACATTATGGTCAAAACAACTCTTATTCCTTTTTGAGGAATCGGGTTATGGAATTTGAAGAGTCGCCACCTAATGATTATAGTGCATTAGGACACTTTTAGAGAAAAGAAGAAGATTTTTGGAAGAAAACTAGATTTCGGGTAAGGGCTTGAGATTATCTCGAGGGGAAGGTGTTAGGCACCCCTCAAGATCCACTAGTGTGGTTCCCGGCCGTACTTAGCTATGACTTTAAGAAGAGTAGAAGTAACAGACAATGTTTGCACATAAGAAATATAAACAAGTTGACAATTTTGAAAGAAGAGAGACACAAGTGATTTTTTTTTTGGAAAAAAGAAAGCTTAGTTTGAGGAAAACGTTAATTTAAATGAAGGAAAAGCAAAGAAAAGGGTCCTAGGTTTAACTATAATATGGATCACTTCGGTGCAATACCCAGCAATCATTATCACATGAGATATTAGCGCACCGGTCATCATCTCCATATTCTACCCTTCCCACCCCGTAGAGGTTATTTTAAGCGTGTGTATTGGTCACGAGTGCTTAGTGCGTGCTATTACCTGTCCCGTCCTATAGGTCCTAGAGGGTATTTAGGACCGTTATTCCTATGAGGTGAGGACTAGGTTGAACCCTTAGGTTTAAAGGTCAAAACACTAGGCGACATGCAAAAACAAATAGGACTTCATGTAAGGAATCATATAAAGGCATGTAAAAGGCTCAAATATCCCTCCACAGATGGACACATGATTAGCACGTCTCAATCACATTTAAGATCTAAGGAAATGAGAGTTAAAAGCTGGAATGTGCGAAAATATGTTAAGATAGGAGTTGAAGAGTTTAAACAGAATTTGCAAAAGGAGTTGGATGCACACTTTCTGAACTTGAGAAAAGGCAGGAGATACGTAACAGTTTAGAAATTGGAGAAGGCATTTTAAACATACTCAAAAATATATGATAGGGCATAGCAGGTATAGTATTCTGTTATGAAAATAATTTCGGACAGAAGAGGTAGGAAAACGTTTAGCACAGATGTAAAACCATTCAGAAGTGTAAAGCTGAGAGCATATAAGTATATTAGTTTTTGAACTATAGTTTTGGAAAATTAAAGAAGACATAGTGTCCTGACGAGTTTTAGAAAAAAAAAAGTAACACAATTCTGGGAAAGGTAACTAAATAGAAAGTATTTGCACAGATATGATTATTTAGAAAATAGGACAGGAGTTTAGTAAGAACCAAGCGGATCTCAGAGAAGGGAAACAAATTCGGACAGTCTAAAGATGTTGAATGGTTTAAACATGATAAGACGGTTAATCGATTTTATCCGGCCTAAGGCTTGCCTAGGCGCTGTTTAATCATAAAAGAAAGTGGACGTGCATACTTATTTTCCAGTTTTAAAAGAAGCCTGTTAACCAGACTTATGTTTGTTAAACGAAATAAGTGAAGTATTCAACAATTGCAAATACAACCCTACATACATGATATCTAATGCACACAAAGGTTCTAAAGCATGGTATCTAAATGCAGTGGCAGCATTGTTGATTATTAACTGATTGTGGTTATAAATTAAATAACAAGCTGATAGTAAGAGAGCTTAAAGACAGGACCTCTAGTTGTATGAGATGTATGCCCTTAGAAATGGTTTCTATTGCACAAGTAGGTAAGTAAAATCCTATAGACATGTTCTCTACCCATTACTTAAAGCTAAGCATGCATAATCCCACCCAATTGCACTATAAACACCATTGTTCATTACAAGTTATTACAGACCAATGTGATTAAATTACAGTAGTGAAGAGTAAAAATAAGAAGTTAATCTATAGGGAGCCTTTAGCCAGGCCCAAATAATCCTCACTTCTTTCGAGTTTCACAGCCTTCACCAAGAGTTTGGGTGCGACAAAGTTCCCTAGGGGTTTCTTGAGACCCCGGCCAATACCAGGCACCCAAAACAAATCACCCTTGATAAGTGTGAGTGTGGAATTGCCAACCTTGTGCATCAAAGTTCAGTGGGTGCTCAAGGCTCCCAAAGCAATGCTTACACTAAGGGGGCAGAACCTAATTTCTAAGAGTGGTGTGATTGTGATGGAATTTGAAGGAATTAAGTTGAAAACAGTTGGAAAAGGTTTTATAAGAAGAACAATTTGAGAAGACAGTAACAGAAGAGTGAAAGAGTCAATTGAAGATGACCAGTTTTGAAAACAAAGAGACATACAATATTCAGGGAACACAAACAAGGGCAAGGGAAAGGGAACAAATATCTCTCAAACAAGAAAAACAGTCACACAGGCATAGCACATTAAAGAGAAGTTCTTTTATAGCAAACAAGCATGCTTCAAACTAGGAGTCTGGTTCTTACAACACCAGACACCAATTAAAGTCAACATCAGGCAGAGGTTTTAGGGCTATTAAGTAGCCAAGAGGGCCTTGAACACATACTAGTAATGTACAGGAGTAAGGAAAAACATACATTGAGATAGAAAAGGGGGTAGTGAACATGCCAAGTCAAGCTAAGCATACTAATTAACACAGATACATGCTAGTTGCAGTAAGAACAACAGAACCATAGGTAGAAGCGCACAAGAAACAAAAAGAAGTGCAACACCAGTAGAAGCATATTGTTTTGAGGCTGTAACTTAAACAGAAGACATACCAGTTGAAGATAATGCAACACAGAGCAATAATGGACAATAAGGTGCAAGGAAGTGAGCAATAATGTGCAGAGAGTATGCAGAGAGAAGGGCAGCAGTGTGCAGAGAAGTGAGCAGCAGGCAGACCAAAGTGAGCAGCTTAGCAGAGGCCAGCAGAGTGGTAAAAGTAACCACGATTACTCAATCTTGGCCTTCAGCCGATTGAGTGATCAATATTCAAATAGAAAAACGAAAGAAGTTGTGTAGAAACAATAGAAAACAATATGTTTTGTGTGTAAAAGAGAGAGTTCAGAATGAGGAGTTTTATTCGTGTCTGTGTGTAAGTGATATGCAATGTGTTTTTTGATCTCTGCCAAGAGAATGGGGTAGGGGTACTTATAGTACTGAATATGAGTAAACAAACAAGGCAGCAGTCCTTTAATTAAGGGACTGGTATCAATCACAATCCAGTCAGTAGTTGGACTACCCTTTAATTAACGGATCCCAAATCAAACGGTAATAATCAGTCATTTGAGAGGAAAGAAATCACAAAGTAAGGTATAATCACATAAGGAAACAGAGTAGCATAAAGCATGTAATAAGGACTAAAGACATGACAATCTAATTAAGGAAATAGGTCCGGCAAATCAATCAACAAATTGGTGTACATATATAAGGCAAAATATCATCGTAATTCTGAAAGAATAGTTTTCAAAATAATGATCGAGATTAAAAACCTTAGGAAATCAGTATTAATTGAGGAAAGTATCCCATAAATTAAGGAAGAAATTCAAACTATAGGAAAATACGCGGAATCACCATTTGAAAGCAAGTATCACAGTCTCAAAGAGGGTTCGAAGAATCAGTATAAAAATCACCATGCAAGCAATAAGAGAAACTTTAAGTGAAGAACGCAGAATGGTAGGGGAATAAAGCACTGACAACAAAATCAAAGCAAGGAGCATAGAACTCGGAGAAGAACCCAGAAGAACACAAGACAAACAAATAACGCAAACACAAGCAGACAAAGTTAGGGTTTCATCAGACTTAAGCAAAAATGTTTAGAAAATAGTACTAAGAATCACAAATTAGTACTCAAAATCAAAAATAAAGTGATTTCGAAAAGGGGTCAGAAGCCCTAGTTTCAAAAAGGGAACAAAATCGTTTAAAACTGGAGTAATCGTAAAGATCGAATAGAAAATAGTGCAAAACATAAAGGTACAAGTTAAAATCGTTAAACAAATCAGAGATTTGAGGGGTTTGGGTTAAGATTAGGGTTTCATAAGAAACCAGTAAGAGGGGTAAGAGAAACCTGGCCGTGAAGCTCAAAGATAATGGTGTCTTTAGCATCATCGAACCAAAATCAATCGGAGAAAGGCCGGAATCGAACCCCCGGTGAGGCTTCAATGACCATCTTCATGGTGGAGGCTTCTGGGGTTTCAAACCTTGGAGAGAAGCAAAGATACAGGATCCATGGTGGGTAGAGGTCGAGAGAAGTGAGGACGGAGCATGGCCGGAGAGGCGATGAAGCTCGCCGGAGAAGGAGGAGGGAACCACAAGGTTCTAGAGAGAAGGGAGAGCATCAGTTAGAGAGAGAGTGATATAGAGATAGAGATCGATCTCTGAGAAATGAGGGGTCGGGGGTAGCCTTAGGATTTATTTTAGGCAAATTAATCTGGGCCGTTGATCTCGTTTGATCAACGGCTCAGATCAAAACAAAACTAGACCGGGTATCCAAATGGGGTGTGGGTCGGGTCTCAATTGAAATTGGGTCGAATTGGGGTGCAATTTGGGCTGTAATTGAAATGCAACTGGGGCTAGGTTTTAAATAGCCACTTTTCCCCTTTCTATTTTATAAAAATAGTAATAACGATTTTAAAAGCAAATTAAAAATACTAGGTAGTCAAATATTATATAAATATTAGTTTAAAAATATTGTAGCGAATTTTATTGTTATAAAATGCTATTAATTACAAAATAGGCTATAATTGCAATTATATGCAATTTAGCTTTAAAAATGCCAAATAAATTGGTAAAAATATGAAAAAATCACCTTAATTATATTTTGATATAAATATGAGAATGCAATAAGTTATTCATCAAAAATGATAATTTTTGAGAATAGTTATTGGATTTTGTGGTATTAAAATAGGCAGTAAATTGGTTTAAAAATCACAAAAAATACCAAAACTCTTGGGTGTGCTTATATATGCACATATATGCTATTTTGAAAATATTTTGGGTATAAAATACATAGGGAAAAATTGGGTATCAACAACTACCCCTCTTTACCCGAGGAGGATGAAAGAGTTGTCGGGTAAAGACAAGATGGCCAATTTTGACCGGAAACGGTGATTGAAAATGAACTTTGACCGCGCTTTGGTTTTTGAGCTACCTACATATCCCTGGTTTCACAGGAATTGGGCCACATGTAGTTCAGGAACTATTGACGGAATGTGTCGATGGAGATTTGAAAAGACGGACGCGATGGTCAGATTTAAAAGGTGTTTGGAGTCGAATAGATTGCGGAGAACCGGAGCGGGACCGCTTCTGCTGGGACGGACGTTCGCTAGCCGGTGTACCTGTAGATGAGCAGATGCGCATATTGTGCGTAATTTAAACATGATGCAAATTCCCGTTGGACCATGAATGCTGTTTTTGGACGGTTAGGGTGACGTCCTCAGACTATGATGTCCTGGGCCATGAAGAGCATAAAATAAAGATTCGCAGGCCATGAAATGGTGTTCTCAGGTTATGCAGATGGTGTCTCCGAACTATGACGCCTTTGAATAAGTTGGCGATTTTTCAGCCCATGAGAAGGTGGCAATCTTTCAGCCGAAGGAATGCAAAGAGTGGCAATTTTTCAGCCAAGGTGTGAATTTGAATGCAGGTGGCGATATTTCAGCCGAAGCGAGAATTTAAATAAAGTGGCGATATTTCAGCCATGCAGGATGGAGACAGAGCTTAGTCTCGAAAGGCAGATAGAGAGCATTATGCAGGATAGAGGTAGAGCTTAACCTTGAAAGGCAGAGAATAGCCTTATGCAAAATATAGATAGAGACAGAGCTTAGTCTCGGAAGGCAGATAGATAGCCTTATGCAATATGGAGGTAGAGCTTAATCTCTAAAGGCAGAGAATAGCCTTATGCAATATGGATGGAGACAGAGCTTAGTCTCGGAAGGCAGATAGATAGCCTTATGCAATATGGAGGTAGAGCTTAACCTCGAAAGGCAGAGAGTAGCCTTATGCAAAATGCAGATGGAGACAAAGCTTAGTCTCGAAAGGCAGATAAATAGCCTTATGCAATATGGAGGTAGAGCTTAACATCGAAAGGCAGAAAAGTAGCCTTATGCAAAATGCGGATGGAGACAAAGCTTAGTCTCGAAAGGCAGAAAGTAGCCTTATGCAGTGCAGGAATGTAAAAGAGCAAATAGTAGTAATTTTCTTAGCTGATAGGCGGTTGCGATATCATGGCTGTTGGGGAATGTTGGGTGTAGATAGTAGACCTTTGTGAGTTGAGTGATTGTTTCGAGGGTTTCGACTTTGAAGAGTGAATGCGTTTTGCATTGTGATCTGAGTTCCTACATCCAAAGAAAAATCGTAAGTTCTGTAGAGGGGGAAGGTTAGTTCGTATCCCTTGGCTCCTGACGTTACGTATCATTGGGGTAGCATTGCTAAATGACGGTGATGCAAATGATGTTTATGCATGATTCAGTAAATGTAATGTAAGTATTTAAAAAAATGATTTTATTTTGGATGAACCAACAACTGCAACGTGGTTCAAGACACGGCAACCTTGCTTGCTCCGAAATTTTGAGGGTCCTCCTCAAAATTCTGCCCCAGTTCACTGGGCTGGCGCTGTTGACGGCTGTGCTGAATAACTGAAAGCGGATCGATTCCAGAATTTTGAGGGTCCTCCTCAATTTACTGCCCCAATTTACTAGGTTGATGTTGATGCGAAAGCCGACAAACTGACTTCGGAATTTTGAGGATCCTCCTCAAAATTCTGCCCCAGTTCCAATAGCGGGGAAAATGGAATTTTTTATTAAAAATGTGACCGAACCCATAGGGCTGCCTACGTATCCCCTCTTAAACGAGAATCAGGTCAGGCGTAGTTCAAATTACATCATAAAGAAAAGCATACGATCAAATGTAGTATCTCTTTACTGAGTCTGAGTTGATCGGCTTCGGCCAGACTTCTCCATCCATTTCTGATGGTATCCAGCAAAACAATCGACAAACGACTGCAGCTCATGTTTGGCGCAGTTGTCAATCAATATGTGTATATTTGGCAAAGGAAAGTTGTCTTTGGGACTGGCCCGGTTGAGATCCCGGTAGTCGACACAGACTCTAACCTTCCCATCCTTCTTTGGTACCGGTACGATGTTGGCTAACCATGTCGGATATTCTACCACCCTGAGAACCCTGGCTTTGACTTTCTTAGTAACCTCTTCTTTAATCTTCTAACTCATATCTGGCTTGAACTTCCTGAACTTCTGCTTTACCGGCGGACATGTAGGATCTGTTGGCAACTCGTGAGCTACAATGGATATGCTGAGACCAGTCATATCATCATATGACCAGGCGAAGATATCCTCATACTCTTTTAGGAACTCTGTGTACTCTTTCTTTTTTGATGGCGACAAATGTACGCTGATACGTGTTTCCTTGACATTCTCTGCATCTCCCAAATTAACAACCTCGGTTTCATCCAAGTTAGACTTGGGTCTTTCCTCAAAGTTCTCGACCTCTCTGACAACCGCTTCTGGTATCTCATCTTCTTCTGAATCCATATCCGTTTGTTGCATTGCCTCGTTGCAAGTTACAGTCGTCGGTTCATCATCAAGATATGTAATAGTAATGTTGTGTAAAATAAAGTGAATGATAGGAAAATATTAAGAGTGCAATATATAATGGATTTGAAATGTTTTGATTGAAATTCATAATCGTTCGAGACGTCATAGCTCTTTTGGAAAGTAAAGACAATGCAGAAAGGAAAAGCAACTAAAAAAATAAAGATGCGATGCATGATGCTCGTTCAGCCTTGCTACCCCGAAGATATCCGGGCACTGGTAGTCCTGACCGACCAATTGGTGAGGCGTTCCCCTCGGTTCACAGCTTGAATGGAAGGGCCTTCCTCCCCTTCCTCCTCGAATATAACACAACAATCCATATCATCTTCTAGAAACAGGTTCTTTATTGCTGCTAGTGCCTCGTCTTCCTCTAATCCGTACAAAGTGTCGGCTGGCTGAAAAGTCTGCTCCAACTGAGGTATAGGGTGCTCCAGCGGATAGTATGGTCCGCGCCATGGAGGTGACCAGTGGTTGAACTCCTCCCAAGTGTACTCATACCCTAGGCCAAAAGTGGTACCGTGCTTCTTCAGCTTGATAGGTTTGGTGATACCCTACAGGTTCTAGTCATGCCCTTTGCGGCGACCGCTTCTCCGGTATGTGTCTTCCCTTTCCTTCTAGCCTCAGTTGTGTAATACCAAGGTATGGCTTTCGACTTGAATGGGGTCATGTCTATCATGGAAACCGGAATGGACACCCTTGGAGGTAACACAACAACTTCAAACGGTGCGGGTGCCTTTAGAATCCCAAACTCAACCTCAATCGGTTTTGGCACCTTTGCAGGCGGTGCTTCAAACTCAAGTGGCACAGACACATTTACCACATCTTCCTTAGAAGGCTGAATCTGAACAACAATGGGATTGAGGGTAATCGCCAGCTTCTGAGGTTCATCACCTTCTGCTATCAACCCGATTGACCCTTTGGGGTCCTAATCGTCTTCAATCCCAATCATATGGATGCTCCTGCCCTTGTGGTCAGGCAGGGGGTTGTTGCGGACATTAGGAGCGGGCTCCTTTGCTATAATGATCTTGTTTTCAATCAAGTTCTGAATTTTGTCTTTCAACTAGCAACACTCGTCGATGGTATAGCCCTTCATCCCGGAATGGTATGCGCGAGTCTTGTTTGGGTTTATCCATTAGGAAGGATTTTCTGGAGTTACGGCTGGAATATGGGTAACGTAACTGGCTGCTTTGAGTTTTTCATATAATTGGTCAATTGGCTCGGCTATGGCGGTATATTGTCTGGGAGGTTTACGGTCGAAGTTTTGTCTAGGTCGGGGAAAGTTTTGGCGGGTAGGAGGTGATGGGTAGTGAGAAGGTTGGGAGTTGTATGCTTGGTATACGGGTGCGGGTTGAGAATATCTGGGTGAAGTGGGTTGATACGTAGGTGGTGGAGGTGATTGGTAAGCAGGTGATGGAATTTGGTAAGTGGGTGATGGTGCTTGGTAGTTTAGGGTAGGTTGATATGTGAGTGAAGCTGAGGGATAGGTTTGGTACTTCATAGGGGAATTGTTCCTTTGTGCAACCATTACAGAATTTACATCCTTTTTCTTCGACGAGCCACCAGACCGTTTTTGATGCCTTCTTCAATCCTTTCTCCCAACTTGATGATGTCGGAGAACTTTTGGCCCTCTATTAGCATCAGCCTCTCATAGTATTGCGGATCCTGAGCACGGACAAAAAACCTATTCATTTGTTCTTCCTCCAAGGCCGGTCTGACCTTAGCAGCTTCTGACCTCCAACGAGTAGCATATTCGCGAAAGGTCTCTGTGGGCTTCTTCTTGAGATTCTGGATATAGAACACATCTGGTGCGTTCTCAGTGTTGAACCTAAACCGGTCCATAAAGTCAGACGCCATGTTCACCCAACTAGTCCATTTCTTTGCATCCTGGCTAATATACCATGATAAAGCATCACCCTTCAAACTCCTCATGAACAGCTTCATGCGGATTTTCTCGTCCCTTCCGACTCCTACCAGCTTATCACAATACATTCTGAGATGGACCCTGGGATCACCTGTACCATCGAACATTTCGAACTTGGGAGGTTTATACCCCTCTGGGAGTTCGACATCTGGCTGAACACAAAGATCTTCATAGTTCAAACCTTCCACACCTTTGCTATCTTCGACACCCTGGACCCGGCTGGTTAACCTCTTGAGCTTAGCAGCTAAATTCTGAATGAGGGAGTCTTTACTGTTTGATTCAGGTGTATCTGAGATAGGCTGGGCATAGTGGGGTATAGTGTCCACAAAGATGGGAGCGTTCTGGTCGTTTGTGGTGTTTTGGGGTTCGGGAATGAGCAGTGGAGTGTTGTTGCAGGTGTTGCAGGCTTGGGTATGAGCGGGTTGTGCTGGTGGTGGTGTAGTATGGTTCTGGTTGTTGGCATCAGCAGCAGCAAGAGTGATTGACAGACTTGCCAGGTTTCGAACTTGTTCCAATTCTTCCCGAAATCTCAGCAAAGTTTGCTCAAGATGAGCAACAGTTTCCTTAGTGATTGAAGCGTTCTGAGAGGTTTCCTCGATTTCCTTTCTAGCACTGGTATCTCCCATTTTGCCTTTGTTCCTGTTTCTGGTAGGACGCAGAGGAGGAGGAGGTGGAGGGCCCTTGGATCTTGTTGAGTATGCTTATGGTGCCAGAATGCACGAATTAACCTTTGGGGAGGGGAATAAAAATAAAGAAAAACAAAAAAGGTAACAAGTTAGTGTGGGTTATGAGAAGAAAATGTTGCAATATTTAAACACATTGTGCAAGAATATAAATCGCGTCCTAATTTGGGTGCCTCGTTGTGCCTGAGGTAGGCCTAGAGACAAATTAAATTTGGAGAACTTATAATGCTAAATGCCTCACTTTATTGATAAAAAAACAAGACGAGTCTAAAAACAGCTGAATGATAAAAGATGTTACTAATGGCCAGTGGCCTTATTACATTAAAAGCAAAAAGAAAGACTCATAACTACTTGGCCCCAGAAGGACCTTCTTCAGGTTGAATGTTCTCGCTGATCAATTCCTCTAGCTCGCGCAGATTTTCCAGTAAAAATGCTATCGCCAGACGTTCTCCTTTGCCTTCCTCAACATTTTGACAGTCGATGACTCTTTTCCTCACTTTCCCTTCCAATTCCAGCAAGCTTTACTCCAAGTATTCTATCTTCTCACTAGCCTTGGTGACTCTCTCCTTCCACTCGTTGATTTGGTTGCTCGATGGGAGGTTTCTCCACCAAGTCTGCAAGAGTGAAGGCATGTTTACCATACCGAAGTCAGGAACTTTGTCATTCATTTTCTGCAAAACAAAAGGGTTAAGACCTCACCCCCACCGGACTCGACTATTTAATACCAATAATCAGCATAAAAAGCATTTAGTTCTCCAAATAAATGCACAGAACATGTAGGTGTCCGTTTGGGTTTCAGGGAAACCCGATGGACTTTGGACAAGGCTATCTTAATGAGTCATTATGCGGACAACATAGCTGACTCGGCTAGGTTTGACCATGATGCATGAACAGTTTCAAGGGAATATGGTTTCTACTTTTGAAGTGCTAGACAAGGTACCCTTGAGCGGACAACTCAAGAGGGAAAGGCGCGGAACCGTCGACTACACCGTTGATCGACTGGTTTTACCACAAATATGCCTTTGCCACATTTAGGGGGTTTATAATATCGGAAGGGCGCAACCACTCATTATAAGCGTTGCTATAGGATTTGTTTTGGCACGAGTGGAATATGATGTTGAGGAATGTAGTTATAACAATGAGACAAATTGCATGTATTTTCATGTTCATAAAGTAAAGATTACAATAAATGCTCAGTAATTACAACAGAATTGAAATAATAAGGCAGTAATAGAAGAAATTAAAAGGAAAGAAAAACATGAAGGGCCAAGTTAGTATTTTGATGAAATAATTAAAGACAGAAGGTAAATGCAATTAAGGAAGCAATAAAGTCACAAAGCACGTAATGGTAAAAGCCTTAAAGGTTTCCCCAACAGAGTCGCCATGCTATCGACGCCCCCTTTTTCCCTCCCTAAAAGAAGGCGAAATCGGGTTTACGACATTATGGGCAAAACAACTCTTATTCCCTTTTGAGGAATCGGGTTATGGAATTTGAAGAGTCGTCACCTAATGATTACAGTGCATTAGGACACTTTTAGAGAAAAGAAGAAGATTTTTGGAAGAAAACCAAAGTTCGGGTAAGGGCTTGAGATTATCTCGAGGGGAAGGTGTTAGGCACCCCTCAAGATCCACTAGTGTGGTTCCCGGCCGTACTTAGCTGTGACTTTAAAAAGAGTAGAAGTAACAGACAATGTTTGCACATAAGAAATATAAACAAGTTGACAATTTTGAAAGAAGAAAGACACAAGTGATTTTTTTTTGGAAAAAAGAAAGCTTAGTTTGTGGAAAACGTTAATTTAAATGAAGGAAAGCAAAGAAAAGGGTCCTAGGTTTAACTATAATATGGATCACTTCGGTACAATACCCAGCAATCATTCTCACATGAGATATTAGCGCACCGGTCATCATCTCCATATTCTACCCTTCCCACCCCGTAGAGGTTATTTTAAGCATGTGTATTGGTCACAAGTGCTTAGTGTGTGCTATTACCCGTCCCGTCCTATAGGTCCTAGAGGGTATTTAGGACCGCTATTCCTATGAGGTGAGGACTAGGTTGAACCCTTAGGTATAAAGGTCAAAACACTAGGCGACATGCAAAAACAAATAGGACTTCATGTAAGGAATCATATAAAGGCATGTAAAAGGCTCAAATATCCCTCCACAGATGGACACATGATTAGCACGTCTCAATCACATTTAAGGTCTAAGGAAATGAGAGTTAAAAGCTGGAATGTGCAAAAATATGTTAAGATAGGAGTTGAAGAGTTTAAACAGAATTTGCAAAAGGAGTTGGACGCACACTTTCTGAACTTGAGAAAAGGCAGGAGATACGTAACAGTTTAAAAATCGGAAAAGGCATTTTAAAAATTACTCAAAAATATATGATAGGGCATATCAGGTATATTATTCTGTTATGAAAATAATTTCGGACAGAAGAGGTAGGAAAACGTTTAGCACAGATGTAAAACCATTCAGAAGTGTAAAGCTGAGAGCATATAAGTATATTAGTTTTTGAACTATAGTTTTGGAAAATTACAGAAGACATATTTTCCTGACGAGTTTTAGAAAAAAGAAAGTAACACAATTCTGGGAAAGGTAACTAAATAGAAAGTATTTGCACAGATATGATTATTTAGAAAAAAGGACATGAGTTTAGTAAGAACCAAGCGGATCTCAAAGAAGGGAAACAAATTCGGACAGTCTAAAGATGTTGAATGGTTTAAACATGATAAGATGGTTAATCGATTTTATCCGGCCTAAGGCTTGCCTAGGCGCTGTTTAATCATAAAAGAAAGTGGATGTGCATACTTATTTTCCAGTTTTAAAAGAAGTCTGTTAACCAGACTTATGTCTGTTAAACGAAATAAGTGAAGTATTCAACAGTTGCAAATACAACCATACATAGATGATATCTAATGCACACAAAGGTCCTAAAGCATGGTATCTAAATGCAATGGCAGCATTGTTGATTATTAACTGATTGTGGTTATAAAGTAAATAAGAAGCTGATAGTAAGAGAGCTTAAAGACAGGACCTCTAGTTGTATGAGATGTATGCCCCTAGAAATGGTTTCTATTGCACAAGTAGGTAAGTAAAATCCTATAGACATGTTCTCTACCCATTACTTAAAGCTAAGCATGCATAATCCCACCCAATTGCACTATAAACACCATTGTTCATTACAAGTTATTACAGACCAATGTGATTAAATTACAGTAGTGAAGAGTAAAAATAAGAAGTTAATCTATAGGGAGCCTTTAGCCAGGCCCAAATAATCCTCACTTCTTTCGAGTTTCATAGCCTTCACCAAGAGTTTGGGTGCGGCAAAGTTCCCTAGGGGTTTCTTGAGACCCCGGCCAATACCAGGCACCCAAAACAAATCACCCTTGATAAGTGTGAGTGTGGAATTGCCAACCTTGTGAATCAAAGTTCAGTGGGTGCTCAAGGCTCCCAAAGCAATGCTTACACTAAGGGGGCAGAACCTAATTTCTAAGAGTGGTGTGATTGTGATGAAATTTGAAGGAATTAAGTTGAAAACAGTTGGAAAAGGTTTTATAGGAAGAACAATTTGAGAAGACAGTAACAGAAGAGTGAAAGAGTCAATTGAAGATGACCAGTTTTGAAAACAAAGAGTCATACAATATTCAGGGAACACAAACAAGGGCAAGGGAAAGGGAACAAATATCTCTCAAACAAGAAAACCAGTCACACAGGCATAGCACATTAAAAAGAAGTTCTTTTATAGCAAACAAGCATGCTTCAAACTAGGAGTCTGGTTCTTATAACACCAGACACCAATTAAAGTCAACCTCAGGCAGAGGTTTTAGGGCTATTAAGTAGCCAAGAGGGACTTGAACACATACTAGTAATGTACAGGAGTAAGGAAAAACATACATTGAGATAGAAAAGGGGGTAGTGAACATGCCAAGTCAAGCTAAGCATACTAATTAACACAGATACATGCTAGTTGCAGTAAGAACAACAGAACCATAGGTAGAAGCGCACAAGAAACAAAAAGAAGTGCAACACCAGTAGAAGCATATTGTTTTGAGGCTGTAACTTAAACAGAAGACATACCAGTTGAAGATAATGCAACACAGCGCAATAGTGGACAATAAGGTGCAAGGAAGTGAGCAATAGTGTGTAGAGAGTATGTAGAGAGAAGGGCAGCAGTGTGCAGAGAAGTGAGCAGCAGGCAGACCAAAGTGAGCAGCTTAGTAGAGGCCAGCAGAGTGGTAAAAGTAACCAGGATTACTCAATCTTGGCCTTCAGCCGATTGAGTGATCAACATTCAAATAGAAAAACGAGAGAAGTTGTGTAGAAACAATAGAGAGCAATATGTTTTGTGTGTAAAAGAGAGAGTTCAGAATGAGGAGTTTTATTCGTGTTCGTGTGTAAGTGATATACAATGTGTTTTTTGATCTATGCCAAGAGAATGGGGGAGGGGTACTTATAGTACTGAATATGAGTAAACAAACAAGGCAGCAGTCCCTTAATTAAGGGACTGGTATCAATCACAATCTAGTCAGTAGTTGGACTACCCTTTAATTAAGGGATCCCAAATCAAACGGTAATAATCAGTCATTTAAAAGGAAAGAAATCACAAAGTAAGGTATAATCACATAAGGAAATAGAGTAGCATAAAGCATGTAATAAGGACTAAATACATGACCATCTAATTAAGGAAATAGGTCAGGCAAATCAATCAACAAATTGGTGTACATATATAAGGCAAAATATCATCGTAATTCTGAAAGAATAGTTTTCAAAATAATGATCGAGATTGAAAACCTTAGGAAATCAGTATTAATTGAGGAAAGTATCCCATAAATTAAGGAAGAAATTCAAACTATAGGAAAATACGCGGAATCACCATTTGAAAGCAAGTATCACAGTCTCAAAGAGGGTTTGAAGAATCAGTATAAAAATCACCATGCAAGCAATAAGAGAAACTTTAAGTGAAGAACGCAGAATGGTAGGGGAATGAAACACTGACAACAAAATCAAAGCAAGGAGCATAGAACTTGGAGAATAACCCAGAAGAACACAAGACAAACAAATAACGCAAACACAAGCAGACAAAGTTAGGGTTTCATCAGACTTAAGCAAAAATGTTTAGAAAATAGTACTAAGAATCACAAATTAGTACTCAAAATAAAAAATAAAGTGATTTCAAAAAGGGGTCAGAAGCCCTAGTTTCAAGAAGGGAACAAAATCGTTTAAAACTGGAGTAATCGTAAAGATCGAATAAAAAATAGTGCAAAACATAAATGTACAAGTTAAAATCGTTAAAAATATCAGAGATTTAAGGGGTTTGGGTTAAGATTAGGGTTTCATAAGAAACCAGTGAGAGGGGTAAGAGAAACCTGGCCGTGAAGCTCAAAGATAATGGTGTCTTTAGCATCATCGAACCAAAATCATCGGAGAAAGGCCGGAATCGGACCCCCGGTGAGGTTTCAACGACTATCTTCATGGTGGAGGCTTCTGGGGTTTCAAACCTTAGAGAGAAGCAACTATACAGGATCCATGGTGGCTAAAGGTCGAGAGAAGTGAGGACGGAGCATGGCCGGAGAGGCGATGAAGCTCGTCGGAGAAGGAGGAGGGAACCACAAGGTTCTAAAGAGAAGGGAGAGCATCGATTAGAGAGAGAGTGAGATATAGATAGAGACCGATCTCTGAGAAATGAGGGGTCGGGGGTAGCCTTAGGATTTATTTTAGGCAAATTAATCTGGGCCGTTGATCTCGTTTGATCAACGGCTCAGATCAAAACAAAACTGGACCGGGTATCCAAATGGGGTGTGGGTCGTGTCTCAATTGAAATTGGGTCGAATTGGGGTGCAATTTGGGCTTTAATTGAAATGCAACTGGGGCTATGTTTTAAATAGCCTCTTTTCCCCTTTCTACTTTATAAAAATAGTAATAACGATTTTAAAAGCAAATTAAAAATACTAGGTAGGCAAATATTATATAAATATTAGTTTAAAAATATTGTAGCAAATTTTATTGTTATGAAATGCTATTAATTACAAAATAGGCTATAATTGCAATTATATGTAATTTAGCTTTAAAAATGCCAAATAAATTGGTAAAAATATGCAAAAATCACCTTAATTATATTCTGGTGTAAATATGAGAATGAAATAAGTTATTTATCAAAAATTATAATTTTTGAGAATAGTTATTGGATTTTGTGGTATTAAAATAGGCAGTAAATTGGTTTAAAAATCACAAAAAATACCAAAACTCTTGGGTGTGCTTATATATGCACATATATGCTACTTTGAAAATATTTTAGGTATAAAATACATAGGGAAAAATTGACTATCAACATCGGGTCGAAGCCACAGATTTTTTTCTCTACTCAAAATGAAGAACGATTTCACCTGGAACCCGGAATGCCAACCGGCATTAGAGGAACTAAAGCGATACATATCGAGCTCACCATTGCTTCACACTCTAAAGGCAGATGAGAAACTTTACTTATACTTAGTGGTATCGAAAATCGCGGTAAATGGTGTCCAGGTTTGAGAAGAGCAAGGTACACAATTTCCCGTTTATTATGTACGTCAAACCTTAGGAGAAGCAGAAACTAGATATCCACACGTAGAGAAATTGGCACTTGCATTGATAAGCGCCTCTAGAAAGTTAAAACCATACTTTCAATGTCACCCTATATGCGTGTTAACCACTTACCCACTTTGTAATATTTTACACAAGCCCAAACTATCGGGCCAATTGGCCAAATGGGCCGTCGAACTCAGTGGGTACGATATCAAGTATCAACCCAGAATGGCCATTAAGTCTAAAATTTTGGTGGACTTCATGGCCGATTTCATGCCAACCCTCGTACCTGAAGTTGAAAAAGAACTTTTGTTAAAATCAGGCACATCATCTGGGGTATGGACCCTTTTCACAGATAGTACTTCAAATGTGAAGGGGTCCGGGCTAGGCATCGTTTTGAAGCCGCCCACGGGTAGCACTATTAGGCATTCTATCAAGGCATCTAGGTTGACTAATAATGAGGTCGAGTATGAGGCCATGATTGCAGGTCTCGAGCTAGCTAAAAGCTTAGGAGCATAAGTCATTGAAGCCAAGTGTGACTCTTTAGTGGTGGTGAACCAAGTAAATAAAACCTTCGAAGTTCGAGAGGATAGAATGCAAAGGTTTTTGGACAAGCTGCGGTAACTTTGCACCGTTTCAAGGAATGGACTTTATAGCATGTACCTAGAGAACAAAACAGTGAGGCCGATGCACTTGCAAATCTGGGGTCATCGGTCGAGGAAGAAGAGATCAACTCTAGGACTGTCATTTAACTCTCGAGATTTATGATCGAGGAAGGTCATGACGAGATAAATTCTAGAAACTTAAACTGGGATTGGAGGAATAAGTATATTGAATACTTGAAGAACGAAGAGCTTCCATCAAACTCTAAAGAGTCGAGGTCCCTACAAACCAAAGCTGCTCGATTCACATTGGATGAATATGGAACATTGAACAGAAGGACATTCCATGGACCATTGGCAGTATATTTATTACCATAAGACACCGATTGTGTTTTACGAGAGGTCCATGAAGGCACTTGTGGGAACCACTCCAACGCCGAATCGTTGATTCGCAAAATCATTAGAGCAGGATCTTACTAGGATAGCATGGAAAAAGACACTAAGGAGTTTATTTGAAAATGTAATAAACGACAAAGGTTTGCACCGATGATCCATCAACCCAGAGAACAATTTCATTCAGTCCTATCCCCGTGGCCATTCATGAAATGGGGGATGGATATCGTCGGCCCTCTTCCAATGGCCCCAGGTAAAGCTAAGTTCATTTTATTTATGACTGACCATTTCTCTAAATGGGTTGTAGCATAGGCATTCGAGAAAGTGAGAGAAAAAGAGGTTATAGACTTCATCTGGGATCACATCATATGTCGATTTGGGATACCCGCCGAAATATTGTGTGACAATGGAAAACAATTTATCGTTGCATTCTTTTTCCCTTACATCGGTTTTTATCCCAAATGGGTTTTCTGGCGAGGTTTTTAACGAGGGAACAATCATGTGCTACATGAGGAAAATTCAATAGTATCCAAGGCTTCTTTGCAATGAACCTCGAATATTGCGCGGCATTACCCTCGGATTTTACATTTTCGAGGAAATCGGATGTTACATTTTTTATGAAAGTACTTCATGTCAAAAAAAGGTCTCGATAGAGAAACTTTGTAATAGGCCAAATGGTCGAATGAATCGTGTCCATATAGATTAGATTAGTTGAGCCCCGATGGCAAAACATGTACGCATGTATAAATTATTTCAAGAAGCATTCTTTCTATCAAACATCTTGTGTCTCAAAGAAAACTTTCTACTATACGAGCTCCATGCTTATGATTTTGTGAGAAATGGCTTATGGGCCAAGCACAAATATACCTCGAACACTCGGGGACTGCCATCAACGATCGACATATTCGAGTTATCTAAGCTCGAATTCATAAGACCTCAAAGAGGCACCCCTCGATCTATAAGCCAATGCCGTCATTATCGGGGACTAACACTTCGAACATGTTCTAAGTGTTATTGGGAAGTAAGCCCAAGAGGCATACCCAAAGGCTACGACCAAACTAATGCGTCTCGGAGACGTCCGGATCCCACAATCACAATAGGCCTTCAAATTCTTTGAAAAATCGATTAAAAAAGGCTGCCCTCGACAAATAATCAAAAAGGTTTCGATAAAATCAGCCCTCAAAAACCTTAAGTGCTATCAAATTATCTTAACACAAACGTGTTAAGGCACAAAAAGTATAGGGGTTTTAATCGATATCGAACCCTCAAAAAACCCAATGGGTGAAAAATACATGCTAAGGCATAAAGAAAATTTTACTAAGTATTTAAGCATAAATGGGGGAATAATAGCAATCTTTTAGAGGCCATATTGGCCCAATCTAAAGAGCCTAAGGGCTAATACACTTAGAGTTCGAGATCTTGATCTCACTTCACCCGAACCCAAGGGTTCGACTATCCTGAGCCCAAATAAAGAATAACTTGACTATGGCTCGGGGACTCACCATTATCCAACACAAAACCTAAAGGGCCCATGCCTTAAGTTTGAACCTTATTCGAATTCGACTGTGGTAACTTCGAGGAAGCCACCCAAAACCAAAGTCTCGAACGCACCGTTCAAAGCATAAGATCTTGCTAAAATTTTACAAGGCAAGAAATATGATCGAAGACAACATTTGAGAATACATTCAAAAGGGAAAGTTTCTTTATATATATATGTGTGTATATATGGGAAAAAATATGTACAAAGGACTGACGGAGGTCTTACAAAAAGAAAAGGAAAAATAAAATCCTAACTATGCCCGGGGCCAGTTTCTCCCTCAGGGGCAGGTTCTCCTTTGGTCCCCCATCGTTATCGAACCCTCCTTGGCTACCTTCATCATCATCGTCATCATCGGAGGAGACAAGAGACCTGGCATCAGCTTCAAGCGCCTTAGCTTGAGCTATCTCTTTGGAGAGGTCAAAACCTCGAGCGTGGATTTCCTCGAGGGTCTCCCTTTGTGATTGGCACTTCACCAAGTCATTTCTCTGTCGCTATCGATCAAAAGCCTCCCTTAGCTTCATTTGAGCAGCCTCGGCATTGGTCAGTCATGATCTTCATCTTCTCGACCTCCGTCTTAGCTTCAACAAGCTCGGCTTCAAGCTCCTCAATCCTTTTGACCTGGGCTAAGCTTTTCTCTTTGACGCCCTGAAGTTGGGCCTCGGTCGATGACAATTTGGCCAAGGCAGCCTCTTTCTCCGCAGCAAGCCGGTCTATGTTCTCCTTCCACCGATCGTAGTTGGCCTTGATCTGATCGACTTTCCTTCAAAGCAGCTCGATCCTTTCTAGCTTTTGCTGCAACTGAGATATTGAAGTATTAACCTCCACAGTTGAGTCAAGATCGTACTCTTTCAAAAGGATAGTTACCTGCTCATCTAGCTCGGCCTCCTCCTTACGAGCCTGGGGCAAGTCTGCTCTGAGGTCCCTGATATCCTTTTCTTTCTTCACATAGAGGCATTTGAGGGCGTCTCTCTCCTCGGTAACTTCTTAAAATCAGCCTCACACCGTTTTAGCTCAGCTTGGGACTCGATGAACGTTTCTCGATGAAGAAACACAGCCTATGGAGAAAGGAAAGAAATCAGCAAGAAGGAAATAAAAGCAAACGTAATGACGGGGAATGAAGTTTACCTAGTTCAGGAGATAGTGGACCTCATCAAAAACCATCGTCACATCTAGATCGGAAACATCATCGATCCCCGCAAGGCAGCCACGAAATATGTCTTCCCCATCGTGTGTCATTCCCACATCTGGGGGTCTCCATATATTGAGCCTCCTAAAATTGCCCTTCAGAAAATTCAGGGCCGGGCGGCGAATCATCAATAGTGATTGCCCCAAGCAAGTCACTTGGGTCACCCTTTCCCTTTCGAAGAGCCCTACTATCGGACCTTTTGGGCAGACTTGCCGCTTGTTTATCACTACAGGAAGTATCTTTTACCCCCGATCACTCGGGGACTTTGATCGGAGTATATTCGAGGTTGCGGATTGCATAAGGCATCCAGGAAACTGCTACATAACAGATGAAAGCATTACATAAAGCAAAAAATAGAGTACGAAGATTAATGGATAATAAGTTACTTACGATCGAGGTTCCACTTCTCGGGGAACGACAATTTATCGTCAAGGATGAGGTCATAGGTCCTTACTCGCACGAACCGACTCATCCAACCCTAGTCCTTGTCCTCATCGATGCTTGCAAAAAAGGACTTCGTTGATCGGCGTTGGATCTTGATTAATCCTCAAACAAATCAAGGTCGATGCAACCGTATAAGGTGGCTAAGAGTGAACTCCAACCCCTTGTCCTTGCCAGAGAAGAAGCAGAGCATGATCACTATACGCCAGAACGAGGGAGGCACCTAGACGAGAGTAACCTGGAACATCTTGCAAAAATCGCTGATAACTGGGTCAAGAGGACCCAATGTGAAGGGGTAAAAGTGTAAACACTTAGAAATCCCTCCACGTGAGTGGTGATACTTTCTCTGGGAGTAGGGATTTGTACCACGACCTCGGCCCCCAGTTGCAATCTTTCTTCACAGCCTCGAGCTGTTTAGCCATTATCTAGCAAATATACCTCGATACGTATTCGCATCGGCCAGGGAAGGACGGGGGGTTCTCGACTTTGAAGTCATTTTTAAAACACAAGGGTCGGGAACATAATTGTGAGGGAGCGGTTCCACCGGCATTTTGTCACCGACTGGCTGGGATGAAGAAGAAGCTTTCTCCTTTTGTGGGACGGTTTTGGAGGTTTTCGCCATTGATTTAGATGAGATAAAGCGGAATGAGGCGAAATTTGATTTTGGTACTAACGGAATTGACTCAATGGATGGTGAAAGAGAAGAGATGGAGAGAGGAAAAGACTTAGAAAAACTTGGTGAAGATGGAAGTAAAGTTTTGATTCAATAAAGAACTTGTATTTATATATTTATGGTGACGGTTCGACGGCACTAGTGGCTGACCACCCAGTGACAGTCATTAATGATTTGGGGAACTGTACTGATGAAACATTTTGGTTACCTTGACCGCTTATGTCACGAGATGACATCATTATCGGGGTCTCCAGAAAATCGAGGCTCAAGTCGTTTCTTCTCATTTTACTCTAAAAACGAGCGGACTATCTGTATACGGTGAAAATCGGGGCTACCCGATTTCATCCTTTGATGGAAAAAGTGATACCACATTGGAAGGCCATGATGTCGAGTTCGGGGTCGATGTTCCTTTCCAAGATCGAGGTCGATATAACTTACCGAGGTCAGAAGAGTGCATACTTCAAGATGATACTGATATAGTTTAGTAACAGAAAGAGCGAGATACCCGCAACGGACCGAAGATCATGGCGTGAATTTCGAAATGGATTGATCCTCGGCGGTTAATCAGTTGTCAAATATGATTTCCTACTATAATTAGAAGTGTACCTTATTTAGGTTCCCCTATTATATAAAGAGGGATCCCATTCATTTGTAATGATCATTGTTCACTGATAAGAAAATATATGCTCATTACTTTCTTGCTATTTCATTTACTGTTCAATAGAGTTGCTTTATCAGTTTCTATTTCTATTATCATACCTCGAGACTACCATAGGTCGAGGTCGAGATTTGGCTTGCATACTGGTTTGATTTTATTTTATCCTCTAATTTATCTATTTAATTTCTTTTTTATCAATTGGTATTGGATTAAAACACATATCCTTAAAACCACAATATAAGTTTAATTGTTACTCAAATTTCAGGGTAAACAAAAATATCTTCCATGGAAAATATTTTCCGGGAAAATGAATGATTTTATCAACTTATTTTCTCTTGTTTAGTTGGTGATTGAAAAACTTTTTTCGAATTTTTTTTTACTAGTGTTTGGTTAGAGAGTAGAAATATTTTTTAGAAAAATAATTTCTTTTGCTACTTTCCTCACCCCTTCCCCCAAATTTTCATGTTTCCTGTGCTCTCCCTCCCCTCCCCCCATCCAAAATACTCAACGTTTTCAGGACTTATTTTCTTTAAGAATTTAATTATTCTTTTAAAAATTCACACAAACCCAAAGGAACTAATGTGCTGCTTTACCTTTTTACGCAAAATAATGTTGAAATTTAGGCCCCATAACTAAAAAAAATAGTCTTTTTTTGGTTGAAAAAGAAAGTATTCTTTCTACTACATGAAAGAAAGTACTCATTTTATTGAAATGAAAGAAATACTTTTTCTACCATGAAAAGAAAATACTCATTTTATTGAAATGAAAGAAAATACTTCTTACTACATCATTTTGTCCAAATAAAAGAAAGTACTCTTAATAATATTTCTATTTAGGGTTGTATGGGGATACGATAGGAGGGTGGGGCTGGGTGAGGGGTAGGGATAGGGGTTGGGTGGGATAGGGGTGCGGTGGGTGGGGTATGGAGGGGGTTGGTGGGGATGGGGAATAGGGTGGGGGTTGAAAACTAGTTTTGAAAAATATTTTTCCTTCTCTTGATGGGAAAATATTAAGCCAATTAACCTAATAAGGGAAAATTGGAAAACATTTTCGAGAAAATATTTCCATCGTACCAAACGCACCCCTAATAGTTGCTCTAATAGTTTTTTATAGGTGAATATTTCCTACCCTAATTGAAAAATTGATTGAGAAAAATCAAATTGAATCTACTTCAGTCCAACAACTTGGCTGAAAAAGAAAATTAATACGCTGTAAAAGAGACCGTTATCTTGACTAGCTTTTATCGTCTGCGGCCAATCATCTCAATTTCAGAGTCTTACCGATAACTCTGAAACTTTTATGGAGGTATGGAAATAACTGTTTCCGTTGTATTACAATCTTGAATTGTTTTATCCTCTGATTTCCCCGGTCAAATTCCAGTCTGTAATGAATCGAACATGCATGGGACTATTCAGGAGATATTTGACCTATTTCCGAGGCGATGCTAGCGTTTTGGTTACGGGAGAGGCGGAGCTAGAATTTGAAGTTTATGAGTTATAAAATTGCCATCAAACCCATAGCTCATTATAGTTACTGGGTTCACAATTAAGTATTTATACATATTAATGAATTTACTAATACAAATATAGGGTCTAAGCAAAAACTACTGGTTCGTCCGAATCCGTAACTTATACTCTCCCTCCGCCCCTGGTTATGGGTTCAGCCGAATCCAGTATCTTTGGTCTAAATCCAGTATTTGTCTTTAAAAAACTATTGAATATATATAAATTTTTATTTTAGAACCTACTAACGTAAAAAAAACTAAAATTCCGAACCTATAAGCTTCAACTCCCGGCTCCACCTCTGCCTGTAACTACAACCTACTATAATTACTACTCTTTTCTTATGTCACCGGAGTTTTAATTTGTGATTATTCTTTTTCCTTCAAATTGTGAAATTAAGGATCCTTTTGTTTGTTTAATTGGGAGATATATACCACCTTAAACTTTTTTTTTTTCTTTATTCTGCGCCAACCTCAATTCTTCCCTATTTTAGTTAATAATAACAAAGCTATACTTTCAAGGTCTCGTTAACATACTCCTGAGTCCTGAATCTAGAGATAGTGAGTTTAGAATAAATATGATTTTATTATATTATATAATTGTACAGAAATAATAAAAATTGTCTATTAATAAAAGAATCAAGACTATCTGCCATATGAGTATGTTTACATTGTTAGTTTCAACCCCAGATAAATCCACTGTAGTTCAATTTCGACATTATTTTATAACAAAATCGATGTGGTATAAGTAAAACCATAATTAATTATAGATGGATAAAACATTCAAAATAGCAAAACTACTCCCGAGGTCTCCTTAATTAACCCTTATACAATTTTAACAAGCACAAGTTTAATTTATACATTATATATCTAATATTTAGTATATGAATAAAACATTGCATGAAAAATAAGTTATGCATTACAATCTCTGCATTATTGATCTTTATATTTCAGTCCCCGCCTAAATTGTTTCTGGACCAAACAACCCCTCAGTGGATATGTACTAGAGGCGCAGGACCTGCGGGTTCGGCCGAACCCAGTAACTTTGGTCCAAATCCTTTATTATTTTAAGAAAATTCATTGAATATGTATAAATTGTTAATTTAGAACACATTAACATAAACAAACTAAAATACTGAACCCACAAGCAGTGGCGAAGTTAGAAATTTATTCAAGGGTGTTCAAATTTAAAAGAAGTGAAAAAAAATTCCGACAAAGGATGTTCAATATGTGTTATATACATCTAAAATATAATTATGTACAGAGTGCAATTTTTCGACGAAGGGTGATCAGTTGACCACCCTTATCTCCATGTGGCTTCGCCACTGCCCACAAGCTTCAAATTCCGGCTCTGCCACTAATATAAATAGTGCTTATTGGTGTTAAAAAGTTAATAAGCTAAAACCGAGGGGCAATTGAGGTAATTTGAGTGCAAAATAAATTGATTTCGTTTGAGCTTCACAATGTCTCTAACGGTGAAGTGACTCTGTTCAAACATTTTTGGATCCATAGACCACTAGTGAATTAGATTAATGGGCCCACCTTCATAGTTAGAGGAAAGGAGAACAACGGTCCTACATGTCGAATTCTGGTAACCCCGTTGGGTAGCACAGATAGCGATGGCGATGCACACACCACCGCACCACAATAAAAACTCAATGCCACTTGCGTTCATAACTTGTCCTTGGTTTAAACCCTAAAGTACATGTTATACTGGGTTATTATGCGAAAATTTGCGATGACCCGATAGATTATCTTATGTTTTAGAATATAATTCTGGCTTTGAAGCTTTAAATACCTCTTTTTAATCATTCTCGATTTGCGTGCGCAGTCCGGATATTTTTTCGGAAAGCTTTTATGTTAAAACTGAGAAAAATATGAAAGATTTACTTTTAAATCTATTTGAGTTGATTTCGGTCAACGTTTTGAGTAAACGGAGCCGAATTCGTATTTTGATGGGTGCGTATCATAATTTAGGACTTGTGCGTATGCCCGAAATCGAATTCGAAAGTCCCTAACCCGATATCGGACTTTGTTGGAATTTCAAAGTTAGAAACCTAATGACTTTGAAATGTTTGACCAATGTTTGACTTTTTGGATATCGGGTCCGTATTTAGGTTTCGGAACGCGGTATAGGTCCAATACTATATTTATAAATTGTTTTGACAAATTTGGTGAGAAACGGAGATGGTTTGACGTGATTCGAACGTCCGATTGTGAAAATAGAAGTTTCAAAGTTTTCTTGAAAATTTCACTTGATTTGGTGTTCAATTAAATGTTCTAGTGTTATTTTGGTGATTTGATTGCGCGAGCAAGTTCGTATGATGTTTTTAGACTTGTGTGCACTTTTAGTTTAGAGCCCCGAGGGCTCGAGTGAGTTTTGGTTAGCCTACGGAGTGAGATTTGGACTTAGAACATTGCTAGTGTGCCTGAGTTTTTAATGCAGGCCTCAGACCTTGCAATTAAGAGGCCAGGTTTCGCATTTTTGGCCATTGATGTATTTGCATTTGTGAGCTACTCATTGCATTTGCGAAGTGTAGCTGGGGAGGCCAGAGTTCGCATTTGCAAACAAAACTTCGCATTTGTGAAGTGGGGTTGGAGCAAGCAGTGATCGCAATTGGATCAAATGGTCGTAATTGTGGAAGGTCAAAGTTCGCATTTGCGAACGATTCTTCGCGTTTGCAAAGAAAGCAGAGATATAAATGACTTTGCATTTGCGATGGATTCTTCACATTTGCGACGTTCGCATTTGCGAACCCCAGGTCGCAAATGCGTCATCTGCAACTGATCATATATGAGTTAGACGTGATTTTTGGTTCATTCTTCAAATTTTCAAACTTAGAAACCCTAGAGGCGATTTTTTTAAGAAATATTTTTCCCCAAATCATTGGTAAGTGATTCTAAATTAGTTTCTTTCAATCTTCCACTATATTTCCTAAGATTTCAACCAAAAATCTTATGTTTTCATGGTGAAAACTAGGGGTTTGGGTAGAAATAGGGATTTTTGTAAAATGGGGATTTAGAGCTCAAATTGAGGCCGGATTCTAAAACAAATCACATAACCAGGCTCGAGGGTGAATGGGTGATCGGGTTTTGGTCCGAATTTTTGGTTTGGACTAAGCGGGCCCGAGAGTTGACTTTTGTTGACTTTTTCAGTAATGACCTATATTGAATTCCTCGCAATCGTGGGTAGTTCCTAAGGCTTAATTTGAATTGTTTGGTTGGTAATTTGCTAGATTCTATTGGTTCGAATGCTTGTTTGAAAGGCAAAGCCATGGTTGAGCTTTGAATTGATCCTTTTGGAGTGAAGTAAGTGTCGTGGTTAACCTTGACTTGAGGGATTGGGACTTATTTGTCTATTTGCTACATGTTTAGATATTTGGTATAATGCATATGTGAGGTGGCGAGTACTGTTGTCGGGGTTATATCATGCGGGTGAGACTTATTTCTTGCAATTATTGCTTCCTTTGATCGTGTTATCCATGCTTAGACTAGTTATTTGTTAAATTGATCATTCTTATTGTGTTTATGGGCATTTGTAATAATTGAGTATTGATTCCAAGTTGAGATTGGTATTGTGGAACCGTTGTTGAAGTAAGGTTTATACTTGTTGATCCTATCTCCCTGTTATTACTTGTTCATTGTTATGTGGTAAGGGAGAGTGTTAATGCATGAATGATGATGTTGTGCCGTATGTGAGTGTTATTGCATAAAGGGTGATGTCGTGCCATATTGTGAGTGTTAATGTACGAAGGGTGATGCCGTTCCATGTTTTGAGAGTTAATGCATGAAGGGTAATGCCGTGACATTTCTATTGATTTATACTGTGAGTGAGAGTAAAAGCACGAAGAGTGATGCCATGCAGTATCATTGTTTCATTGTGAGGTTGAGAGTAAAAGCATAAAGGGTGATGCCGTTTTCTTCTCTGTGCTTAATTGTTCTTACTGGTTAAAGGCATATTGACTATTCTAATTATCCTTTTCGCGATATCTCTCGTATCTTGTATCCCCTTAGCATGTCCCTCGCAATAGCACATGATTAGTTTTTATCTGTTGTTATCTTGTACATATACTGTTATCTGCACAGGTTTTTCATGTAGGTGTCTTATCATAGCCTCGTCACTATTTTGTTGAGGTTAGACTCAACACTTACGAGTACATGGGGTCGGTTATACTCATACTACACTCTGCACTTCTTGTGCAGATTTTGGTATCGACCCTAGTTGTCCGTGAGTTGGAGCAACTTGGACTAGCTTTGGAGACTCGAGGTAGATCTCCTGGTATCTACAGACCTTGAAGTCCCCTTCTACTTTTTGTATTTCACTAGTTCTTCTCTTTAAAAAACAGTTGTACTTCTTTCAGACTCTATTTGTAGTAAAATCTAGAAGCTCGTGAGTTGTGACTCCAGATCTGCATTATAGTAGATATTAGGCTTTTATGTTATTCCGCACTCAATTTTATTTTATTTTGGTTTAATTGACTTTATCTATTGAAATTGAATGAAAATTGACTTAATGGTTGTCTAACGTTGGATTTCCCAGCAAGTGAAATATTAGGCGTCATCATGGTCCGGAAGGTAGGAATTTCGGATCGTGACAGGTTGGTATCAGAGCACTAGGTTGCCTAGATCTCACAATTCACGAGCATGCTTAGTAGAGTCTGGAGGATTGGTACAGAGACGTATGTACTTATCTTCCATAGGCTATGAAGTTTAGGAACAAATTTCACTTTTATTCTTCTGTGTCGTGAGATTTTGTTCTTTAATTGCTAATTGAACTCTTCTACTCTTGTTCTCTCGCAGATGAACACGTACTTCATCTTAAGCTAAGCAGTAGCAAGGGCCCCCAGTGGCAGCTCCTACGAGGGGCAGAGGTCGAGGCCGAGGTTGTGCCAGAGGCCGAGGCATGGGCAGAGCTCATCCCAGAGATCGAGCAGTAACACCAATAGTGGAGCCTCAGGTGGAGTTTGATGAGGAGGTTCTAGCCCAGACCGTGCCTGTAGGACTAGCTCAGGTCCCGGAGGGGTTCATCGCCACCTAGTGCTTCAGGACGCTCTAGTCCATTTAGTGGGCCTTATGGAGAGTGTGGCCCAGGCCGATACATTTCCTATGGCACCAGCCATCTCTCAGGCGGGGGGAGGAGCACAGATGTTACGCCTCGTATATTACGTCGATATTACATCCCTCAGTTTATATATACGATGATGTTACATCCTGCAGTATTCTATTACGATGATGTTACGCCTTGCAGTATTACATTACGATGATGTTACGCTTCGGAGTATTAAATTACGACGATGTTGCGCCCTATAGTATTGTACGATGAATTTGTCGTAAGGTAATTGACATCAGTCCAAGGAAAAGATTATTTGGAGATTATAAGGATTATGCTATTTCAAACAAGTGATGAGTAAATTCGTGAAGGAGAGATGAGAAGCAAGTAAAAGGAAATAAATTTTCGTCCAAGTTTGACATATTGGGATAAAATACGGCCCGAGCTAAAATACCCGGTATTTATGGATTAGTGCCACACAAGGTACATATGGCCATGATAGTATGGGGTATAAAGTGTATTAAAAAGGATTAGTATTTTAAGTAATTTGAGATAATTTTTAATTATGTGGGTAATTGATTAATTATTGATTAATGGGAGATTAACTAATTAATTAAGAATTTAGTAGGTGGTTAAGGTCTTTTGGATAAAGGCCAAAGGAGGTCACGTGACAGCCCATTATGCTTATATATATATGACTCGTACCATTTAATTGAAAAGTGGCAACTAAAGTTATGTGGCTAAGCCACCACCAGAAGTAATCCCACACCCATTCAAGCACATACTTAGAAGATTTGTAACCTTTTTTTGCTTCATTTGGTGTATCTCATTCTTGGCAAAGCTATGATAACGTTAGCCATTCTTCAAGTTTCAACAAAAACGTGAATTCTTGCAACCAAAAGAAAACCAATGAGAATTGTTAGTAACATAAAAGTTTGCAATTCTAAAGGAGTACGGTGCAACCTTTTTCCAAGAACATCATATGGATTTTTCCTACTTCGGGTATGTTAAGGCTATTCCTTCTTTCTTTTTGGCATGATCCAAGTTATACAGAAGAAACGAGCAACCGCATAGTTTTTATAAATGAATCTATTCATAGAAATACTATAGGGTCTTTGTGTTCTTGATTCCCCATATGACATATTATTTTATCATCTGTTCATGGGTCTTAAAAATACGTAAGTTGGTAGAGTTTATTTCATGATATTAATTAGAGGCATAATGGTCTTATGACGTATCGAAAGATTTTATTAACGTATTTCATATCATTTCATGCATTTTACATGCACATTGATATATATATATATATATATATATATATATATATATATATATATATATATATATATATATATATATATATATATATATATATATATATATATATATATATATATATATATATATATATATATATATATATATATATATATATATATATACGGCATTATATACGCACTACCACCTAATCAGCTGGTATACGTTGATGATTTTGTCCACAGTGGCCGAGATGATATGATGGGATGCCCTTAGAGGCCTGACAATGTTATAAAACATGTACCTATGCACGACATAACATTCATACGCATATGCATGACACTATAATTATTTCATGATTTATAGAGTTATCCAGACTTACAGGTTGAGTCATTTACTCTATATTTCTTTCATGTCTTTTATGTACTTATTTATGTGCCTTACATACTCGGTACATTATTCGTACTGACATCCCTTTTGTCTGGGGATGCTACTTTTCATGCCCGCAGGTCCTGATAGACAGGTCGAGAGCCCTCCAAATAAGCTACCAGCTCAGTGGAAGATGTTGGCGCACTCCATTTGCTTCGGAGTTGCTTGTTGGGTTAGTATGCTTTAGACGTGTATTGTTTGGTATGGCGGGACTCTGTCCCGACCTTTATGAAAATTATGTATTCTTAGAGGCTTGTAGACAGATGTCATGTACGTAAAAGATTGTATGGCCTTGTCGTCCTATGTTCTGTATACGAGTGGTTATTTTGGTC
The DNA here is from genome assembly GCF_000715075.1 of Nicotiana tabacum. Lineage (NCBI taxonomy): Eukaryota > Viridiplantae > Streptophyta > Magnoliopsida > Solanales > Solanaceae > Nicotiana > Nicotiana tabacum. The sequence goes on along the minus strand of NC_134099.1, from coordinate 54,161,791 downwards.
TTATATGCCCCTATGTCTTAAGTATAAGTTGGTATCACATATTGTATTCTACTTATCCCATGGCAGCCTTCCGGCTCAATTATCTATGAAAGTATGACATGAAAAAATATGTTATGATGGTACTCGATTGAGTAAGGTACCGGGTGCCCGTCGCGGCCCATCGGTTTGGATCGTGACAATAGATTCTCGCTACTCACACCCCGGAGCAGATGGTTCCCCAGTATCAGACTCCAACATACCGGCCAGCTGGGGTGGTTCAATTGGTTGTTGCGGCACAAGCCGGTGATGGACCAACTATGTCTTCTGAGGGCCTATTGAGATTGGACAAGTTCACTTCAATTGTGCACCTTTTGAGGACCCACATGATTATCTTGACCCCTGCCATGAGGTGTTGTGGAACATAGGGATAGTTGAGACCAATGGGGTCGATTTTGTTGTATTCCAGATGATGGGTTCCGCCAAGATATGGTGGAAGGATTTTGTATTGACCAGACCACCTAGATAGCCTGCTCTTACTTGGGACCAGTTCTCGTATAACGCCATAACCTTTTTTCATATCCCATATACATATAGATATACATATATATGCGTATACACCACCATCTGGTCATGGGTCAATGTACATGTATAAATGAATGCAATGCATGAGAAGTGTGCCAATGAAATCTCTCGGAATGTCATATGACCATTATGCCTTTGAATAATATCATGAAGTAAACTTTTTTAACTTACGTATTTTCTGAGACCCATGAACAGACAATAGAATAATAAGATATATGGGGAATCAAGAATATAGGCGTCTCTAGTACTTCTATGAATAAAGTCATTTATAAAAGTTGTGCATTTGCTCCTTTCGTTCGTGTTGTATAGATCATGCCAAAAAAAGAAGGGATACCCTTAATATACCTAAGTCGATTCTCTTGACAATCTCTCTAACATATATTAATTGTGATAAAACACGTGATCGCAAGATCGAAGTAGAGAAAAATCTGTATGATATTTTTGAGAAAGATTGCACAGTATTCCCTTATAATTATAAAATCTCACGTTGCTTTGAATTGGTGAAGATCTTTCATTGCTTATGTTGATATATGCAGATGCATATTAGAATGTATCATGTAGTCTACGTTGGTTGGTCATGACTTCTTAAGGTTAGAGATGTTTTATGACTTCTTAAGGTTATTCATGACTTCTTAAGGTTGAGAATCTCACGTGGCTTAACCATATACCTTGAATCCTTAATCTTTGCCACATAATCCATAAGATTTAAGAGTCATAAAGCTTGGGGTGGTTTGTTTCCATGTGGGGTTCTTCAATTATCCAAAGATTTTAATTAATCTCCCATTAAAAATTATTAATTACCCAATTATCCGCATAATTAAGAATTATCCCGACTTACTTAAAATATCACTCACTTTTAACTTAATTTATATACCTTACTATCATGGTCATGTGGTATCTTATATGACACTAGTCCATAAATATCGGGTATTTTAGCTCGGGCTGTATTTTACCCCAAAATATCAAACATTGACGAAAATTCATTTTCTTCGATTTGCTTACCCTCTTACCTTCACGAATTTACTCATCACTTGTTTGAAATAGCATAACGCTTGTAATCTCAGAATAATCTCAATCCTGAATTTATGTCGATTAACTTACGATGAAACTTTAACGTACGAAAATGCGAGATGTAACATCTCATTTCCAAGCTTTCATCAACTTGTTTATGACGTACTTTCACGTACGAAAGTATAGAGTGTAATAATTTAAATCAACAACAATAATTCAATAACTCAATTGACAAGAGTTTCTACAATCAGGGGGATGAGTACACGACAACAAAGGAACCACGTAAATATCAAAGGAATACAACAACCTTTACAAAAATGACAAGACATGTAAGATACGTGATACCTAAGCATGAAATTACAACAATTTGGACATGTAGAAGATATGCATAGAGTCATAGAAGAACTCAACAATTAAGAGGTAACAAGATAACAAAGAAGGCAATAACTTCACCTAAGGCATGTAAGGGCCAAATATCGAGTAAGAGGTACAATAAGAGCTAACGACGTCAAATAGAGCATATAAGAGTGGCCTAACAACGAGATACCTCATGTAATGACAATTTAATCAAAGGCATAGAAAGAGACTAAACAATCTAAACCGGTCAATACCACATATAGACCATATACCCACTCGTCACCTTGCGTACACGGTTTTCACATAACAAGATAGTACAATTAACTCAATTCTTAAGGGGTGGTTTCCCCCCCCACAAAGTTAGACAAGACACTTACCTCAATTCAGCCAACTCAATAGTTAATTTAGCTTTTCCTTTACCAATTCACCACCGCTTGGCTAAATCTAGTCAAAGACGACTTAAATATATCAAACAATGCAAGTGAAAACAAAATTCAATTAATAAAGCTATGATCCTTATACAATTTGTAAAAAGTCAACAAAAGTCAACCCCTCGGGCCCGCATCTCAAAACCTGATAAAATTCATAAAACCCGAACACCCATTCCGATAAAAGTCCAATCATACAAAAATTATCAAATTTCGATACCAATTCGTCCTTCAAATCATCATTTTAAATTTTGAAAGATTTTACAATTTTCCCCAAATTTTCCTTTAGATTTGTCACGCCCCGAACCTGGGGGCTAGACCGGCACCCAGTGCCTCACCTATCCTTGTGTACCAACTTTCACCTAAGGGACTCTGAACTATGATGTCATACTTTGGCCATGTATCACATTGCAAGACAACTGCGAATACTGACTAAATATCAATATAAAGCTGGGTCGATAAGGCCGTCGTAATTATTGCAGCTGACAAACCAACCAAATATATATACAAGGCCTACAAGCCCAACATAATATACTAGCTGACAGGATATGTCTACAAGCCTCTATTGCTGGATATACTGTGATCGGAACAGCTCCCCGACCTACCCATAACATATATACATATATACACAAGATGTACATAAAGCTCTAGACCCGGCGACTCCGAAAGGCATGGAGCTTACCATTCAAGCTGAACTCGGGAAACGCTTAATGAGGAGGTCTACCCGTCTATCTATGTAAACCTGCATGCATGAAATGCAGCGCCCCAAGAAAAGGGATGTCAGTACAAAATAATGTACCGAGTATGTAAGGCAATATACTGAAAGTTGAAACTGAACTGAAAATATAATAACTACAAGTAGATGGAAGTCAAAGATAATCTGAAGATATGCTTACCTGCTGATACTGACTCAACTCTCTCAATATAGTAAGTAAAATAGTTTTCCGGCCCTATAAGGCTCGGTATATATATACATATACATAACTGCTATGCCATAGTAGGCTCGCTCATAGACGGTCGGCCATACTAGGATCTGTATCTCGTCCAACTGGGCTCGCTCATAGGCTCTCGGCCACAGTAGGCTCGGTATGTAACTTACCATCTGATCAAATGTTGCCCAATAGGGGCTTGCCCATCGATTATAGCTCGATGGTAATGGAAATACATTAATACTGTATATATGTACTCTATGCTCTCTTGACTAGAAGAAGGAAATACTCAATTGAATATGAAGTCCCGATAAAGAGAATATTGTAACTTACAAAACTAGGAAAATATACGTAACTTGCGGGACTAGCAAAATATACGTAAATTCCGTGATATGAACTTTTCTTTATGCCTCGTTATCAAACTTGTGTTATGACGAGATCATGCAAAATGAAGGAAGAGCTTAGCCTTAACATACCTGGACCAACTCTTTTTGCGAAAACATGTAACAGATGATCGAAGTAGGAAGAATCCGTATGATATTCTTGAGAAAGATTGTATCGGGCCTTCTTTGAATTAGCATTTCCCATTGAACCGTGTAGTATTTCAGAGAAATCTCACGTTACCATTAAATTTTTTTGAGCTAGTAACATTAATTTGCAAAGGTGATGTCTAAGACAATGACTAACGTCATTGATCTAATTCTTAAAAATGAATGAGAGAAGTAATGTTATTGAATCATATTGTTAACGTTATTGGTATATGACTAAGCCAAAGCCTTATCAAGTGACTTGTAAGAGTCATCAACCTTAAATTAAGTTGCTGCCACATTTTGCATTTAAGTTTATCCACAATTTTAATTAATTACTCACTAATCTCTTGATTAACTTTTTAATCTCCCACTATTCAATAATTAACCAATTACCCACATAATTAAGAATTATCCTAAATTACTTAGAATACTACTCACTTTTAACACACCTTATATACCTTACTATGATGGTCATGTGGTACCTTGTATGACACTAGTCCATAAATATCGAGTATTTATAATCCGGACCGTATTTTATCGCAAAATGCAAAACTTTGACGAAATTCATTCTCATCGATTTACTTACCTTCTCACCTTCACGAATTTACATATTACTTGCTTGATATAGCATAATACTTATAATCTCAAAATAATCTCATTCCCAAACTCACATCGATTAACTAATGACGAAATTTAATGTACGAAAATGCGGGATGTAATATCTCATTTTCCAAGCTATTATCAATTTATTTATGGCATACTTCCACGTATGAAAACATGGAGTGTAACATCATTCCCCCTTTGGAATAGTCGTCCTCTAATGTTGACTGATGCACTTATCATTCTCATAACTCATAGCTCTGGTGAATACTTTGATACTCCTCTTGCCATCTAGGCAACTGTTTTGTGAATGAATCCCAAAGGCCAGGGCATTTCCCCCCTTAGGCCTCTTTATCACACCACAACTCCTTGTCAGAATCCTTCCGATCTTGTAACTATTGCTACCTTTTATCATGCAGCCTGTACGACTCTTACTTTGTAAGTGCACCTATGCGACTCTTCTTTCCTTTTTCCTCCAGCTTTTAGCCAATATCTAGGCCTCACTTTGTAACCATGTACAGAGCTTAATAAGATATCCCTCTAGGCATCTATAGGTATACTAAAGTTCTTCGCTCGGTACTTTGTCAAACTTACGAATATTGCTATATCTTATTTCATAAGCCTGATTATCTATCTGCATGACTTTACTGTATCTAAGTAGGTCATAATATACCATAACTCTTACCTTTATTTATCGTTACTGAGGCCTGCGACCACACTCCAGGTTACTGCCGTTGCTTATCCTATATGCATAAAGCTAAGTCTTTTAACGCTTCTTCATTTCTGCTCATTCTAAGACAGATGACCAAATCTCATCTCATACTTTGTATCTTTTACCTTTACATTATCGATTCACCTTAATGTTGATCTACAATCTTCCATTGATAACTTGAAACTTCTTATGTAATACCTTGCCACTGGGGCTTATGTTGCATCGAGGAATATTTGAAGTGATTTCCATAACAGTATTTCATAGTATCTCGATGTGATTCACCTTATAGGGATATTCTAATCTTTTACAATTCATGAAATCCTCTTCCCCCTTTTTTTCTTCTTCAAATTATTACTCAAGCGAAGGCCCAAACGTCATCCTTTATTTTTCACAATTACACTTTCATTCTACTAACAGGGTAGGATCCCATCTCTTTTAAATGTTACTAGTCTTATACTCCTTTGAGTTCATTCAGGCTATATTGAGCTTTTTATAACATAGAGGAACCATCAACTCCTTTGTTTTCACGGGCTTAATCTCGAGGACTTAGTCATTTTTGTCACCTTCTCACTTGCCATTTTCGTATCCTTACTCTTATTTTTCCAAAACCTTGTCGTTCTATCATACTTTAGCTTGCGATCAATTCCCTTATGCTTTCCTGGAATATCAAGTGAGACATTGCATCGTCTCTAACTCTTCTTTTACTCTCTAATTAGACCTTTCGGTACTTAGAAATCATAGGCTTGAAGGTATGCCACTAACGATGCTGCTATCATTCCTCGATACTAAATCCCAGTGCTTCCAATCCTTTACCTAAAGTATGGACCACTCTCATCCTTCTATACTTGAGTATTTCGTATGTTGTTCACCTTTACCTTACTTATTTTATAATATCACCTCATATTCTTCTATCTCTCTTTCATGACCTCCCTCCCACATAGGTATAAATCACATCCACCATTTGAAGCTCTATAATAATACTTGTACCTCTGGTGCCTATACAATCTAGTGGGAGATCCATACTGAATTCTTATGAAGCCAGTATTTTTCTAACTGGCTTTATTGTAGAGTCGATATAGAATATGGTTGTTGTGCTATCTCTCTTGCACCTCTAATATTAAGATTAATTCTGCAGTATTCTCAATCACGATTTCTATAATTTCCTCGGTCTAATAATCAAAATCCTGATTTACTTCGTTGATGTAACTCTTTTGTTTCCTCTTTCTTTTGATCGGCCTTAATGTCATCTTAAGTTTTCTCCCGATCTGGGGTTCATGGTATTAGTTATTATGTTTAGCCTTTCATGGGCGCTGAGAGATATGCATGATATAATCCTTTAACAATTTAACCCTTCGTTTATGACATGTGCTCAATTCTTTCTTTTAACGTATACCCAAATCTTCTATAGCCGTATATGATACGTGTATAAAACTCTGAACCCTTAAGTGCGTTCATAATGTAACCAACTATAGATCATTGATCGAATAATTTCTTTTCATTCTATCTTAGATTTCTTTAAACATAAGCTATTACTTTTCCTAGTCTTCCATACTTAGCTTATCTTATGTCCCACATAAGCCAGAGTTTTTGTGCAACTCATATGATCTCGAATATTACTTTTAATTTTACTTCCCATTCATTAGCCACGATAGGTGCCACTTTCCTTTGGAGTGCTTACAATGTTGTTGTGAGGTTGTTGTTATAAGACCATTTCCTCTTTAGGTCACTAAGTTTAGGTTGAAGCCTTCTTCCTTATTTTCCTTAGCTAGTCTTTCATTATAGTACTTTAGGGAGGACCCTCTAACTATAAAGTTGCGAGCTTATTACATCATATACCCGATGGAATTTTTGATGTTCTTCTGCGCCTCTAATTATCCGTAGTTACTTACCTCTACGCTCTTGTGCTTGTAGGGTTGCTTCTGAACTGATATTTCAACCGTCTTCCCAGTGGTATTCTCTTTTATTTTCGTAGTACTCATATGGTACCTTTTTAACTTCCCAAACTCTTATATAAATACATCTCAAGTATTACAATGTCATAACTGTGAGGCTGAATTCCCCATGTTGGGTTCCCTATGTTTATCTTGCATTGATTTGTTGATTTGTCTTTATCCTCTTGTACAGGAATAACTGGGCTCTTCCTGAATCAACTACTAACTACTCGTTGGCCCATTCTCATATCCATATTCCGTGTAATCTTTCTTGGGTTATTTTATTGTCTTAACTTGCCTCACGTACTGACTCCTTACTATCAATAACATCCCGAGAAGGAACCCTTACTTTCCCTTTGTTTTTGACGTCTTGCTTACATAACGTTCTGGAATCATAGCATATCTGTAACATTTAGATAAGTTCAATATCATCCCTTTCTTATTTTTATCGCATTCTTCCTTTATAATTCCATATTTCCTCCTTTAAGGGAGTACTAAGACTTGGAGCCATGACGACTACCTATAGATGTTTTTCCTCTTCATCTTTGGCACCCTTTCGCATCATCAATGATCCTTACTCACCTTGCGGTATTCCTTCTGTACCAAGAATAACAAAATTCCTTATCCGTGATGGTGACACTTAGTGTAGCTGGCACATACAGTCCCTTAAACTTAACTTTGTTCATATTGCTTGCTTTAGGGAAGCATCTCCCTAAATGGCTGTTCTCTGAATTCATCATGGATCTTCTTCTGTTGTCCATTCTTTATTGCCGGAATGCAGTCTGAAATTCTCATGATGCTGACTATTATCAAATCATTCAGTTCCAAATTCATGTTTAGTTTATCTTATTCACCAGTCCATACTAATTTCTATTACTCTGGGGTCTAACTTTTCCTTTTGTTAATCACGTTAGAGTCACGGGCTTATTTCTCGAAATGAGGATGTGACTGTATGACCTATACTCTTTTATTGTCTTAAGGCCCATCACCTCTCATATTTTTCTTCATTTGACTATAGATTCTGTAACACTCTACCGTTTCCATCCATATATCACATCTCACTCATAATGCTTCATTATCCCTCTTCGTACTTCCCTGTTGATACTTCTATGTATCCTTTATTCTGAAAATTTGAACAAAACATTCCTTTGCTTTTAGCTCCCCTTGCCCCATCCATTACCTCTTCGAATTTCCAAACATCTTTCTCTACTAGGGACGTGAGCCACAGTAAGGTAATATTTACCCCTTCCAAAATTCCAGTGCACGTCTTTGTAGTACTCATATCTAGTTGTACCATTTTAGAGTGCACCATCTATGTATCTCACAAGGAGATCCATTAGCACCTTTGTAATATCCTTCGGAAATATCAACTAACACAAACCATCCATTCATCATTTTGGGTTGCTCTAATCCTAGCCGGATCCTGCTATCCTGTCCTTCTCTTAAACCATACTCGTTAGCTCCCATAGGACATGACTGAGATAGGTGTGGCCGATTGTACGTACATCTATTACTGTTGAAGGTAATTCAAAATGCTTATATCTCCCCTTCATGAATGGTAAATAATGATAATCTTTATTAACTGGGTACCTCGTACCCTTCTCACCTTGATTCTTTTACTTGCTACAACTCGTATCTCACTTCCGATTCCATTATTCTTTTATACCGTTAGAGTTGATAAGTATTCTTTCCTAAAAGCTCCGTATTAGGAACTGTACACTTTTTAGTACACACATGATCTGCTGAAGACCTCTCATTTACTCATCATAAACAAGATGCAAAATCGAGTTCCTCTAACTCAACACTTCCACAGCTATATCTCTTATCGATCGCCTTTCAGAATGTAGGCATGATCTTATTATGAATAAAATAGAATTTTGGAATTTGAATTCTTATAAGTGAGCTCTACCACACGATCTAGAGTAAGAAGAAAGAGTGACATCCTTAAATGGCTTGTAGCCTCCTGCTTATATGTGTGGTGCACAACACACCCATAAACAAGACTCTACTAGACACGGCTTGTAGACTCCTTAAGACAGAACTGCTATGATACCACTTTTGTCACGCCCCGAACCTGGGGGCGAGACCGGTACCCAGTGCCTTACCTATCCTTGTGTACCAACTTGCAACTAAAGGACTCTGAACATATGATATCATACTTTGGCCATGGGCCACATTGCAAGACAACTGCGAATGCTGACTAAATATCAATATAATGCTGGGCCGATAAGGCCGTCATAATTATTGCAGCTGACAAACCAACCAAATATACATACAAGGCCTACAAGATCAACATATTACACTAGCTGACAGGATATGTCTACAAGCCTCTACTGGTGGATATACTATGATCGGAACAGCTCCCCGACCTACTCATAACATATATACATATATACACAAGATGTACATAAAGATCTAGACCCGGCGACTCCGAAAGGCATGGAGCTTACCGATAAAGCTGAACTCGGGCAACACTTATTGAGGAGGTCTATCGGTCTATCTATCTGAACCTGCATGCATGAAATGCAGCGCCCCCAAAAAATGGACGTCAGTACGAAATAATGTACCGAGTATGTAAGGCAATATACTTAAAGCTGAAACTAAACTAATAATATAATAAGTGCAAGTAGATGGAAGTCAAAGATAATCTGAAGATATGCTTACCTGCTGATACTGACTCAACTCTCTCAATATAGCAAGTAAAATAATTGTCCGACCCTAAAAGGCTCGGTATATATATATATAACTGTTTAACGGATATGCCATAGTAGTCTCGCTCATAGGCGCTTGGCCATACTAGTCTCTGTATCTCGACCGACTGGGCTCGCTCATAGGCTCTCGGCCACAGTAGGCTCGGTATATAACTTACAATATGATCAGAGGTTGCCCAATAGGGGCCTGCTCATCGATTATAGCTCGATGGTAATAAAAATACTTTAATACTGTATATATATATATTCTCTGCTCTCTTGAATGGAAGAAGGAAATACTCAATTGAATATGAACTCCCGATAAAGAGAATATTGTAACTTACAAAACTAGGAAAATATACGTAACTTGCGAGACTAGCAAAATATATGTAAATTCTGGGATATGAATTTTTCTTTATGCCTCGTTATCAAACTTGTGTTATGATGAGATCATGCAAAATGAAGTAAGATCTTAGCCTTAACATACCTGAACCGATTCTCTTTGCGAAAACACGTAACAGAGGTTGAAGTAGGGAAGAATCCGTATGATATTCTTGAGAAAGATTGTACCGGGCCTTCTTTGAATTAGCATTTCACGTTGAACTGTGTAGTATTTCAGAGAAATCTCACATTACCATTGCAAAAATTTGAGCTAGTAACATTAATTTGCAAAGGTGATGTCTAAGACAATGAGTAACGTCATTGATCTAATTCTTAAAAATGAATGAGAGAAGTAATGTTATTGAATCATATTCTTAACGTTATTCGTATATGACTAAGACAAAGCCTTGTCAAGTGGCTTGTAAGAGTCATCAACCTTAAATTAAGTTTGGTCATGTGGTACCTTGTATGACACTAGTCCATAAATACCGGGTATTTATAGTCCAGACCATATTTTATTTCAAAATGCCAAACTTCGACGAAATTCATTCTCACCAATTTTCTTACCCTCTCACCTTCACGAATTTACTTATCACTTGCTTGAAATTGCATAATACTTATAATCTCAAAATAATCTCATTCCCAAACTTACGTCGATTAACTTACTACGAAATTTAACGTACGAAAATGCGGGATATAACATCTCATTTTCTGAGCGTTCATCAATTTATTTATGGCGTACTTCTGCAAATGAAAACATGGGGTGTAACAAGATTCTCATCAATTTGATGTTAAATCTAAGGTATAATCATAAAATATAATTGAAAATTGATTAGACGTACTTACCCAATGGTTTGGTATGAAAATCCGTCCATAAAATCGCCTCCCATCAAGGCTAGAGTTCAAAATATATCAAAATAAAGCTAAAACTCAGAATGCTCAGCTATATGCAGAATGCACATATCGCAATTGCGAACCCCGCAAAAGCGAGCATTTTATCAAAAAAGCGAAAGATGACATTTTCCACTACGGTCGCCTTTGCAACCAAATAATTCGAAAATTCCAACAGAGAAACTTCACAAATGCGAGGGAGTTCTTCGCAAAAGCGAACTCTTCCCCAATAGCCCAGATTCACAAATACGAGGTGATTCACAAATGCGGTAGCCGCATTTGCGACCATAACATTGCAAATGCGATGAAACCAGAACCAACACTCAAGAATTAAACAAAATCAATCAAAAACCAATCCAAAACTCACCCGAGCCCCCGAGACTTCAAACCAAAAACCCACACAAGTCTCAAAACATAACATGAACTCGCTCGCGCAATCAAAACATAGAAATAACCTCTAGAACCATGAATCAGATGCCAAAACACATGAAAATCATAATAAATTGCAAGAACTTCTAGAATCGCAACCAAGCGTCCGAATTATATTAATTCAACTCCAAATGGTGCCAAATTTTTGCAGGAAAGTTCCAAATGACGAAAGGGGCTTATTCCAAGATCTGAAACCAAATTCTGAACCCGATAGCCTTAAAGTCAAACCATGGTCAAACTTAGGAAAATTCTAAACCTTTAAATTGCCAACTTTCGCCAACTGATGCCGAAACCTTTTAGAGACATCCAAATGAAATTCCAGGCATACGCCCAAGTACAAAATCACCATCCAAACCTATCAGAACAATTGAAACTTCGATCTGAGGTCAAATAATCCAAAATCAAACCTTGGTCAATTCATTCAACTTTGAGTTCTCAAATGAGAGTCACTTCTAAAAGTCCTTTCCGAACTCTTCAAAAACCTGAACCGATGATGCACGCAAGTCATAATATGCTATGTGAAGCTACTCGTGACTTCAAAATGGCGAACGGGACACATATCTCAAAACGACCAGTCGAGTCATTACATCCTCCCCCACTTAAACATACGTTCGTCCTCGAAAATGCCAGAAGTCGTTCCAAAACAATCAAACCACTGCATGAGCTTATTATACATACACCCAGGGGTGGTTCCCCATCACTCAAACCTATGTATGCCTAACAATGCAACTTAACTGAAGATTTCACTTCATCTTTAGTCCATAACCTTAGGACAAAACATAACCCTCAACATCTGAAACTCATCATAGGACCCGAATATTGCATCATCACACTGTATAAACCTGATCAAGCTAAATCGAGCCACAATTCCAACATAGAATACATTCACATGATGTTTCACACATCTCAAATGCCCGTAGCAATATCTTCTGACCACCATAGCTGCCCAAATAATATTATAGGTGTCGGCAATACACTTCACATTGAACAGAACCTTGTTATAGACCTCCACAATGCTGTCCAAGATGCAAGAAACATGCAGAAACTCATAAGCACCCATGAACTCAACAAGCCAAGCCGCTTTCTCGTTCGTTAAGGGCCATTGCACAAATCTTAGCAGAAATAGCATCATACATCCATACACTCCTCACCCCCAATACGACAGTGCGAATCTCAGGTCTAAAAAACCTCATCTCAACCAATACAAGCATCCCAACTAACAACTCAACTCGGAACCGCACGGATTCTCAAATAACACGGTTCGTATACCAAACCAGCAATGACTCTGGCATGCAGCAAAATAGAAGGAAGGCAAGGTACAAGGATTATCTAATAAGTGAAATAGATAATGAAAAAGTACAGTTTTATTAAATCATCCCACAGAGGGAAAACAAACACTATATTAACACAAGGAAATGTTGGGATAACATCCGCTGCGACGTGCAGCCCAGTCCCTGATACTCATCGAGCCAAAGTTCTCGGGTTCACTAATCACAGGAATGCTGATATCAAGAACAATAGAGTGCACAAGTATAACTGTGGGAAAATGAATAGAAATAATAACACATGGAGGAAAGCAAGCACAACTAAGGTGCAATGAGCAAATCAACATCACGAGGGCCATCTTGCCCACACCACTATAAGGCATGAACGGAATTGCAACATGCGTGGAGAATAATCATGCAACCTCACAGCCCATCATAGAATAAGATGGTAACACATAACATAGTCTAGGGGCAGAATTAACATCCATTCTACCCGATAACATAACCGTGATATAACCTTCACAAGTGTACCCAAACCTGGCTCGATATAAAGTATATATTCTCGTTGGGCCTTCAAATAACCCCCAAACCAAATTCAGATCATTTCCAAATAGGTAAATATCCCTCTAAAAGTCCATAACAACCTATCGATAATTTATGCCAACAGTTACCCATTCTCAACATTTCTTCACAATCTGCAAACAAGGAATAGTTCGCATATTAGGACATCCTCAAAACCTCAGGAATACAAGAACTCCCATACCCGATCACAACTATGCTACTCAAATATCTGATACATCACTCACACCCCATCATCTTACGGAAACACCCACATAGATCTCCCACACCACGTAGACAAAACCTAAACCTTAGAAGCCCCAAAACCCTGCAATCACCGTATCGCTGGCCAAGCAGTCACAAACCAAAACTCAAGGTCTATTCCTAGAATGCACGCTCTTCGCATATGATATCCAATAATACCAGTATTCTATTAATTTCTGATATCCATCCAGGAGAAAACCATAATGTACAACATATCCCTTATGCCCGTAGCAGGCAGCTGATTCAAGCTGTGGCCAACACCATTGAGAACTCTCTGAGATCCGCCTGCATGCAACTAATGCATCAGGACCGCATCTCCCCAACTCAACTGAGTCACACAAATCGTCTAACCCAAGAGTGCTGCCATAAATGTCGGTAGAGAATTTCCATTCAAAAAGGGCCAATTACTCCTGTTGCTATGCTGACCCAACACTATAGAGCTGACCCATTTCTTAGGGTACTCCTTATCTTTCCTCTGAGGTAGCACTGTCAATACATCAGTACCCCAACCAAAGCTCAATGCAGAAAATCCTAGTACGAACCACATAGCCCAGAAGTTTATAAACCATCGTATTTCCTCTGGAGCACTCCATAATTCCCCAACCAATATTCCCACGCTGAATAGACCTCCTATGAATCTGAGGTTATTTCTCTGACCCCCTTAATACTGAATGTAGATTTGTGTGCGGTAAAAACCGCGGAACCGATTCCCCCCCCCGAAGTGATATCCTGGAGAATGGTCCCGAAAGCAAGGGATCTTGGGTCGGTCGCCCCCATCAAAACCCGCCGGTGCCTTGTCAAGAATGAACATCTACTAAAAGCCCGACGAACGCGAGGATCCCTCGAAGAGTGCGCCCGGAGTCAATCAGATCTGTTCGAGCAGTTTGATGCCAGCCCTCACTCGACATGAAGCTAACGGACTGTCACATCCCATCTCTTTTGTCATGTCAAAAGAGTCTATACTAAGTTTGGGCGTCCCCTTTTTCTATAAAAAGGGGGTCACTAACACCTTGTAAAGCAGAGCTCCACTTGACTATGAAAAGCAATAATATCTTCTCTCTCTCTCTTTCTAATTTGTTCATTCTCCTTAGTTCGAAGTTGTTTATATTCAATCATCCTTTTTATCATTCAGAATTGGCTCGAAGCTACCCTCATATCCATTATCTCTTAACCTGTTCGTCGTTATATAGTTCAATATTAACCGTGAAAAGCCTTACTTAATCGTATCTTTGCTTGTTTTCCCTTCCCCGACTATCCCCGATAGCTCGATCTCGGCCCGAGCCTCGGCCCTGAGGCCTCAATCGATCTGCTCCATGCTCGGGCAATAGGCCCCTTCGGTTTGCTTAATGCCTCGATTTAACTCGTATTTTATCGTTATACTGCGTAGTCTTAATATAAACTATCCTCAAAACTAGCTCGGGAATAGATCACGTATTTTTAGAATCCCATTTACAAATTTAATTGTTGTCACCATTTTCATGGTAAACAGTTTGGCGCCCACCGTGGGGCTAAATATAATTGTAATTATTTTCTTGCTTGTTTCGTCACATAAACACACGTTATCCTTCACACTTTTCTTGTCCAAGACCTTCTAATTTCAGGCCAAAATGTCCGGCTCGATAAACGGAGCTGAAAACAACAACCTCGAAAATCACGGGGAAAATGGCATGGCTGTCCCGGCCGCTGGAGCACTTCCACCGAATCCTGATATCATCCCGGGCCTATCCTCGCGGATGAAGATTCACAGGACGCGCAACAAGTTGACGAAACCTCTCACACAAACAGGAGCGTAAGACACGACGACCAAAAGGAAGAACAAAAAACCCCGGCCCAAGAAGAAGAGAAAGTTAATCTTCACGTTATCTTCGAGATGTTGTAGGCACAACAACTGGCCATCGCTTAGATTTAAAGCCACCCGAGGACCCCAAGCACAGCGGCACTAGAGACAGCTCCCCCCGTTGAGCGAATACTCGAAAGGTCAAGCAAGAACGGATCGGTGGCCGATCCCTCCATCATAAAAATACCCGAGGACCCCAAGCACAGCGGCACCAGAGACAGCTCCCCCCATCGAGCGAATACTCGAAAGGTCAAGCAACAATGGATCGGTGGCCGATCCTGCCATCGCAAAAATGCTCGAGGACCTCACCAAAAGGATCGAATATGGAGAAAAAATGATTGCGGCCAACGATAAAAAGGTTGAGACCTACAACGCCAGGGTCGATCATATCCCAGGTGCGCCCCCAGTCCTCAACAGATCAGATTCAAAGAAGTTCATTCAAAGGACGTTCCCCGAGGAAGCAGCCCCAAAGCCCATCCCAAAAAAGTTTAGAATGCCGGAACTCCCTAAGTACAATGGCACCTCCAACCCTAACGAACACGTCACTACTTACACCTATGTGGTAAAAGTCAATGACATAAAAAACGACGAGATCGAGTCCGTGTTATTGAAAAAATTCGGAGAAATACTTTCAAAGGGGCAATGATGTGGTACCACAACTTGGCTCTCAACTCCATAGATTCATTATCCATGCTAGCAGACTCCTTCGTAAAAGCATATGCCAGAGCCATCAAGGTAGCAACAAGGAAATCCGACGTTTTCAAAATCAAACAGAGGGAGAATGAGATGTTGCGGGAGTTCGTATCCCGCTTCCAGATGGAACGAATGGAGCTACCGCAAGTCTCCAATGACTGGGCGGTGCAGGCCTTCACCCAAGGCCTGAACGAACGAAGCTCGATGGCCTCAAAATAACTAAAGCAGAATTTAATCGAATATCCGGCTGTAACTTGGTCGAACGTTCACAACCAATACCAGTCAAAGATCAGGGCGGAGGATGACCAGCTGGGTGCCCCTTCAGGCTCAGTATATCCTAACAGACTCCTGGCAAAGGAGACGTAACCAAATAAAGAAAGTTACCAACCATACCTCAAAGACAGAAGAAATGCTCCAAGGCGCAACTTACCCCAAAACGACCGGAGGATAGATCGAGGACAGGACCATCGAGGGCTCGTCAACAGAACCAGGCTCGATCGAAACATGGCACCGATGAATGCACCCCCACTTGTCGGAATACAACTTCAACATCGATGTATCAGACATCGTGTTCGCTATCAGCAAAATTAGGGACGCCAAGTGGCCCAGAACAATACAGTCGCACCCGTCGTAGAGGAATTACAACTTAGTGTGCGAGTTCCACGATACACATGGTTACAGAACCGAGGATTGCCACCAATTACGAGAAGAAGTGGCCCGACTACTCAACAAAGGGCACCTTAGGGAATTCCTCAATCGAGCCAAAAAACATTTTCGGGACAAGGAGGAGACCAAGAAAAACGAGGCAAACGATCCACAACACGTCATCCACATGATCATGGGAGGCACCGATACCCCGCAACAGCCCATGATAAGGAAAACAAAAATATCTACCACTAGGGAAAAATGGACTCGGGGATATATCCTCGAAGACGCCCTTACATTCAGCGAAGAAGACACCGAGGCTCTATCCCAATGCCACAATGATGCCCGGGTAATCTCTTTCCTTGTAAATTCTTTTCAGATAAAATGTGTACTAGTGGATCCAGGTAGCTTGGCCAATATTATTAGGTCAAGAGTGGTAGAACAACTCGGGCTAACTGAACGGATCGTACCCTCCACTCGGGTCCTTAATGGATTCAATATGGCAAACGAGACAATGAAAGGGAAAATCATCCTTCCAATCACCGTGGCTGGCACAACCCAAGACACCAAATTCCATGTCATCGAAGGAGATATGAGATATAACGCCTTGTTTGGGAGACCATGGATACACTGCATGAGAGCGGTACCATCCACTCTCCATCAGATAATAAAATTCCCAACAAAGGACGGGATCAAAACCGTCTATGGGGAGCAACATGCGGCAAGAGAAATATTCGCCATACACGATGTACTGATGACACCCGCACCTCTGCTCCCAAAAAAGCCAATGGGTGAATCAGACCTCAGCCTCGGTCGGGTTTGATAAAAGTGAAATCTGCATCACATATTCACCCTCGGGTGGTCATAATAAACCGACCCCGAGGAGCTGTCGGCCTGCCTCTCTTTAAGGTATGTCCTTTTCTTTTATTTTTTTTTCAGAATAAAGAACTAGCCCCCATGCAGGCACCCAGCCCGAGAAATCGGGACACAGACGCTATCAGAGGAAATCGAGACCCCCGAAGCATACCCGTTGCACTCTTTTCCTTCGACCGAGTTTTTTTATCCCAAAACAAGGAAAGGGTTTTTACCAGCAAGGTTTTTAACGAGGCAATGATGGAAAAACTGCTTAAAAGGGAAAACTCCATAGGGTTGATCAAAGCCACCCTAACGGCCAACTTACAAGCGGCGAGGGGCATTCCCCTTAGGAGACACCCAATCCAAAGGAGATGGAGAAACACCAAAGCAAAGGTCCCTACGGGAAGACAGCGTATAGGGTCAAACGGTCGATATAATGGAAATCCGCCAGAGCGGAAGCATGTACTATTTTCGGGTAATCAATCAAAAAGTACCCATTTTTCTCTCGTGAAAGAAAAGGAAGGTTCCCTCTCGAAGTAGGACCAATCATCAAAGCAACCATACTCGACAAAAAATAAGCCGGCCCGACACAAATAGCACGCATGCTATGTCGATGAATCGGAGAATATCTTCCAGCTTCTCGTTTCTCGAAAAACGGTATTCAAGCTTAAACAAATCCGATATACTCGGAGATATAAACGGTTCAGCACCCCTACGACCCCAGGGTCGGGACTCCGGGCTCACGAATCCCTCGCGATACAACTCCAAGTTTACAAAAGGCGGTATTCAAGCCTAAACTGATCCGACATAATCGGAGACTCAACGTAATTAATTCGACAACTTGCACGACCCTAAGGTCGGAACTTCGGGCTCATCAAGCCCCTGGAAGGCAACTCCGAGCTCCCGAGAAGCTTTCTTCAAGCTTAAACATACTCGATGACTCGGAGACTGCTATCAATCGCAACTCAACTGGAAAAATTCAAAATTGTAAGACCCTAACGGGCAACCTCAGCACAACCAGATATATTCTACAAACTGTAAGACCTCAACAGGCATGACAAACTGTAAGACCTCAACAAGCATGATAAAACTGCAAGACCTCAACATCCATTGAAATCCCAATATTTAGGCTATACGTCACATTTGTAAGAATCCCTAAAGGGCATACCCTCGACGTAGGTGCCTAAAATCTCACTAAGGGATCAAAAATGGCTATGGCCAAACGCATACGACTACGGTCGAAATGCCTGATACAACCCAAATAACGCGACTTGGGGACGCCCGACTGTTGCTAAAAAATCATAGACCATTACTCCGATATACTTCGGAAAGAACCGGTTAAAATAGGAATCCCTTCACAGGCAAAAACGAGCCCCGACAATGTCGGCTCCAAAAAATGCAAAGCGTCGATCTACTCGACCTGCGAGCTATGAACCTTACGAGGTGCTCGAATCATCGTCGACAACGACTTAAAATCGAGGTTCCTCTGGAACCGACGATGGGTCAGGCAAAATATTACCAAAAGACCTTAATGAGCGGATACAAAGCCTATACAAAGCCCACGAGAAAAAAAACAGCATAAGAGCCATTGTCGCCAGCTAAGCAAGCCTACGGGGCATATACTGAAAGGTCTATACGACTAGACAACGTAAGAGCCATTGTCGCCAGCTAAAAATCTTGACAACTTGAGGATTAAAATGAACTCGAATCGTAACCTGATTCGGAGAGAGGATCCAAAATAGTTAACTACACAAGCCTACGGGCCACGTATTAAAAGGTCCCAATGACCAAATGGCATAAGTGCCATCGTCGCCAGAAATTCAATAAAATTTAAGGGTCAATCACAGCTCGAATCGCAATGTGATTCGGAGACTGGACCCGAAGATTGCAATACACCTACGGGTGCGGCACAAGTGCTACTGTCGCCAGAATCAGTGAGATTTAAGGGTCGATTACAGCTCGGATCGCAACACGATTCGGAGACTGAACCCGAAAATTACAAGACGCCCAAGGGCGAGGAATAAAAGCCACCATCGCCAGCTAGAGAATCAAAGGAACTGAAGGGTTGATTACAGCTCGGATCGTAACGCGACTCGGAGACTGAACCTGGAAATTACAAGATGCCCAAGGGCGAGGAATAAAAGCCACCATCGCCAGCCAGAGAATGGAAGGAACTGAAGGGTCGACTCGTAAAGTCACCATCGTACAGCCCAAGTCGTAACGCGACTCGTAGATTGGGCCCAAGATAGTTAAAACACAACATACCATCATCAGATCTATGGACCATGTGCCCGCAAGGTCAAATTCAACCAAGAGCACAAAGCGCCATCATCGTCCGCCCATACAGGCAGGAAAGAGCTCAAAGATCAATTGAAGCTCTAAGTCACAGTAAGACTCGGAGACTGGACCCAAAATAATTGAATTGCAGGATGCCTAAGGGCACGACTCGAAAGAGACCGCCATCTGTGGATTAAATTTCCAGGCCACATATCCGCAGGGTCACTTCGACCCAAAGCACGAAAAGCCACCAGCATTCACCCATGCGACCGGGATAAATCCCGAAGAGCAATTGCAGCTCGGGTCACAAATGCGACAAGACCCAAAAGACAGCTGAAAACGGCAGTATGCCCAAAGGTAGAAGATGAAAACAACAACTACCTGCCCGTACGGGCACAAAGAAATCAAATAACAGGAAAGGTCGAAGTTAGAGAACAACTCAGAGGCCAAGCCGAAGCAGCCAGGCCAAACGTGAAAGTCCTAAAATCCATTCACATCAAAAATCGCACCTAAAGACCTTCGGTCAGTCCCGAGTCTACTAGGATCCCTACGAGTGTCCAAAACCGGACCGCCCGATCGAGAGCAATGAACAAAGAAAAAGGTACCGAAGTTACAAAATTACAAATTCATTCTTATATATTACGTGCACAAGAAAGGGCACACTCTCCATCTACAAGCATACTTCGCGTGCATCAGAACCAAAATGACAAAACGGAAGAATCAACACTCCGCACCAAAGGAAGCCACAACTTACCAAAATTTCACCCTCCACAAGAAATAATCAAGCGCCACGGTTCTCCACACCAAAGGAAGCCACAATGCGCCACCCTCCACAAGAAATAATCAAGCTCCATGGTTATTCGCCTTGATCGAGCCAATTCCTCTGGGACAACGGAACCCCTTGCACCAACATGCTCGAGTACCCCTCTCCAGATCTACGACGGACATATTCCTCAACTCTCTACCCTCGGTCGAAGGCTCACTCCAATCCAGCCTGGACGTCAACGACACCCCTCGATTTCCCAGTCATACCCGTCCGATCTTTGTCGCTGACACAAAGGAAGTCGGGCTTCGAGAGACAAAGACCTTATCCGAGCCATCCGCCCCCTCTGGAGCATAAGCCCACACTTGAGCTCTTAGCTCCCCACGAGCCGCTCTGGCGAAACCAATATCACCCTTAAGGTACTCCAAAAAATCCATTCTTTTTCTGCAGCTGATATAAACGGAAAAGGGGGAGGGTTAGCCCTAAAGATACAAAGGGCAAAACACGCATTGCAAAAAGCCACCTGCTCCATCAAATAGCTCCCATATTTTGGGCCCGTACCCGGATATAAAGGGCCCCAGAGGCACTCGTCTTAGTCGAGGCATTCTCCTCAGAAGCATGAAGCGGCCTCGCCTTGATAAAAGGCTCTGGCACACCACATATCTCATTATCGATGCCGCCCACCTGGAGATCTATAGCCTCGGAAGGAGGCGCATCCACACCCTCAAGGGACCATCTGACGCCAACAACGCCCGCAATGGAAGAAGAAAAAAACAACTGCTGAATTCACCTTCATCGCAGATAGAACCAACGGAACACAGGGCATGCAGCCCGAAGGACATCTCTTCGTCCTTACAAACGACTGACGAGGGTATCAAAGGCGTGGCACCAACATCCGGGTAAATTGACTCCCCTGGGCCCGGTCTCTACCTTCCCCAAATAAAGCAGCCATTTAAAGTAGATCCCGACGACCCCCAAGGGTGAGAAAGCAACCAAGGACACCGACCATCAGCGCCATATCCTGTGCCAGTATAATAGCTAGCCTCGGAAGTCCCCGTTACGGTAAATAAAAGCTCCTAAAGGCCAGCAACGCCTTCGCCAACACAAAGCCGACATACAAAGGCCTTCGCCAAAGAAAGATGGCCAGCAGATGCAATTGCTTCCTGACGAACGCTCATACGAAACGACCACCGGATATCGGTCAGGATGACCCTATCGCAGGCAAATCTCCGCCCTGTGGCTGCATTCGGAAAGCCACCAGTATCCCTAAACCTGCCAGCCCTTGGTCAGGCCTCCTCTTGAGGGTTATTGCAATGTCCGAAGACATCGCCCTCGCCTTTACAATAGTGATCCAGCAGCCTGATTTTACTGTTCTCATTTTTTGGTCGGGACATAAGAAACCTTGCGCAGAACCATCTTATCAATCAAAAAGTTCCACAAAGGTTCGAGGGAGAAACCAAGCACGAACAAAGGCCAACCCTATATATTTTGGATAGGGGATATCTACATCAAAGACCAACAGGGAGCCCGGATACTCGAAAGCAACTTTCGTCCGAGATAACATTCCCAAAGGTCCCGAAATTCAACGCTTGATCTCCGAGTAACTCGGGGGGGGGGGGGTGGGGGTAGCCCGGACCTATCGGACCAAATACTCGCACTCGAGTCAGATGTCGATAGTTCGCGAGTAAAAGGAAGCATTCAAAGAGCCTCAAAGGGCATGAGGACATTCAAAAACAAAAGCAAAAGCAAGGAAAGCAGAAGTTTGAAGGAGTTTATTCATATTCACAGGAAATACGTAAACAATGGCCCTCGAGGAGTCCTTACACATGATTACAAAGGCCCGTGAGGGGGTCATTACATGTAAGAAAAATTCGAAGATATGCATGCAGCGAAAACCTAAGGGTCTAGCCTACCTTTCTATGGCATCTCTGTCATCATACCCTCAAGTGCAAGACCTCAAAGATAATATCTTCCAAGTCTGAGGCCCTCGGGGACCCCACCTTGATTCTTTAGAATGGCATCTTCAAAAGAGAGAGAGGTGGGGGAAGGAAAACAAGAAGTGGCTGGGTGAAAAATCGGGCTGTAGAGAAGACCGCCTATATTAATCCCACAAGACCACTTCTTGAGATGTTGCCCCGGCTCGGGAGGCAACCGCCAGAAGGAGCCACCACCGCACCCCCCAGGAATCCAAAAAGGGTGTAACGCACTGAGCCGAAGGAGGAGGGTGAGCAACGATGTATAATCCGAGCCCCCTCTTGAGCAGCGATGCATAATCGAAAAGGAGAACCCCCTAAAATCGGAAGGAGTCGGCCCTCTACCTCATCACCCCAAGCTGATAGCAACAACAACAGTAATAGCAACAGCAATAGCAGCAGCACCACGGTAGTATGAGTTCGTCTAATCAAAAAGGGATCAAAAAAGGAGTCAGGGCACATATATAATGTAAAAACTTGAAGCCTAGGGCCTCGAACACGGCAAGATGGTGGAACTTCAAAGCAGCAGAGCATGAAGGAGAGATAGGTATCAAAGGAAGTGGGAGTAAGAAAGGTAACAACAAATAGCCCCATTTATAGGGAGAGAAAAGCAACCGACCGCTCCATTACCGCCCTCGAAAAACGTAACGGCAGGCACAATCAATGCTTTCGTAGAAAATGAATCGATAGCAATGACTCCAAGGGTCACAACCTTTCGGGTGTCCCCAAAGAAGCAAAAAGGCAAAGTACTTCGATACTTATCACAGCTGCGCCATAAGGATGATACCTCTACCGAGGATCAAGAAATAATGTGCTCATATTGTTTCTTATAACTCCCCTCAAAGAAACACGAAGAGTATTTGTGTGCGGTAAAAATTGGAGAACCAATTTTCCCCCTCGAAGTGATATCCCGGAGAATGGTCCCGGAAGCATGGGATCTCGGGTTGGTCGCCCTCCTCAAAACCCACTGGTGCCTTACCAAGAATGAACATCTACTAAAAGCTCGACGAACACGAGGATCCCTCAAAGAGTGCGCCCGGAGTCAATCAGATCTGTTCGAGCAGTTCGATGCCAGCCCTCACTCGACGTGAAGCTAACAAATTGTCACATCCCATCTCTTTTGTCATGTCAAAAGATTATATACTAAGTTTGGGCGTCCCCCTATTCTATAAAAAGGGGGTCACTAACACCTTGTAAAGCAGAGCTCCCTGACTACGAAAAGCAATAATATCTTCTCTCTCTCTTTCTAATTTGTTCATTCTCCTTAGTTCGAAGTTGTTTATATTCAATCGTCCTTTTTATCATTCAGAATTAGCTCAAAGCCACCCTCATATCCATTATCTCTTAACCTGTTTGTCATTATATAGCTCAATATTGACCGTGAAAAGCCTTACTTAATCGTATCTTTGCTTGTTATCACTTTCTCGACTGTTCCCGATAGCTCGATCCCGGCCCAAGTCTCGGCCCCGAGGCCTCCATCGATCTGCTCCACACTCGGGCAACATGCCCCTTTAGTTTACTTACTGCCTCGATTTAACTCGTATTTTATCGTTGTACTCCGTAGTCTTAATAAAATTGCCCTCAAAACTAGCTCGAGAATAGATCATGTATTTTTATAATCCCATTTACAAATTTAATTGTTGTTACCATTTTCATGGTAAACAAGATTCATTAATGACACTGAAATGTCGTAAGACTTAACATCATCCTGTGCCAATCTCAGATCTTAGTCATATGCAATTTCGGGGAACCTTTTAATACTGTATGCATACATCCCAAACCAAAGTTGATGTAACACCTTACCCTATAAATTACTCATCGATAGTGAACTTCCCCCTTTGCGCGAACCCATAAGACACAACATACGATGATCCACTAACTCGTGACAGTCGAACTCGCTTGCTCCAGTGCCTTGAATGATAATATGTACCTTCCACTGAGTAGGAATTCCATACGAACCACACAATCTCTAATACCACTAACTATCCTCAATCAACATCCACCTCGTGATCCCACCACGATCGCGACGACTAGTCAACTAATTAAACCTTCTTAAGCTCGTACTTATCAACCAGGTGCCACGTGAACAACTGAATAGTCTCCCAATACCTCTGCATCCTCAGTCTGGATGACACATTGATGTTTGAGCATCCCTGGTTCCTTCGTAGCCCATTTGCAGCATCACGAACTGCTGGTTCATAGATGATACCGAAGGCGTGATATCGTACACGAGTGGATGTAAAAGAGCATAAGGTATATGCTTCGAGCTGAATCAATGTCGAACGATCAGAAATAAAAGAAGTGGAATTTCCTAATATTTCTCGTAGCCTATCAAAGATAAGTACAGATGTCTCCGTATTGATCCTCAAGACTCTACTTTACCAACTTATGAGTCATAACACCTATGAACCTAGAGCTCTGATACCAACTTGTCACGACCCAAAATCCCTCCGAAGGAGTCATGATGACACCTAGTCTCTAAAACTAGGTAAGCCTAACACCTACCGAAATAATGGCAGGTTCTACTAACAACTACTAAATATGAACCAAAAGTTTCTAAATAAACTAATAGTCTCAATATGATACAATATCCCAAAACCGGTAGTACAAATCATAAGCCTTTCTAGGAGTAATTATACATAATGAATACAACATGGTTTCGGAATAAAAGGAAACAATGGAAATAAATACAATAGAAGGTGACTTCGGAGCCTGCGATACTAAGCATAAGTCTCAAAACTAACTCGATCTGAAGTACATGGTTCTACAAAAAATGTGCAGAAGTGTAGCATGAGTACACCACTGTGGTATCTAGTAAGTATCAAGTCTAACCTTGGTAGAGTAGTGACAAGACCAGGTCAAGACACCTACTGGACATATAAACATGTGCAGATATGACATAAAGCTAAAAAGGAAGGATTATCAATGTAATGCCAATAGAAGATAAAATTAGATTACAAACAATAATAACGATAAGGGGAAATGAATGGCAACGAGAAATAACCAAGTAATTAAATAACAACATAGTCGGGATATGGATGAAGTATAAATTTTTCCAAGTAGGGAAAACAAAGTCAACTCAATCAATCAAATCATTTCTAATGCACAAATTTTAACAATCCCACTTCTCGTAATCTCATATTATAAATCACAACCTCCAAACCTTTAACACACATGGCACCTTGTGCTCACATTTTACATCTCACTTTGTCCGACAAAATCCACGTACTACTCGGTACATAATATCCGTGTCAAATGCTAATTAGGATGTTCAAGAGATTTATTTTTATATTGTAAATTAAATTACAGTTTCTGAACCAAGAAGAAATTCAATGAGAAAAATGAGTTTATTTTAGAAATCATTTAGGTGAAGGAAAAAACATTTCCAAATAATATCGCATCGGATAAGCTACTGAATTTAATATAGAATTTATTAAGTTAAAACATAATAACAATTCCTTTTTAGGTAAAACAAGAAGCATCAGATAGGGTAGGAGATTAGGTTGAGAAATCAATTGATGTAAAATATGACAGCCATTAGAAATGGTAATTACTGAAATAAACAGCAAGTGTTTAACTTAAAAGTTACATAAGGTAAGCATGTTATTAACTCTTTCATTTAAAACCTTTATGTTACCACAATTCAACGTAGTATGAGATAATGACTCAGTGGTAAATTCGTCTTAAAAATCAATTCAATAAAATAATAGTAATAGGAAGAAAACTCAGGAAATGACGGCAAGGCAATAAATTAGTGACAATAACTCAACCCTCGAAAAATAGTGAAAAATCAGAAATACAAATTCTCAAAGTTTCGTACGAAAGAACCGAAGCCAATACAATACAACGAGGAATACAAAACACAAAATATGTTACGGCATGCAACCCGATCCCACCATATAATATCAATATCATAATTCACCCTTATTCCACCTATTGCGGCGTGCAACCCGATCCCACCGTACAATATCAATATCATAACAATAAATAAAATATGTTGCGGCGCACAACCCGATCTCACCATATAATATCAATATCATAATTCACCCTTATTTCACCAGAACAGTCCACCCTAATTTCACCTGTTGCATTGTGCAACCCGATTCCACCGCACAATAACAATATCACAATATAAATATCCTCCCTTATTTCACAACCTCCCTTATTTCACCTGTTGCGACATGCAACCCGATCCCCCATGCAATAATTTAAATCAACAACAATAATTCAATAACTCAATTTACAAGAGTTTTTACAATCAAGGGGATGCGTACACGACAACAAAGGAACCACGTAAAAATCAAAGGAATACATCAACCTTTAGAGAAATGACAAGACATGTAAGGCACGTGATAACTAAGCATGCAATTACAACAATTTGGACATGTAGCAGATATGCATAGAGTCATAGAAGAACTTAAAAATTAAGAGGTAACAAAACAATAAGGAAGGAAATAACTTCAACTAAGGCATGTAATGGCTAAATAACGAATAAGAGGTACAATAATTGCCAACAACGTCAAATAGAGCATGTACGAGTATCCTAACAACGAGATACCTCATGTTATGATAATTTAATCAAAGGAATGGAAAGAGACTAAATAGTTTAACCGGTCAATACCACATATAGACCGTGTACCCACCCGTCACCTTGCGTATACGGCTTTCACATAACAAGATAACACAACTAACTCAATTCCTAAGGGGTGGTTTCCCCCACAAAGTTAGACAAGACACATACCTAAATTTGGCAAACTCAATACTCAATTTAGTTTTTCCTTTACCAATTCACCACCACTCGGCTCAATCTAGCCAAAGACGACTTAAATACATCAAACAATGCAGGAGAAAACAAATTCAGTTAACAAAGCTATGATCCTTATACAATTTGCAAAATGTCAACAAAAGTCAACCACCGGGGCCCGCATCTCGGAACCCGATAAAATTTACAAAACCCAAACACGCATTCCAATACGAGTTCAATCATACCAAAACTATCAAATTCCGATACCAATTCATCATTCAAATCATCATTTTATATTTTAAAATATTTTACAATTTTTCCAAAATTTTCCTTTAGATTCTTTCTCATGCATTTGATGTTAAATCTAACGCATAATTACAAAATATGATTGAAAATTGATTAGAGGTACTTACCCAATCCGAAACTCACTCGAGCCCCCGAGGCTCCAAACCAAACACCCGCACAAATCTAAAAACATAACACGAACTCGCTTGAGCAATCAAAACACCAAAATATCCTCTAGAACCACGAATCGGATGCCAAAACACATGAAAATCACAATGAACTTCAAGAACTTCTAGAATCGCAACCAAGCGCACGAACCGTGTCAAATCAACTCCAAATGACGCCAAATTTTGCAGGAAAGTTCAAAATGACGAAAAGGACCTATTCCAAGTTCCAAAACCAAAATATGAACCCGATAGCCTTAAAGTAAAACGATGGTCAAACTTAGGAAAATTCTAAATCTTTAAATTGCCAACTTTCGCCAACTGATGTCGAAACCTTTTAGAGACATCCAAATGGAATTCCGGGCATACACCCAAGTCCAAAATAATCATCAAGACCTACCGAAACCATTGAAATTCCGATCTGAGGTCAAATACTCCAAAGTCAAACCTTGGTTAATTCATTCAACTTCGAGCTTCTCAAATGAGGATCATTTCTAAAAATCCTTTCTGAACTCCTCAAAAACCCAAACCGATGATGCACGCAAGTCATAATATGCCATACAAAGCTACTCGTGACCTCAAACTGCCAAGCCGGACACAATTGTTCAAAATTACCAGTCAGGTCATTACATAGACACCAGAACTGTCATTGCACCAACAACCTTTACACTAACCAAACTCATTTGAAACACATTCGAAACTCACTCGATCCTATCGGGTTCCAAACTAAATATGCACACAAGTGTAATAACATCATACAAACTCGCTCGCACAATCAAATCACCAAAATAACATCTAAATCTACAAATCAACACTCAAAACGAATGAGATTTCAAAGTAAACTCAAGAACAACTAGAATCACATCTAAGCGTATGAATCATGTCAAATCAATTATGTTTTGCACCAAATTTTTCGGACAAGTTTTAAATAGTAAAATGAACCTATACCAAGTTCCGGAACTGAAATTCAAACCCGAAGTCAACCGACGATCAAACCTAGAAAATCCTTCAAGTTACTAGATTTTAACAAATAACGTCAAAATCACGTTAAGGACTTCCGAATTCAATTCCGGGCATATGCCCAAGTCCACAATCATGATACAAACCCAGTGGGATCTTCAAAATGCTAATCCATGATCGTTTACATAAAATATTGACTGTACTCAACTCAAGTCATTTTAAAGCTAAAATTCATGTTTTCTTCAATTTTTCACATAAAATATTTTCGGAAAAGGGCACAAACTGTGCATGAAAATCGTGAAATATTAAACGGAGCTAATCGAGGTCTCAGAATATGGAAATAAGGTCTAGAACTCAAAATGACCTATTGCATCATCACATTCTCCACCTCTTAAACAAACGTTCGTCTTCGAATGAACATAGAAAGGTACTTGGACTGGTGAAAAGGTGGAGGTATCTACTCCACGTATCGGACTATGAGTCCCACGTAGTTGCCTCAATTGGCTGACCTCTCCAATGTACTCTAATAGAAGGATAACTCTTAGCCCTCAACTTCCAAACCCGCCATGCTAGAATTGCCACCGACTCCTCCGCATAAGTCAAATCCTTGTCCAATTGGACTGAGCTGAAATATAATACATATGACGGGTCACCATAATAATTCCAAATCATAGAAACATGGAACACCGGTGAACCACTCAAGGTGGCAATGAAAGATAGTAATCCACCTCATCCAACTCTCTCAAAGATATCAAAGGGTCCGATATACATTGGACTCAACTTGCCGTTTTTCCCAAACCTCATCACACCCTTCATGGGGTAAACCCAGAGCAAAATCCTCTCTCCAACCATGAATGCAACATCACTAAATCTCCGATCGGCATAACTCTTCTGCCTAGACTATGTTGTACGAAGCCAGTGCTGAATCA
This sequence comes from Nicotiana tabacum, assembly GCF_000715075.1. Lineage (NCBI taxonomy): Eukaryota > Viridiplantae > Streptophyta > Magnoliopsida > Solanales > Solanaceae > Nicotiana > Nicotiana tabacum. The sequence goes on along the minus strand of NC_134099.1, from coordinate 54,132,129 downwards.
TCTTGACCTTCTCCAGGACATCCTGAACCAAATCAGTACCCAACAACCGAGCCTCTCCCGACTTAAACAAACAAACTAGAAAACGACACCGCCTACCATTAAGGTCTCATAAGGAGCCATCTGAATACTCGATTGATGGTTTTTGTTGTAGGCAAACTCCACAAATGGAAAGAAATTATCCCAAGAACCCCCGAAATCCATAACATAAGTGCGAAGCATATCCTACAATATATGAATGGTGCGCTCGGACTACTCGTCCGTCTGGGGTGAAATGTTCTACTCAACTCAACTCATGTGCCTAACTCACCTTGTACGGCCCTCCAGAAATGTGATGTGAAATGCGTGCCCCGATCAAAAATAATGGTCTCTCTCACACGGTGAAGATGAACAATCTCACGGATATAGATCTCAGCCTGTTGCTCTGAAGAATAGGTAGGTGACACCAAAATGAAATGTTCCGACTTGGTCAACCTATCCATATTGACCCATGCTGCGTCAAAATTCTTCAAAGTCCATAGGAGCCAAACAACAAAATCTATGGTAATACGCTCTCACTTCCACTCGATAATCTCAAGTCTCTGAAGCAAACCGCTAGGTATCAGATACTCGTATTTCACCTGCTGAAAATTCAAACACAGAGTCACATACTTAACTATATCGGTCTTCATTCATTTCCACCAATAATGTTGCCTTAAATCCTGATATATCTTGGCGGCATCCAGATGAATGGAATACCGCGAACTGTGAGCCTCCTAAAGAATCAACTCCCGAAGACCTCCACATTGGGAATATAAATCTGACCCTGCATCCGCAACACCCCATCATCTCCAATAAAAGCCTTCTTAGCATCACCGTTTTGTACCATGTCCTTAAGGACAAGAAAATGGGTCATCATACTGACGCTCTCTCATGCACTCATACAATAAAGACCGAGAAACCGTGCAAGCAAGAACCCAGCTAGGCTCCGAAACATCTAACCTCACGAACTAATTGTCCAAAACTTCTGATGCTAGCGGTCTCTCACCAATTGGAATATATGGCAGGCTACCCAAACTCACAACATTTTTACTCAAGGCATCGGTCACCACAGTGGCCTTCGCAAGATGATACAAATTGGTAATAATAGTGTTTCAACAGCTCTAACCATATTCGCTGCCTCAAATTGCTTAAACAAATACTGTAGACGCCGATGATCCTGAACCTGTAGGCAACACCAACACTGATACTGTAGTAAAAGCAGTTTTGATCTTCGGGTGGCATCCCTAGCAAATTTGTAGAAAATAGCTCTTGGAAGTCGTACACAATTGGTACCGAATCCATAGAAGGAACCTCCGTACTAGAATCACGGATATAGGCCAAATATGCCAGACAACCCTTCTCGACCATACACCGAACCTTCAAATAAGAAATGACCCTACTAGTGGAATAGCTAGGAGTTCCTCTCCATTCCAATCGAGGCAACCCTAACATGGCTTATGTCACTTTCTTGGTGTGATAGTTCAAAATAGCGTGATAAGGTGATTAACAATCCATACCCAAGGTCACGTCAAAAGTTACCATATTAAGTGATAGAAGGTCAACCCTAGTCTCAAAGCTCCCGATAGTGACCAAACAAGCACGATATACACAGTCTACCACAATAGAATCCCCAACAGGCATAGACACATAGACAAGATCACTCAAAGAATCACGAGACATATCAAAATATGAAGCAAAATAGGATGACACATATGAATAAATGGAACCCGGATTAAATAGAATTGATCCATCTATAAGGAAAACAGGAACAATACATGTGATGACTGCATCTGATGACTCTGCGTCAGGTCTAGCTGGGAATGCATAGAAATAGGGCTGAGCCCTACCACTCTGACCTCCAACTCTCAGACAACCTCTAACTGCTAGCCTCCTCCTCTAAAGGCCTAACCACCACCTAAGGCTTCCTGACCCTCGTCTCTAGTTGGATGAGAGGGCAATGGAGCAACTGGTGCCGGAATCATGGCACAAGTACCCTTCTATGGAATATTACTCCTCAATGTGGAGTGTAACTCCTAATATGACGTGCGTTGCTACATTCAAAGCAACCCCGCGGCTGGCGTAACTGATAAATCTGAGACAATACCTGATGACCTGGATGACCACCGTAATAACTTTGTAGTGGCGGTGAATTGATAGAAGCTGAAGGTGTACTAAATATTGGTTGCTCTGATTGAGTCCCATATGTGTTGTGACCACATAAAGAACCATGAGACACCTGAAGTGCTGACTAAACGGGCCTGATATGATGGCCTCTATCAAATGAACACGTGCCTCCAAATGAGGCATCACTGAAACCACCAGAATGACGCGACCTCTTCTCATATGCCGTCTCTCTAGCCTGACTATGAATCTTATCGATACTTCTAGCAATCTATATAGCCTAGTGGTAAGAAATATCATCCTCAGTCTCTCTAGCCATTATGTATCCTGATACTATTAGTAAGGCCATCTATAAATCTCCTCACCCTACCGCTCTTATTGGGGATCAAGGTAGCTCAATGGCATGATATATCCACAAATCTTATTTTATAATGGGTAACTATCATACTATTCTACTGGAGGCACTCAAACTGGCTGCGTAGATCCTCTGTCTGAATCAAAAAGGATGAACTTCTCCAAGAATAGTTGCGAGAACTGATCCTAATTGAGTGAAGGTGAACCTGCTGGTCTACCCCAAACATACTCCTGCCACTATCTCTTGGCAGAACTAGTCATCTGAAACACCACGAATTCAACTCCATTGCACTCCACTATGCCCATGTTGCACAATACCTCATAGCAACAATACAAGACATCATGTGGGTCCTCAGAAGGTGTACCACTAAAATGAATAGAAAATGGCTTGGTGAACCTATCCATTCTCTTCAACCCCTCTGTCGACATAGTTGGTCCCTCTTGGGACTACGTAGCTATAACAGGCTGAACAACTCCAACTGCTAGAACTGCCAAAGTCTGATATATGGGAGTCATATGCTCTGGAGTGTGAGTAGAGGGAGTCTGGGCTCCTCTCCCATCCTCATAGAGGTTGGTGCTACTGGAAATACACTAGCCTAGTTCACACTTTCCATAATGCCGACCAGGCGGACTAGAGTGTCCTAAAGTACGGACTCCTGATCGGCCTCTACCCTTGGTAGTGACAACAACTTGAGGCTATGGCTCTTGGTCAGCAGTGGAAGTTGTGTGTGTCTTCACATCTGTGATAGAATAAAAATAGAATGATTCAAACTCATAGATAAAATAAAATCGCATGATAGACAAAGAAAGAAGTGAATTTTTTTCTAAGGCCCTGTAGCCTCTAGAAGATAAGTACAGATGTCTCTACAGCTATCCTCCAGACTCTACTAAGCTTGCTCATGACTCGTGAGATCTAGACAACCTAATGCTCAGATACCAACTTTTCACGAATCAAAATCCCCACCACAGGACTGTGATGGCACCTAACATCCAATTTCTAGGCAAGCCGACGTCAACCGTAGAATTAATTAACTAATTTTAACATTTTAAAATAGAATAAAAATAATAATAATAATAATAATAATAATAATAATAATAATAATAATAATAATAATAAAAATGATTAGTAAAATCTAATATATATGATAATTCCATAAATAACACGGTCTATACCAGTCCCAAAAAATCAGAGTTTCAAGTACGTGAGCAACTAGAATATAACAAATATGGTCTGAATAAAATACAACTGTTTGAAACAAAATAAAAGTAAAGATAGAATAGTAGGGGACTTCAGGGATTGTGAATGACATGCAACTCTACCTCAAGTCTCCTGAGCAGGTCAATCCGGGCAAAACTCTTCTGCACGCCGCTGGACCAATAACAGGATCTGCACAAGAAGTGCATAAGTGTAGTATGGGTAAAACCGAATCCATGTACTCTATAAGTGTTGAGCCTAACCTTGATGAAGTAGTGATGAGGCTATGACAAGACACTTACAAAAAACATGTACGAATAATAATAAAAGACAATAGAAATATAAGGAAAGCAAGTAAATTCACAAGAACGAGACCGAAGGTCAGCTAACAGAGAGTCCTAGAAAAACATTAGCTTAAAAACCTCTTATCACAGTCCTAGAATAGAACATTACAGCAACAATCACTATAACACATTATACTCTGTTGCGGCGTGCAACACAATCCCAACAATGTCACAATATCTGTTCCGGCATGCAACCCGATCCCATTATCATATAAATATCTGTTGTGGCATGCAATCCGATTCCATTTTCAATCCATTTCAACACAACCACCCAACATAAAAGGTACCATAGCATGTAAAACACCAAGGATGTAGTAGTACAATAGAGAATAACCAAGAATAGATAAAGAACTCACACAATTGGACACAATGTAATAAAGTACAATAAGTAAGGTAAGGACAGTAAAGGCAAGTAGGCATTGATTGAAGAATGAATGAGCCGAAACATGTAGCAACTAATTGAAAAATAACAAGGCATGAATAGCAAGTAAGACATCAATAACAAGTAAGGATATGTAGCAAATCAAAGTATGTAAAAAATTATGACATAGAATAAGTAAATATACGAAGGTAAATAGCACAAGCTGCATGCTTGAACCCACGACAACGCATATGCACTCGTCACCTCGCATATACGTCGTTCCCACACTTAGTTCACGTAGCAAATAGACCAAACAAGTCCTAATTCCCTCAAAGTCAAAGTTAAACAAGATACTTACCTCTTTTCGCAAATAAATCAATACTCAACCATGACTTTTCCTTTAGAACAAGCCACCTAACCAACTAAATTTTGCCAAATATTGTTCAAACAATTTAAAATATGCTTTAGAAACTATCCACGAATGAAAAAGGATCAATCTTTAGCTAAATTAAAAAGTCAACAAAATTCAATCCGGGACCACTTGGTAAAAAATTGAGATTCGGAATAAAATATAGTTAACCATTCACCCCAAAGCCCATATATGTGATTTATTTTGAAATCTGACCTCAATTTGAGGTCTAAATCTCAATTTTACAAAATCTTTGAATTCTACCTATAACCTCTAATTTCTACCATGAAATTTCTAGATTTGATGTTAAAAAGACAGGAAAAGTAGTTGAAATTGATTGAAAATTAATTAAAGTGTCTTACCAATGAATTTGAAAAGAAAAAGTTCTTTAAAAATCGCCTCTAGAGAGATTAGGGTTGAAAATTGTGTAAAATAAGCTAAGCCCTAATTTTCCCTCTTTTACCTAGCCATAGACGTCGCACTTGCGAACACTTGTTCGCAAATGCGATTGGTGCATCAGATGCACAAAAGTCATAAATTCGACAAAAATTGCGCATTTGCGAGTCACCCATTAATCGCAAATGCGGTCAAAGGTTCACATTAGCGAACCTTCCTAAGTCTATAGCCTAGTCTCAGAAGCGACCAACCCATCGCAAAATATATCCTGGCATACCCATAATTGCAAACATTTCTTCGCAAATGTGAAGATTTTGCTACCCATCCAATTATCTTAAAAGTGAGCTCGACTTTGCAAAAGCGAATTTTGCATTTGCAAACAGGTCCTCGCAAATGTGAGACATGCAATTCAACACCAGAAACTAATACACATAAGCCATTCCAAATCAATTCCCAATGCCTTTAAAACTCATACGAGCACATCAGACTCCAAACCAAATATAAGCACAAGTATAATAATATCATACAAAGTTGCTCGCTACCTCAAATAATCAAAATAACATCAATTAACAAGAATCGATCCTCAAAACTCAAGATTTTAACTGTAAACTCAATTTTTACAATGTTTTACATAACGCGCAGAAATATGCTTGGGTCACCCCGGACCCCAAACAAACGTGAGTAGCAGTCCAAAAATATCATATGAAATTATCAGAATTGTCAAAATACTGATGCAGAGTCATTCAGTAAAAATATTGATCGTGAACAACCCAAACCTTATTTTAAGTGAAAAATAATAGTTTCTTCAAATTTTTACATAAAACGTTTCGAAAAATGATACGGACCATGAACATAAGTCAATAAAAATCAAATAAAGCTATTAGAGGTCTCAGAACACTGAAATTAAGGCTAGTACTCAAAAAGGCTAGACCTTATTTCTGTGTTTCGAGACCTCTATTAGCCCCATTTGATGTTTCTTGATTTTTTTGCATGGTTCATATCTTTTTCCAAAAAAATTTTGCATGAAAATTTGAAGAATAAATAATTTTAAGCTTAAAATATCATTTGAGTTGACCACAGTGTAAACAACCTCGGATCGATTTTTTGACAATTATGGTAGGTCGTATTATGTTTTTGGACTTGTACGCACTTTGGTTGGGGTCCGAGGTGATCCAAGCATATTTTGGCGCGTTATATGAAAAATTGTGAAAATGAGTTTCATGTTGAAAATTTTGAATTTTGATGATCGATTCTTGTTATTTGATATTATTTTGATGATTTGGGATAGCAGACAAGTTTGTATTATGTTACTATACTTTTGTGCATGTTCGGTTTGAAGCTTTAGGGGTTCAGGCGAGTTTCAGGTGTGTATTAGATGAGTTTTAGATGATTTAAGATAGCTGGTATGCTTCAGTTTCTGGTGTTGATCTGCAACTCTCGCATTTACGAGGATATGTTTGCAAATGCGAACACTGATTTTGCGGAGTCGAGCTCACATTTACGAAAATAGGCTGGGCAGGGCAGTCTTCACATTTGCGAAGAGATGTTTGCAATTGCGTACATCAAAGGATCGCTTTTGCAAATTCCTTGTTGCTTTTGTGACTAGGCACTAGACTTAGTGGTTCGCAATTGCAAAACTTTGACCGCATTTGCGATGAAGGAGTGTACCGGAAATGCGATATTTTTATAGCATTTGCAACTTTAGCAAGTTGGGGGAACTGTTCGTATTTGCAACCAATCATTTGCATTGGCGATGGTCGCAATTGCAATACCTGCAGTTGGGTAAAATAGGGAAAAATTGGGACATAGCTCATTTAATTCCATTTCTCAACCTCAAATACTCTAGAAGCGATTTTTGAAGAACCCTTTCTTCCCAAATTCATTAGTAAGCAACTCTATTTTATTTTTTATCAATTCCCCAAATTCATTAATCCGCCATACAAAGCTACTCGTGACCTCAAACTGCCGAGCTGGACAAAATTGTTCAAAATTACCAGTCAGGTCATTACATAGACACCAGAACTGTCATTGCACCAACAACCTTTACACTAACCAAACTCATTTGAAACACATTCGAAACTCACTCGTTCCCTTCGGGTTCCAAACTAAATATGCACACAAGTGTAATAACATCATACAAACTCGCTCGCACAATCAAATCACCAAAATAACATCTAAATCTACAAATCAACACTCAAAATGAATGAGATTTCAAAGTAAACTCAAGAACAACTAGAATCACATCTAAGCGTATGAGTCATGTCAAATCAATTATGTTTTGCACCAACTTTTTTGGAAGAGTTTTAAATAGTAAAATGAACCTATACCAAGTTTCGGAACTGAAATTCAAACCCGAAGTCAACCTACGATCAAACCTAGAAAATCCTTCAAGTTACTAGTTTTTAACAAATAACGTCAAAATCACGTTAAGGACTTCCGAATTCAATTCTGGGCATACACCCAAGTCCACAATCATGATACAGACCCAGTGGGATCTTCAAAATGCTAATCAGTGATCGTTTACACAAAATATTGACCGTACTCAACTCAAGTCATTTTAAAGCTAAAATTCATGTTTTCTTCAATTTTTCACATAAAATATTTTCGGAAAAGGGCACAGACTATGCATGAAAATCGTGAAATATTAAATGGAGCTAATCGAGGTCTCAGAATATGTAAATAAGGTCTAGAACTCAAAATGACCATTTGCATCATCACATTCTCCACCTCTTAAACAAACGTTCGTCTTCGAATGAACATAGAAAGGTACTTGGACTGGTGAAAAGGTGGAGGTATCTACTCCACGTATCGGACTATGAGTCCCACGTAGTTGCCTCAATTGGCTGACCTCTCCAATGTACTCTAATAGAAGGATAACTCTTAGCCCTCAACTTCCAAACCCGCCATGCTAGAATTGCCACCGACTCCTCCGCATAAGTCAAATCCTTGTCCAATTGGACTGAGTTGAAATATAATACATATGACGGGTCACCATAATAATTCCAGATCATAGAAACATGGAACACCGGTGAACCACTCAAGGTGGCAATGCAAGCTAGTAATCCACCTCATCTAACTCTCTCAAAGATATCAAAGGGTCCGATATACATTGGACTCAACTTGCCGTTTTTCCCGAACCTCATCACACCCTTCATGGGGTAAACCCGGAGCAAAATCCTCTCTCCAACCATGAATGCAACATCACTAAATCTCCGATCGGCATAACTCTTCTGCCTAGACTATGTTGTACGAAGCCAATGCTGAATCATCTTGACCTTCTCCAGGACATCCTGAACCAAATCAGTACCCAACAACCGAGCCTCTCCCGACTTAAACAAACAAACTAGAAAACGACACCGCCTACCATTAAGGCTTCATAAGGAGCCATCTGAATACTCGATTGATGGTTGTTGTTGTAGGCAAACTCCACAAATGGAAAGAAGTTATCCCAAGAACCCCCGAAATCCATAACATAAGTGCGAAGCATATCCTACAATATATGAATGGTGCGCTCGGACTACTCGTCCGTCTGGGGTGAAATGTTCTACTCAACTCAACTTATGTGCCTAACTCACCTTGTACGGCCCTCTAGAAATGTGATGTGAAATGCGTGCCCCGATCAAAAATAATGGTCTCCCTCACACCGTGAAGATGAACAATCTCACGGATATAGATCTCAGCCAGTTGCTCTAAAGAATAGGTAGGTGACACCAAAATGAAATGTTCCGACTTGGTCAACCTATCCATATTAACCCATGCTGCGTCAAAATTCTTCAAAGTCCATAGGAGCCAAACAACAAAATCTATGGTAATACGCTCTAACTTCCACTCGATAATCTCAAGTCTTTGAAGCAAACCGCTAGGTATCAGATGCTCGTACTTCACCTGCTAAAAATTCAAATACAGAGTCACATACTCAACTATAACGGTCTTCATTCATTTCCACCAATAATGTTGCCTTAAATCCTGATATATCTTGGCGGCATTCGGATGAATGGAATACCGCAAACTGTGAACCTCCTAAAGAATTAACTCTCGAAGATCATCCACATTGGGAATATAAATCTGACCCTGCTCCGCAGCACCCCATCATCTCCAATAAAAGCCTTCTTAGCATCACCGTGTTGTACCATGTCCTTAAGGACAAGAAAACTGGTCATCATACTGACGCTCTATGATGCACTCATACAATAAAGACCGAGAAATCGTGCAAGCAAGAACCCAGCTAGGCTCCGAAACATCTAAACTCACGAACTAATTGTCCAAAACTTCTGATGCTAGTGGTCTCTCACCAATTGGAATATATGGCAGGCTCCCAAACTCACAACAATGTTACTCAAGGCATTGGTCACCACAGTGGCCTTCGCAAGATGATACAAATTGGTAATAATAGTGTTTCAACAGCTCTAACCATATTCGCTGCCTCAAATTGAGATCATTTTGCTTAAACAAATACTGTAGACGTCGATAATACTGAACCTGTGGGCAACACCAAAACTGAGGCTGTAGTAAAAGCAGTTTTGATCTTCGGGTGGCATCCCTAACAAATTTGTAGAAAATAGCTCTTGGAAGTCACACACAGTTGGTACCGAATCCATGGAAGGAACCTCCACACTAGAATCATGGATATAGGCCAAATATGCCAGACAACCCTTCTCGACCATACACCGAACCTTCAAATAAGAAATGACCCTACTAGTGGAATAGCTAGGAGTTCCTCTCCATTCCAATCGAGGCAACCCTAACATGGCTTATGTCACTTTCTTGGTGTGATAGTTCAAAATAGCGTGATAAGGTGATTAATAATCCATACCCAAGGTCACGTCAAAAGTTACCATATTAAGTGATAGAAGGTCAACCCTAGTCTCAAAGCTCCCGATAGTGACCAAACAAGCCCGATATACACATTCTACCACAATAGAATCCCCAACAAGCATAGACACAAAGACAAGATCACTTAAAGAATCACGAGACATATCAAAATATGAAGCAAAATAGGATGACACATATGAATAAGTGGAACCCGGATCAAATAGAACTGATCCATCTATAAGGAAAATAGGAACAATACATGTGATGACTGTATCTGACGACTCTGCGTTAGGTCTAGCTGGGAATGCATAGAAATAGGGCTGAGCCCCACCATTCTGACCTCCAACTCTCAGACAACCTCTAACTGCTAGCCTCCTCCTCTAAAGGCCTGACCACCACCTAAGGCTTCCTGACCCTCGTCTCTAGCTGGATGAGAGGGCAATGGAGCAACTGGTGCCGGAATCATGGCACAAGTACCCTTCTATGGCATATTACTCCTCAATGTGGAGTGTAACTCCTAATATGACGTGCGTTGCTACACTCAAAGCAACCCCGCGGCTGGCGTAACTGATAAATCTGAGACAATCCCTGATGACCTGGATGACCACCGCAGTAACTTTGTAGTGGCGGTGAATTGATAGAAGCTGAAGGTATACTGAATATTTTTGCTCTGATTGAGTCCCATATGTCCTATGACCACATAAAGAACCATGAGACACCTGAAGTGCTGACTAAACGGGCCTGATATGATGGCCTCTACCAAATGAACACGTGCCTCCAAAGGAGGCACCACTGAAACCACCGAAAGGACGCGGCCTCTTCTCATATGCTACCTCTCTAGCCTGACTATGAATCTTATCGATACTTCTAGCAATCTCTATAGCCCGGTGGTAAGAAATATCATCCTCAGTCTCTCTAGCCATTATGTATCCTGATACTATTAGTAAGGCCATCTATAAATCTCCTCACCCTACCGCTCTTATTGGGGATCAAGGTAGCTCCATGGCATGATATATCCACAAATCTTGTTTTATAATGGGTAACTATCATGCTACCCTACTGGAGGCACTCAAACTGGCTACGTAGATCTTGTATCTGAATCAAAAGGATGAACTTATCCAAGAATAGTTGCGAGAACTGATCCTAATTGAGTGAAGGTGAACCTGCTGGTCTACCCCAAACATACTCCTGCCACTATCTCTTGGCAGAACTAGTCATCTGAAACACCACGAATTCAACTCCATTGCACTCCACTATGCCCATGTTGCACAATACCTTATAGCAACAATACAAGACATCATGTGGGTCCTCAGAAGGTGTACCACTAAATCGAATAGAAAATGGCTTGGTGAACCTATCCATTCTCTTCAACCCCTCTGTCGACATAGTTGGTCCCTCTTGGGACTACATAGCTATAACATGCTGAACAACTCCAACTGCTAGAACTGCCAAAGTCTGATATATGGGAGTCATATGCTCTGGAGTGTGAGTAGATGGAGTCTGGGCTCCTCTCCCATTCTCAGAGAGGGATGGTGCTACTGGAAACACACTAGCCCGGTTCACATTCTCCATAATGCCGACCAGGCGGACTAGAGTGTCCTAAAGTACGGACTCCCGATCGGCCTCTACCCTTGGTAGTGACAACAACTTGAGGCTCTGGCTCCTGGTCGGCAGTGGAAGTTGTGTGTGTCTTCACATCTGTGAGAGAATAAAAATAGAATGATTCAAACTCATAGATAAAATAAAATCGCATGATAGACAAAGAAAGAAGTGAATTTTTTTCTAAGGCCCTGTAGCCTCTAGAAGATAAGTACAGATGTCTCTACAGCTATCCTCCAGACTCTACTAAGCTTGCTCATGACTCGTGAGATCTAGACAACCTAATGCTCAGATACCAACTTTTCACGAATCAAAATCCCCACCACAGGACTGTGATGGCACCTAACATCCAATTTCTAGGCAAGCCGACGTCAACCGTAGAATTAATTAACTAATTTTAACATTTTAAAATAGAATAATAATAATAATAATAATAATAATAATTAAAAATGATTAGTAAAATCTAATATATATGATAATTCTATAAATAACACGGTCTATACTAGTCCCAAAAAATTGGAGTTTCAAGTACGTGAGCAACTAGAATATAACAAATATGGTCTGAATAAAATACAACTGTTTGAAACAAAATAAAAGTAAAGATAGAATAGTAGGGGACTTCAGGGATTGTGAATGACGTGCAACTCTATCTCAAGTCTCCTGAGCAGGTCAATCCGGGCAAAACTCTTCTGCGCGCCGCTGGACCAATAACAGGATCTGCACAAGAAGTGCATAAGTGTAGTATGGGTAAAACCGAATCCATGTACTCTATAAGTGTTGAGCCTAACCTTGATGAAGTAGTGATGAGGCTATGACAAGACACTTACAAAAAACATGTACGAATAATAATAAAAGACAATAGAAATATAAGGAAAGCAAGTAAATTTACAAGAACGAGACCGAAGGTCAGCTAACAGAGAGTCCTAGAAAAACATTAGCTTAAAAACCTCTTATCACAGTCCTAGAATAGAACATTACAGCAACAATCACTACAACACATTATACTCTATTGCGGCGTGCAACACAATCCCAACAATGTCACAATATCTGTTCCGGCATGCAACCCGATCCCATTATCATATAAATATCTGTTGTGGCATGCAATCCGATTCCATTTTCAATCCATTTCAACACAACCACCCAATATAAAAGGTACCATAGCATGTAAAACACCAAGGATGTAGTAGTACAATAGAGAATAACCAAGAATAGATAAAGAACTCACACAATTGGACACAATGTAATAAAGTACAATAAGTAAGGTAAGGACAGTAAAGGCAAGTAGGCATTGATTGAAGAATGAATGAGCCGAAACATGTAGCAACTAATTGAAAAATAACAAGGCATGAATAGCAAGTAAGACATCAATAACAAGTAAGGATATGTAGCAAATCAAAGCATGTAAAAAATTATGACATAGAATAAGTAAAGATACGAAGGTAAATAGCACAAGCTGCATGCTTGAACCTACGACAACGCATATGCACTCGTCACCTCGCATATACGTCGTTCCCACACTTAGTTCATGTAGAAAATAGACCAAACAAGTCCTAATTCCCTCAAAATCAAATTTAAGCACGATACTTACCTTTTTTCGCAAATAAATCAATACTCAACCATGGCTTTTCCTTTAGAACAAGCCACTTAACCAAATAAATCTAGCCAAATATTGTTCAAACAATTTAAAATATGCTTTAGAAACTATCCACGAATGAAAAAAGGTTCAATCTTTAGCTAACTTAAAAAGTCAACAAAATTCAATCCGGGCCCACTTGGTAAAAAATTGAGATTCGGAATAAAATATAGTTAACCATTCACCCCCAAGCCCATATATGTGATTTATTTTGAAATCTGACCTCAATTTGAGGTCTAAATCTCAATTTTACAAAATCCTTGAATTCTACCTATAACCTCTAATTTCTACCATGAAATTTCTAGATTTGATATTAAAAAGACACGAAAAGTAGTTGAAATTGATTGAAAATTAATTAAAGTTTCTTACCAATGAATTTGAAAAGAAAAAGTTCTTTAAAAATCGCCTCTAGAGAGATTAGGGTTGAAAATTGTGTAAAATAAGCTAAGCCCAAATTTTCCCTCTTTTACCTAGCTATAGACGTCGCCCTTGCGAACACTTGTTCGCAAATGCGATCGGTGCATCAGATGCACAAAAGTCACAAATGCGACAAAAACTACGCATTTGCGAGTCACCCATTGATCGCAAATGCGGTCAAAGGTTCACATTAGCGAACCTTCCTAAGTCTACAACCTAGTCTCAGAAGCGACCAACCCATCGCAAAATATATCCTGGCATACCCGTAATTACAAACATTTCTTCGCAAATGTGAATAATTTTCTACCCATCCCATTATCTTAAAAGTGAGCTCGACTTTGCAAAAGCGAATTTTGCATTTGCAAACAGGTCCTCGCAAATGTGAGACATGCAATTCAACACCAGAAACTAATACATATAAGCCATTCCAAATCAATTCCCAATGCCTCTAAAACTCATACGAGCACATCAGACTCCAAACCAAATATAAGCACAAGTATAATAATATCATACAAAGTTGCTCGCTACCTCAAATAATCAAAATAACGTCAATTAACAAGAATCGATCCTCAAAACTCAAGATTTTAACTGTAAACTCAATTTTTACAATGTTTTACATAACGTGCAGAAATATGCTTGGGTCACCCCGGACCCCAAACAAACGTGAGTAGCAGTCTAAAAATATCATATGAAACTATCAGAATCGTCAAAATACTAATCCGGAGTCATTCACTAAAAATATTGATCGTGATCAACCCAAACCTTATTTTAAGTGAAAAATCATAGTTTCTTCAAATTTTTACATAAAACGTTTCGAAAAATGATACGGACCATGAACATAAGTCAATAAAAATCAAATAAGGCTATGAGAGGTCTCAGAACACTAAAATTAAGGCTAGTACTCAAAAAGGCTAGACCTTATTTCTGTGTTTCGAGACCTCTATTAGCCCCATTTGATGTTTCTTGATTTTTTTGCATGGTTCATGTTTTTTTCAGAAATTTTTTGCATGAAAATTTGAAGAATAAATAATTTTAAGCATAAAATGTCATTTGAGTTGACCACAGTGTAAACAACCTCGGATCGATTTTTTGACAACTCTGGTAGGTTCGTATTATGTTTTTGGACTTGTACGCACTTTGGTTGGGGTCCGAGGTGATCCAAGCATATTTTGGCGCGTTATATGAAAAATTGTGAAAATGAGTTTCATGTTGAAAATTTTGAATTTTGATGATCGATTCTTGTTATTTGATATTATTTTGATGATTTGGGATAGCGGACAAGTTTGTATTATGTTACTATACTTTTGTGCATGTTCGGTTTGGAGCTCTAGGGGTTCAGGCGCGTTTCAGGTGTGTATTAGATGAGTTTTAGTTGATTTAAGATAGCCGGTATGCTTCAGTTTCTGGTGTTGATCTGCAACTCTCGCATTTGCGAGGATATGTTCGCAAATGCGAACACTGATTTTGCGAAGTCGAGCTCACATTTACGAAAATAGGCTGGGCAGGGCAGTCTTCACATTTGCGAAGAGATGTTTGCAATTGCGTACATCAAAGGATCGCTTTTGCAAATGCCTTGTTGCTTTTGTGACTAGGCACTAGACTTAGTGGTTCACAATTGCAAAACTTTGACCGCATTTGCGATGAAGGAGTGTACCGCAAATGCGATATTTTTATAGCATTTGCGACTTTAGCAAGTTGGGGGAATTGTTCGCATTTGCAACCAATCTTTTGCATTTGCGATGATCGCAATTGCAATACCTGCAGTTGGGTAAAATAGGGAAAAATTGGGACATAGCTCATTTTATTCCATTTCTCAACCTCAAATACTCTAGAAGCGATTTTTGAAGAACCCTTTCTTCCCAAGTTCATTAGTAAGCAACTCTATTTTATTTTTTTTATCAATTCCCCATTATTTTTCATGAGTTTTCAACATCAAATCTAGGGCTTCCATGGTAGAAATTAGGGATTTTTTGTAGAATTTAGAAATTTGTTAAAATTGAGATTTAGACCTCAAATTGAAGTCGGATTTCAAAATAAATAAATTACATAACCGAGCTAGAGGATGAATGGGTAATCGGATTTTACAAGTTGAGCATGCGGGTTAAGATAATTATTTATTGTTTTCAATTATTTCATGCATTCATTTAATTCATATTATTATTTGTTAGATACTTTAGTTGTTACTTGCCATTACTTATTAAATTCATGCATTTACCGATTACTTGTCTTAATTTGCTAATTATTTTCATGTATCCGTGTCTTTATTTATTGATTTTCTTTACCTTTTTTTTTTGACCTTGTGTGTTATTAGATAGCTACTTTTATCCGCTTATTGTCTTTAATTATGTAATTATTTTATTACGTTTTATTTGAATTACGCTGTAGTTGGTAGTAGAAGTTCATTATATTATTATTGTGTGGGATCGCGTTACACGTCACAACGGTAATTGGTATTATTGTGTGGGATTGGGTTGCACGCTGCACCGAATTTTGGTATTACCATTTGGGATTGTGCTGAACGCCGCGATATATATATATATTTGTGGATCGGGTTGCACGCGGAAACCGAAAAGATTTGTTATTTATATATAATTGCGGATCAGGTTGTGCGCCGCAATAGACAAGACATACGTTACTGTGTTTAACTGTTATTACTGTATCCGTGTTGAATTGAGGAGTTGAGCATAGGTGTTATTCTAGGGCCCTCTATTATATGTTTTCAATTCCGATTTTACGTTAAATCTTTGTTTTTCCTCTATTTATGCTATTATTTCATTTAAATACGCACATGTTTATAGTGAGTGCCTTGTTATAGCCTCATCACTGCTTTGTCGAGATTAGGCTCGGCACTTACAGAGTACATGGGGTCGGTTCTACTCATGCTACACTTCTGCACTTCTTGTGCAGATTCTGGTGTTGGTACCAACAACAGCTAGCGGAGGCGTGCTCAGATTATCTTTTCACGGAGACTTGAGGTATAGCTACACGATGATTGCAGCCCCTGAAATCCATTTTCTTATCTAGTTTTACTGTTTATTTCGTCTCAAACAGTTGTATTTTCATTCAGACATTTGGTTGTAGAACTTTTAGTATGCTCATGTACATGTGAAACCAAATTCCGGAATTTGGTTAGTCAACGTTTGGAATTGTTATATGTATTTTGAATTTCTATAGCTTCATTTCCTATTAAATAACTTTCAAATTGGTTTTAAAATGAGTAATTGTGTACTAATGTTGGTTTTCCTAGCAAGAGGATGTTAGGCGCCATCACGGCCCTGCGATGGCGATTTCCAGTCGTGACACTTGTTGATTAATTATTGTGGTTGGCTTTGTAATGGTTGTATTGTGGTTGAATGGTAGCAATGTAATGCTATCGTTATAGGTTGTTTATTGGTTGTTATTGACACCTGGTGTAGCTAAAAAGCAAACATATTCTGCCAGAATTTTTCCCAGAAAATCATTCGCATACCCACTGAATTCGGTCGGAAATTTCATATTAAAAATTTCAGAAATTTACAATTGCCGATAGATTTCGATCGGTAATTTCAATGTGCAATCTGCAGGAATTACGAAATACCATCCAAAACTGGTCGGAATTTTTCTTTTCTAACTTATCATATTTTAATAATTTCGAGCGATATCGGTCTGTATCTTAAATTTTTTAAAAGAATGTTAAATTAATTTATCGACCGATATCGGTTGTTATTATAAAAATAAATAAAATTATTTTATAAAATACCGACTAACTTCGGTTGGTATATTTATTTTTTCTAGAAATTGTGTCGGATAAATTGGTCAACTCTTGGTTGAATAAACCGATCGATTTCGATCGTAAATTGCGACCGATGTGGTCGCTTTGTTTTACCGACCACTCTTATTTCGACAGATTGAAGTCAGTCGGAAATCGGCCGATTTTTAATATTTTCAATCGAAGTCGGTCGATATTTGTAGATGATTTTTCACAGTTTTCTTGTAGTGGTATAATAATCTCTATATTATTAATTACTACATAACAGCTCTTACATTATTATTTACCACTACATAAATATTTTCTGCATTACTAAACCGCACCAAACAACCCCCAAATGTCATGGTTCCCCACATTAATTAATTATGAATATATATATATATATATATATATATATATATATATATATATATATATATCGAGTTAATTCACGAGATGAATAATAGCTAGAAACAGATTCAGAATTTTAAACTAGTATTATTGCGTTTAACGTTAAGTATAAAAGGTCGTTTAAAGAAATGAGCACTGCTGTATATATTATTGCTATACACCTATCCGCTAATAAGAGGCAAATGCAATATTGAGGCACCGAATCATCTGAGTCTAATATTTTCAATGTAGCACAAATTTATTAACAAATAGTATATATAATTTTGAAACTATAATGAATTTAAAGCTAAGAATTTTAAAAGTTAAATCCATAAAATATAAAACATAAATTTGCCTCTGCTTCTAATGGTAATGGTCCTGACCGGACATTGATAGAGCTAACTCATATAGTTTCGTCCTGCTCCTCACCGGACATTGATAGAACCAAATCACGGCTGTGTCCAGATCCTCGCTGGACGACACCGATAAGGCCATTACACATTCAATTCTTTGAGAACAGACAGAGATAATGGACATATAGCTTGAGCCAATTACTTGAACAATGTGATCAATTTCTGTTTAGTTATCGTGCAACATATTAGGTTTACTGATTTATCACAAAACGACATATAGTTAATTGGGTTTGAATTACCAAAGAAGACAATGGTATACATGTAACGACCTAATCAGTCGTTCTGAGCTTTTGCTCTTTGCTCGCCAGTTCTCGGGCATGGCTAGCTCCGTGTGATGTATTATGACTTATGTAAATCGTCGGTTTTGGTTTTCAGGGTAATCGGAATGAATTTGGAAGAACAATTCTCAGTTTAAAGATTAAATTTGAAAGGTTTGACCATGATTTGACTTGTTAGTAGATGACATCAGATTGGAATTTTTATAATTTGGTTAGCTCCTTTGGGTGATTTGGGACTTAGGAGCATGGTCGAAATGTGTTTTGAAGGTCCGGAATAGAGTTAGGCTTGAATCGGCGAAATTGAAATTTTAACGCTTTTCGGTTGATAGGAAAGATTTTGATATAGGGGTCGGAATGGAATTCTGGGAGTTGCAGTAGTTCCGTTGTGTCATTTAGGATGTGTGCACAAAATTTCACGTCATTTGGATGTGGTTTGATAGACTTTTTGATCAAAAGCGAAATTCGAAAAATTTTGGAATCCTAGGCTTGATTTTGAAGTGAATTGGTCGATTCGATGTTGTTTGAGCTATTTTGAAGATTGGTACAAGTTTGGGTAGTGGTATATGATGTGTTTGTGTATTTCGTTGAGGTCCCGGGGCCCTCGGGGTGATTTCGGATGGTTGGCGGAAAGTTTGAAATTGAGTTGGGGCAGCTGAAGTATTTTGTTGCTGTCAAAACCGCACCTGCGGTAGGGAGGCTGCAGGTGCGATGATCGCAGAAGCGGAAAGCAGCCGCAGATGCGGCCAAGAAAAAGATCACCAGGAACCGTAGAAGCGGTGAAGTGGGCGCACCTGTGGTAGCACAGTTGCGAGGTTTTTAACCGCAGATGCGGAAATGGCCATTCAAGTGAAAACAGCTGATGCGGTGGATTAGGCCGCAGAAGCGGGATAATAGAAGCGGAAAAAGGACCGCAGGTGCGAAAAGCCTGGGTCAGAAAGTATAAAAAATTTCCTTCGCGATTTTTTGTTATTTTTCTCAATATTTCATTTGGGGTGAAGCTTTTGGGAGCAATTTTAAAGGAGATTTTCCGAGGGGTTCATTGATGTAAGGTCCTTGGTTCCTAAGCTCGTTAATATGTCGATTTTTATTGTTGTTAGCATGAAATTTAAGGGAAAATCAGTGATAAATTTGAGGATTAGGGTTTGGTTAATTGGAGAGTTTTGAGGGTGATTTGAGGGACCATTCGAGATCCGATTTTGGTACTTTTGATATGTATGAACTCGTGGGGAGATAAGGAATCTATTGATGTAAATTTTACCGAATTCCAAGACGTGGGCCTGGGGATCGGGTTTTGATTAATATCAGGATTTTTGATATAAATTGGTTATTTTCGAGTAGACTTTGTTCCCTTAACATATGTTGATGTTATGAATCTACTTTTGGCTAGATTTGGAGCATTTAAAGGTCGATTCGAGAGACAAAGGCATCGCGAGCTAGAGTTTGGACCGGATCGAGGTAAGTAATGATTGTAAATGATGTTTCGAGGGTATGAAACCCTGAATTTCACACCGTTGTGCTATGTTGAGGTGACACACACGCTAGATGACGAGTGTGGGGTCATGCACTGTTGGAGATTTGTGACTTAGTCTGTCCCGAATGACTGTTTTACTACGTGTTTGATTGAAAACTTTTTGCTATGATCATGTTTTGGACTGAATGTCATATTTGGGCCTCGTGCCAACTATTTGGACCCTTAGGGGATATTTACTGCTATTTCCTCACTGTTTTGATTTTAATATCTATACTTAGTCATACTATATTATACTGTTTTCATAACTCAACCATGTTTACTCTGTTTAACACACTAAATGATATTTTGGGCTGAGCATTATGTTTTACTGTTGTCCGAGTGGCTTATGAGATTCTGCTTAGTAAGGCCCAGTGCCTGTGTTGTGAGGATACTTTTGGGTCGGGCTGCATCCCGTAGTAGTGATGCACTGATTCATGATTATGAGGACGAGGGTCTGAGATTGTACGCCACGAGGTGGCTTGTTGATATGAGGCCGGGAGCCTATTGATTATGCCACGAGATGGCTTGATATTGCGCTTGGACCGTAAGGGGCCCTTCCCTGAGTCTGTATTTTAAATGATATTTTGGGCTGAACATCATGTTTAACTGTTGCCCGAGTGGCTTATGAGATTCTGCTGAGTAAGGTCGAGTGCCTATGTTGTGAGGATACTTTTGGGTCGCGCTGCATGCCGTAGTAGTGATGCATCGATTCATGATTATGAGGTCGAGGGTCTGAGATTGTACGCCACGAGGTGGCTTGTTGATATGAGGTCGGGAGCCTATTGATTATGCCACGAGATGGCTTGATATTACGCTTGGACCATAAGGGGACCTTCTCGGAGTCTGTATACCCCCAGTGAGCGCGGGTACCCATTGTGATATGAGATATAGCCCGTGGGGCTGGTGTTGTTCCATGTTTTTTCCCGAGGGGCTGATTCTATTGGTATTGTGCCCGAGGGGTAGTTTTTATGTGTTTATCTCTTCTAGTTGCATGTCATTTACTTGTTTAATTGTTAAAAAAGTATTTTAAGGAAGCTTATACTGAAATAAGGTGTGTTATGAGATTTCACTATTTTATTGCACTTTACTGGTTTTACTCTGCCTCTTTATAGCATGTTGTTGTGTTTTTACATGATTTCTAATCTCTCAGTCTTCATTTATTGTTATTACTCACTGAGTTAGAGTAATCACTTTACTCCCTGCACCTTGTGTGCAGATTCAGGAGCTTCGGGTCCTGCTAGCGATGGTTGATAGCTTCAGCAGATTTTTCAGAGTCCACTAGGTAGCTGCCCGACGTTCACAGCCTAGTGTTTCTCCCTCTTATCATTATTTCTTTCTCTTGTACTGGATTTTGTAATAGACGGTGTAGTCCCTTTTCCCATATTAATAGACTTGTGTTAGATGCTCATGACTGGTGACACCCCGAGGTCGGGCTGTGATGGTTTTTTCGCAAATTGTAGTATCTCACTGTTTATTTGGGATTTAATCATGTTAGAGACTTAAATTGTGTATTCTAATTGCTTAAAATGAATTGGGTCTTTTGTCAGCTGGTCTTGTCTTCACGAGAGGCGCCATCACGACCGAGTCTGGGTTTAGAGTCGTGACAAGTTGGTATCAGAGTCTAGGTTACATAGGTCTCATGAGTCATGAGCAAGTTTAGTAGAGTCTCGCAGATCGGTACGGAGATGTCTGTACATACCCTCGGGAGGCTGCAGAACCTTTAGGAAAAACTTCACATTCTTGAATTCTTATCATGCGTCATTTGATTCAGATTTAAATGTAACTCTTTGAATTCCTTCCACACGTTTGCATGCGCACATGAGCGCTCAGTATCAGATATGCATCGATTGCTTGTGATTCCCAGATCGAGGGGCGAGATGTGATCTTTGTGTGTTGATGTTGGGCCAGTCTGGAGGACTTGAGGTCAGGTTTTGCCTATAGCTGGAGCACTGAGGCATTGATTGTGTGAGCACGTGCTTTTGGATTTGTGTTGCCGATAGTGTCCCTATTAGTGGGAGTGATGACTGGATAGCTGTGTGATGAGTATGATGTAACTGCGAGATGTATTTATATGACTTGGAAGCGACGAGAAGGGTCTTCTAGAGGATAGAAGAACTATTAGGTGCTTGATTTCCATCTTAATTTGAGGTATAACCCCGAGTTATGGGTGTGTGAAGAATCTTTTCATGTTTTCTAGTTGGGGGAGTGAAGTGGATTTCACGTTGTGATATGAGTTCAGACTCAGGAAGATCAAGTGATTGCATAATGTCTATGATGGTGGAAGGGTATAAAGAGATGTTAGTTGAGGCGAATCAGGTGGTTTATCTCCTGTGGACTGTTCTGAAGTTTGTGTAATCCTTTATGTCATTTATTGGAAGATCTCTGTTGCCAAGGAAATATATATGTTGCAATTTGAATTTGGGTTGACTAAGATAGTAGGTTTAACTGTTACGAGAGTGAATGCGAGATTTGCAGAAGATTTAAATTACTAGATGGTTTGTGTTTCACGAGCTTATGAAGGATTGAGTTTAATCTCACTATGGTATTATGGCAGCAATAGAGTATATGCATTATGAGTTATTGTGTGTGTTTTGATTTATGGCTTCGAGCCAAGCGGGAGAGTCTGCTACTGATTTGTTGATTGCACGGTTATATGCTATGTTGGTTCCAGTTTGAGGCGTGCTAGTGAATCAATTATGGCTTACGGAGATTGAGACTGATGATGGCTCGAGTAAAGAAAAATTTTGACAAAAGGTTATATTAAGCTTCATAGGTGTATGAGAATCACGAAATGTCTTGAGTGGTTATTGGTAAAGGATGTGCGGTGCATAGAGCAGGAAGATGCTTGGTTGTAGGTGAGGTTACATTCTGCGGTGTCGGAGTGCTAATGAGGCACAGGTTGTTCATTTCATTTGATCAGTCTAATTGAGGTTTGAGTAGAGTGGATGACTCTCGAGAATGGTTTCAATGAGTCCAAGATTTTACATATAGTAATTGAAAGTTTTCCAGTTATATATTTGGCTAGAAACTGAGTTTTCATTGGAGGGTGTCAAGACTCGCGGTATTTCTATATCATCATGGGATTCTATATATCAGTATCAGGAAGGTGAAGGAAACGACTTTGGGATCGTAGGAAAACCCTCCAGGGTAGGTATTTTGAATATGGTGCTTTTGGGAATATTTAAGAGAGTATTCAGCGGCTTTTTAGCCATAGACGGTGTGGTTTTATGCTTGGGTCTCGTGTGGTGAGTCTAGGTTGAGGAATTGTGGTATTATATCAAGAAGGAGTATCAAGTTGAAGGTAAATCAGAAGGAAACTCGGATAGATGGGATAGCTTGGTAGTAGGCCGGATCGACATGGTAAGGATATGATTAGTTCTTTGGATGCTTATGAGGTAATGAGTTTGTACAAGTGTTTCACGACAATGTTCTTAGTTTTTAGTGGCCTGCATAACTTGGTTGAGTTAGAAGGATTCAGTCCTGACATGTTTGGTTTTGTGCAAAGGGGACTCGAAGAGTTCTTGATGATTTCTACCACGATTTGGAGGTGTATATTTTCTACTGGCATGAGGAGTAGGGGATGTATAGCGATTTTCTTCTAGATGGGATCAATGGAAATTTCTTGGCTAGTTGAGTACGTAGTTGCTTGTGGCTCGGAAGGGATATGAAGTTCTCATGTTTATCCTAGGATGATATGGCATATGCAGTATGTTGTGTAGGATTAAGATTTGCATGTGTAAGGTCACAATTCAGATTTAAAAGGAAGGCCACAAATTCTTGGGCAGCACGGGTAGCTTCAGATGATTAGAGAAATGATCTTCAGATGATTAGGGAAATGATATTACTAATTGGTATGGCTTGATGAGGGTATACGTTTCAGAAAAAGGGCAAGTTGTTTGAGTTGAGGATACTTCAGTAGTATTGCGGCACTCTCTAGTTGGATCGACTGCTGATATTCGAGTTTGCTTGGTGGCATGGAGGAATTATCGGAGTATATCTAGTGGAAAGATTGGGTATTAGAGGTGTGGAATGTGTTTGGACAGCGGAATTGGGATCATATATGGTGATTCTGTGCTATATGGAGTTGGAGACTGGGAGTTCTCATAAACATGTTATATTGTGGTTATGGGTCGCGTGTATCGGTCCTGTGCGGTAACTGTTGGGGGTTTGAAGACCCGAGTGGATCTTTGTTGCTTGGTATGTTAGATTTTGATGTAATATTAGGTATAGACTAGTTGTCTCCGTGTCGTGCTATTCTGGATTATTACGCTAAGGCGGTGATGTTGGCTATGCCGGGAATGCCACGGATTGAGTGGTGAGGTTCGACGGATTATGTTCCTAGTAAGGTGGTGTCATTTTTGAAGACCTAGCGGATGGCTGGGAAGGGTTGCCTTTCTTAATTGGCCTTTGTGATGGATGTCAGTGCAGAGACTCTTACCATTGATTCAGTTCTAGTGATGAGGGACTTTTCCAAATGTGTTTCCTACTGTCGGGCATGTCGCTGGACAGGGTTGTTGATTTCGGTATTGATTTGGTGCTGGGCACCGTATCGTATGGCACCGGTGGAGTTAGAGGAGTTGAAGGATCAGCTTCAGGAACTCCTTGGTAAGGGATTCATTGGTAGACCTATATGGGTGTGTGTTCTGCATCTAGACGGCTTTGTGACTTCAAGTTGCTATGGGTGAGGGATGTGTTGATTCGGTTGTTATTGAACTTTTAGTGTTCTGACGTGATCTATAAGTTACTTTTCTGTGTTGCGAGGCATTATGATTTGTTGGTTATAGGCACATATGGTGCAGTTCCATTTGGGTTTCATAGTGGAAGTTGAGTAGGAAGAGTAATGGGTATTGCTCGGTGGATGGCGTATCGATTGTTCCCTTTTGGGTTTGTGTAATGTTATGTCAATTGCTTCGCCGTGGTTATGATGGGTTGCTTTGGTCCTAGACATCAAATTGCGCCTGGTTGTCGATTGTGAGCATAGTGACTTGAGGTGTTTCATGTGGACCAGTGTTTGGATAGGGTCGCGCATTGCAGTGAAGTTATGTGGAGGTATGACCCTTCAGGTTAGATTCATGTGTTCTATTTTGACGATATGTGGCGGATTCTCAGCATTGTGTGTGGTGGTACAGGTGGGCTTCTGGTACAACTCTCTCATTTGAGCCATTTTTCATGAGTTGAGTACGTTCGGATTGTTGCTCATTGGTGCGCGGGTTGCACAAGTTGTGGCTTTAGATTGTATTTATGTGTCATGTCACCAGAGTAGTCGTGTTGGATTAGATGAGATCATCGGGATCAAAAAATGAATACAAATGGATTCGATTTCAGTAAGTTGGAAGGATAATATCGAGGTTTGGCTTAGAAATTTGCTATGGTCTTTGCCAAAGGAGGAGTGGCTTCATGAATAGTTGATCTGAGGAATGGTTATCGACTTCCTACGGGTTTCATTTTCATTGGCAGTGTATGAAAGTGTTGGAATGAGACTTTAGTTGATAAGAGGTTTACTATCGGTATTCGGTTGTTATGTGCAGCTGCTATGATTAGAGGTTATCGCTACAAGTGTTTGAGTTATGTGGCACATCATGTAATTGCACCTGAGGTTGCAGATATGGGTTATTACAGCTTGTTCGAGCTTATTCAGAGTATAAATGTGAGATTCTGACCTTGTAGATGATTTCAGAAGTAGAAATGTGGTTCTAAGGTTTATGGGCTAGGTTGGATTGTGAAATTTCAGTTACATTGTGTTATCGGACCTATATGAGATATGGTGACGTGGGATCACCCCCGGGTATGTGCATGGTAAGGTTATTCAGCGATTGGTTGGCTTTTGGAACAACTCTGGGCACGTTCGAGGACGAATGTATGTTTAAGTGGGGGAGGATGTAACGACCCGACCAGTCGTTTTGAGCTTTTGCTCTTTGCTCGCTAGTTCTCGGGCATGGCTAGCCCTGTGTGATGTATTATGACTTATGTAAATCGTCGGTTTTCGTTTTCAGGGTAATCGGAATGAATTTGGAAGAATAGTTCTCAGTTTGAAGCTTCAAATTTGAAAGGTTTGACCAAGATATGAATTGTTAGTAGATGACATCGAATGGGAATTTTTATAATTTGGCTAGCTCCGTTAGGTGATTTAGGACTTAGAAGCATGGTCAGAATGTGTTTTGAAGGTCCGGAATAGAGTTAGGCTTGAATCGGCAAAATTGGAATTTTGAAGTTTTCGAGTTGATAGGTGAGATTTTGATATAGGGGTCGGAATGGAATTCCGGGAGTTGCAGTAGTTTTGTTGTGTCATTTGGGATGTATGCGCAAAATTGCAGGTCATTCGGATATGGTTTTATAGACTTTTTGATCAAAAGCGGAATTGGGAAAAATTTGGAATCTTAGGCTTGATTTTGATGTGAATTGGTCAATTCGATGTTGTTTGAGGTATTTTGAAGATTGGTACAGGTTTGAGTAGTGGTATATGATGTGTTTTTGCTTTAGGTTGAGGTCCCGGGGGCCTCGGGGTGATTTTGGATGGTTGGCGGAAAGTTTGAATTTGAGTTGGGGCAGCTGAAGTATTTTGTTGCTGTCATAACCGCACCTGCGGTAGGGAGGCCGCAGGTGCGATGCTCGTAGAAGCGGAAGGCAGCCGCAGATGCGGCCAAGAAGAAGCTCATCAGGAACCGCAGAAGCACTGAAGTGGGTGCACCTGCGGTAGCGCAGGTGCGAGGTCTTCAAAATCGCAGATGCGGAAATGGCCATTCAAGTGAAAACCACAGATGCGATGGATTAGGCCATAGAAGTGGGAAAAAGAGCGCAGGTGCGAAAGGTCTGGGTCAGAAAGTATAAAAGATTTCCTTCGCAATTTTTGGGTTTTTTTTCTCAATATTTCATTCGGGATGAAGCTTTTGGGAGCAATTTCAAAGGAAATTTTCAGAGGGGTTCATTGAGGTAAAGTCCTTGGTTCCTAAGCTCGTTAATCTGGTGATTTTTATCGTTGTTAGCATGAAATTTAAGGGAAAATCAGTGGTAAATTCGGGGATTAGGGTTTGGTTAATTGGAGAGTTTTGATGGTGATTTGAGGGACCTTTTGAGGTCCTATTTTGGTACTTTTGATATGTATGAACTCGTGGGGAGATAAAGAATCTATTGATGTAAATTTTACCGAATTCCGAGGCGTAAGCCCGGGGGTCGGGTTTTGATTAATTTTGGAATCTTTTTAATATAAATTGGTTATTTTGAGTGGGCTTTGTTCCCTTAGCATATGTTGATGATATGAATCTGCTTTTGGCTAGATTTGGAGTATTCAGAGGCCGATTCGAGAGGCAAAGGTATCACGGGCTAGAGTTTGGATCAGATCGAGGTGAGTAATGATTGTAAATGTTGTTACGAGGGTATGAAACCCCGAATTTCACATCGTTGTGCTACGTTGAGGTGACGCACACGCTAGATGACGTGCGTGATGTCGTGTACTATTGGGAATTTTTGACTTAGTCCGTCCCGAATGGCTAGTTTACTACGTATTTGATTGAAAACTGTTTGCTATCATCATGTATTGGGATGAATGCCATATTTGAGCCTCGTGCCAACTATTTGGACCCTTAAGGGATTTTTACTACTATTTCCTCACTGTTTTAATTTTAATATTCGTACTCAGTCATACTATATTATACTATTTTCATAACTCAGCCATGTTTACTCTATTTAACACATTAAGTGATATTTTAAATGATATTTTGGGCTGAGCATCATGTTTTACTGTTGCCCAAGTGACTTATGAGATTCTGACTTAGTAAGACTGAGGGCCTGTGTTGTGAGGATACTTTTGAGTCGGGCTGCACGCCGCAACAGTGATGCACTGATTCTTAATTTTGAGGCTGAGGGCCTGGGATTGTACGCCACGAGGTGGCTTGTTGATATGAGGCCGAGAGCCTATGGATTATGCCATGAGATGGCTTGATATTGCGCTTCGGCTGTAAGGGGCCCCTCCCGAAGTCTGTACACCCCCAGTGAGCGCGAGTACCCATTGTGATATGAGATATAGCCCAAGGGGCTGGTGTTGTTCCATGTTGTTTCCCGACGGGCTGATTCTGTTGGTATTGTGCCCGAGGGACGGTTTTCATGTATTTATCTCTTCTAGTTGCCTGTCATTTACTTGTTTAATTGTTAAAAAAGTATTTTAAGGAAGCTTATACTGAAATAAGGTGTGTTATGAGATTTCACTATTTTATTGCACTTTACTAGTTTTACTTTGCCTCTTTATAGCATGTTGTTGTGTTTTTACATGATTTCTAATCTCTCAGTCTTCATTTATTATTATTACTCAATGAGTTAGAGTACTCACTTTACTCCCTACACCTTGTGTGCAGATTCAGGAGCTTCGGGTCCTGCTAGCGATGGTTGATAGCTTCCAGCAGATTTTTCAGAGTCCACTAGGTAGCTGCCCGGCGTTCGCAGCCTAGTGTTTCTCCCTCTTATCATTATTTCTTTCTCTTGTACTGGATTTTGTCATAGACGGTGTAGTCCCTTTTCCCATATTAATAGACTTGTGTTAGATGCTCATGACTGGTGACACCCCGAGGTCGGGCTGTGATGGTTGTTCCGCAAATTGTACTGTCTCACTGTTTATTTGGGATTTAATCATGTTAGAGACTTAAATTGTGTATTTCAATTGCTTAAAATGAATTGGGTATTGTGTCGGCTGGCTTTGTCTTCACGAGAGGCGCCATCACGACCGGGTCTGGGTTTAGGGTCGTGACAATACATCATCCTTATATATAATTGTAAGCTAACCCTTATTTTCTGTTAGGCACATTTTCTCCTTACTAGTTTTAGGGTACGCTCTTTGCACGTGTATCTAATCAATCAATATTAAATTTTTTATATTTATATAAATATTATTTTCTCTATTTCAATTGATATAACACATTTTTCTTATTAACATTAAATACATAGATAGATAAATAGATAGATTCATGTATATTTTTTAGTTGTGGACAAAAACAATAAATACATAGTAACTAATATTAAACAAAGAACTAATATTATTTGTTTTTAGTCCTTTTATATTTTAAAAATATAATTTTCAACTTGCGACTTTGAATAATTTTGACATATGGTTTCAACTTTAAAAAACATACAATTCCAACAACCAGAACTTAACTAATTTTGCAAGTAAACTTCGTGAGTTTCTTGATTAGTGCATTTCAATACTAATAAATCTATAATTGTAGTTTTCTTCGTCACTTACCAATTGATGTGAGTTCTTATATTGACCAATTATTTATTTAGTTGGAGTTACGTTCTTTTAAAATAAATATTTCATATCACTAATAAATTAACCATCTTTTTACCTATTTAAAGACTCTTGATTACTAATAAATATTTTCTTCGTCTCAAATTATTTGACATATTTCTCTTTTATACACCCCTAAAAAAATACTAATTAGATAGGATTTTTTACTTTTTTATCTCTATTTATGTCTTAAATATAATCTCTCTTCGTTGAACATTTACTTTATTTATGTCACGACTCTAACCCCGAACCCGATCGTGATGGCGCCTCTCGTGAAGATAAGGCCAGCCAATTGAACATAATTCACCCTTTAAGCAGTTAAATAACATAAAGATACTTTAAACACGATTTAATAGCAGTATTTAGCGGAAATAGAGATAACAAAACGGAAACCCAACCCGACACAGCCCTAACCGGGGTGTCAGAAGTCACGAGCATCTACTAGAGTATAATTACAACTGACAGTACGAAGTGTACAAATACAATCTAATGAAATGAAGAGAGAGAAAAGAAATGTTGCGAACACCGGCAGCTACCTTGCTAAACTCTGATGACTCTGCCTCCGATCAGCCAAAACATACCTAAATCTGCACACAAGGTGCAGGGAGTAATGTGAGTACTCCGACTCAGTGAGTAATAATAATAAATAAAGACTGAAGGCAAAAAATCACGTAAAATATCTCAAGATGCTGTATAGAAACAGTCCAAAACCAGTAAGAAAGCAGTGAAGCTATAAAAAATCTCTTTCAAATATTTTAGTTAGTGCAGTGAAGCTATAAAAAATGACTTTTCCAACAGTTACGTAAAGGAATGCCAAAAATAGTTAGTGCAGGTAAGCACAGAAATCCGCCTCTCGGGCACAAATACCATAGTTTAACAAGTAAAATGATAATTTAATGTGAAAGATAACATATAAAAGTTCTCCCCTCGGGCACAATGTCAACAACTCCGCCCCTTGGGCAATATCTCAGAACAATAACAGCCCCTCGGACAATCACATAGAACGGTACCAGCCCCTCGAGCAAATCACATAGAACAATACCAGCCCCTCGGGCTATCACATAGAACAATATCAGTCCCTCAGGCTATCACATAGAACAATATCAGCCCCTCGGGCTATATCTCACATCATAATGGGTACCCGCACTGACTGGGGTGTATAGACTCCGGGAGGAGCCCTTTACGGCCCAAGTGCAATATCAAGCCATCTCATGACATCAAATCTAGGCCCTCGGCCTTATATCAGTCAAGCCACCTCGTGGCATATAAAGTATCTCAGGCCCTCGGCCTCATATCACTCAGTGTATCCTCACATCTGGCCCTCGGCCGCACTCAATCAGAAAATCATCAAAAGCCTCTCGGGCATTAGTAAAACACTAGTTCTCGGCCCAAAACATCATTCAGAAATATCATTTAAGTTTTCAAATCTGAGTAAAAGTGGCTGAGTTTTTAAACAGTAGATATCAACAGGACTAAGTTCAAATAATAAGTCAAAACAGTGAGGAAAACAGTGATAAAAATCTCCGAAGGGTTCAAATAGTTGGCACGAAGCCCAAATATGACAATCAACCCAAATCATGATGATGACAAATAAGTTTCAGTCAAATACGCGGTAAAATTATCAATCGGGATAGACCAAGTCACAATCCCCAATAGTACACGACCCCACACTCGTCATCAAGCGTGTGTCTCACCTCAATATAACACTACGATGTGTAATCCGAGGTTTAAAACCCTCAGAGCATCATTTACAATCATTACTCACCTCGAACCGGCTAAATCTCTAGCTCGCGATGCCTTTGCCCCTCGAATTGGCCTCCACGCGCATCGAATCTATCCAAAATCAGAACGAATACGTCACAATATGCTAATGGAACAAAGCCCAAGCGAAAACAATAAAAAAAGGGCGCGATTCCCGAAATTATCAAAACCCGAGCCCCGAGACCATGTCTCAGAATTTGACAAAATTCACAAAACTAGAATCCTTATACTTTCACGAGTCTAACCATATGAAAATTATCCAATTTCGATACCATTTGGTCCTTCAAATCATCATTTTACATTTTTGAAAGATTTCACAATTTTCTTCCCAAAGTCCATCCCAAATCACGAATTAAATGATGAATTCAATGATCTATTCATGTACTCTAGCCAAATCTGAGTTAGAATCACTTACCTCGATGAATTTCTTGAAAAACCTTCAAAAAATTGCCAAAATCCGAGCTCTGTAGGTTAAAATATCAAATAAAACTCAAAACCTCGTATTTATAGAGTACCCCACAGATTTCCACCTCTGCGAACCACAAAAAATTGACCGCGGTCCGCACAAAAACGACCACGGTTGCACAGCTTTCCTCTGCAGTAATAGGCTTTAGTATTTTGGCCATAACCTTTGCTACACATGTCCAAATTACGATATCTTTACTTTTCTTGAAACTAGACACGAAGGGCTACAACTGTTGTTGTTGAATTATCTCAAAATTCCTTATCTATCAAAAGATATGAGCTTCCGAAGTAAGACCAGCGGAATGTTCTTCACCATAGCCACACACCATTTTGTGCGGTCCGCACAGCACCTCCCGCGGCCGCACACCATTTTGTGCGGTCCACGCAACACATACCGCGGCCGCACTTTTTTTTTGGCCTAAAACATTCCGGAACCTACCCGGAACTTCAAACCAATTGTACCAACACATCCCATGACATCGTTCAAACTTGTTCAAAACTTCGGAACGCTCACAACAACATCAAATCACCTATTTAGCATAGGATTCAAGTCTAAGAACTCTTAAATTATGCTTTCGATCAAAAAGTTTATCAAATCTCGTCCGAATTACCTGAAATTTTGCACACACATCCCAAATGACACAACAAAACTACTGCAACTATCGAAATTCCATTCTGAGCCCTATATCATAATCTCACCTATCAACCGGAAAGCGCTGAAATTTCAAATTCGCCAATCCAAGCCTAAACCTTCCACGAACTTCCAAAATGCATTTCGATCACGCTCCTAAGTCCCAAATCAAGCTCACGAAGCTATCCGAACCATATAAACCATGTTCCGAGATCGTTTACTCACAAAACAACTTCCGGTCGACTTTTCCAACTAAATGGCCAACTTAAGAGACTAAGTGTCTCATGTCACTCAAAAACTACTCCAAAACCAAACCAACCAGCACGATACGATAAAATGTAGCTGAACAACACATAAGAAAGCAGAAATGGGGGAAACGGAGCGGTAACTCATGAAACGACCGGCCAGATCGTTACATATAAAATAAAAAATGAGTAGAGAACACTTACCCTAATCCACATGGTGAAAATTGCCTAAAAATCGCTCCAATCCAAGCTCCATAGTTCCAAATATGCTAAAATGAACAAAAACCCCGAAATAGAGTATTTTATAACCACCAGGCGAATTAATGAACCGCGATCGCGAAAATAACCTCGCGATCGCAAAGAAGGAAGAGCACTACCCCAGAAAATACATAATGTGATCGCGAATAAGTCTCTGCTAACGCGAAGAACAAACGACACTTCTTCCAACAATACACTGAGTTATCGCAACCATACCTATGTGAATGCGAAGCACACAGGTTCACACTCCGCGACGGCGTCCCCCTCATACGTGAACGCGTAGAAGAAGCTTCCAACTCCAGCTCTCAGCTCAGCCCTATGCTAACGCGTTGCCCAATTTCCAGAAACCTACGTGAACACAGACAGGTACTCACGATCACGAAGAAGACTTGGTGCACTAGACACTAACAGGAACCAGCAAGGACAAAAATGAATGAAAATGATCTGAAACACGTCCGCAACTCACCCGATCCCCTCAGGACCCCGTCTGAACATACAAAAAAGTCCCATAGCCTAACATGGACCTACTCGAGGTCTCAAATCCTACATAACAACATCCAAAACTCACGATGAAACATATCAAATCAACTCGGAATACATCCAAATTATGCACACAAGTCCCAAATGACAGAATGAAGCTATTCCAATTCCTGAAACCACAATCCGAATCCAATATCATCAAGGTAAACTTCCAGTCAAACTTATGAACTTTCCAATCCTTCAAATTTCCAACTTTCACCAATTTGTGTCGAAACCTTCTAAAAACATCCAAATGTAAATCCGGCTAGACGCTCGAGTCCAAAATCACCATCTGGACCTAATGGAGCCATCAAAACTCCAATCCGGGGTCAAATACTAAAAAGACAAACTTGGTCAACTCTTCCAACTTAAAGCTTAAACCATGATATTCATTCTTCTAAATCGATTCTGAATAACCTGAAGACCAAAACTGATGATTCACATAAGTCATACCCATGCCCTCAAACAATTGAGCGAAGTGCAAATGCCCAAAATAGCCGGTTAGGTCGTTACATTCTCCCCCATTTAAACATACGTTCGTCCTCGAACGTGCCAAGGGTTGTTCCAAAGCCATCAAATCGTTGTGTAATCTTACCATCCGTAAACCATATAATCCAATTTCCAACATCAGGAATTTTCTACAAGACCCAAACCTCACAATCTACACATTGTATAAGTATAAACGAGTTGCATCAAGCCATAACCATAACCCAAGACACAATCACAAGATATACCACATAACTCAACTACCCATAGAAAAATTTTCGATCACAATAGCTGCTCAAAGCAACCCACTTCCGGTAATAAATCTCATATCAAACAAAACCTTGTTCTAAAACGTTTGTACACTGCCGATGATGAAATAAACACACATCACTCATAACCATTCATTAGATCAACAAGTCATGGAGCTCCCTCTCCTTCGACAAGAACTATAGCAAATTTCCAAGCCAATCAGCGTCATTATCCTTTCAAATATACCGCAATCAAATCCAATAGCACCAATCCTAGATCTGAAGACCTCATCTTATCAAATACGAGCTACTCTACTGAAATGCCATACCAATACTACCCAGAGCTAGAAACCATGCAATTCGTGCACCAATACGCAACAATTCAAATGTACTCAAACATGGAAAATGACTCAAACGAGAGAACTGTCCCGCAAGCTCAACTAGTACTACCACAATGAAATGCTAAAAAACCCATCACACACCATAGAACCATAACACACGAATCTAACACAAAGGATCATATCTCAACTTAACTCCGTTGCAATGCGTGACCCCATCCAAACACTGGTCCATATGAAATACCTCAAGCAACCCAGCTCAAAATCAATAACCATGCGCAATTCGACATCAAGTACCCAAGGTGTATAACCATAACCACAGAGAAGCAAATAATGCAATGACATACAAATCGAAAAGAACGTAACCAATATGCAATCAATCATGTATCACCCAAATACCCATCAAGCTCAAATTCTGTTATAAGGCCCCAAACAAACCACATCATATGTGCATATAACTGTGTATGGTGAAATCGGAGGACCAATTTCTCATTGGCAAATTACTTCAGGAGGTCACCTCGAAGGCTCGGGACCTCGAGCCAGTTACTTCCCTCAAGATCTGTCGATACCCAGCCGAGGATAACATCGAACGAAACCCCGACGAATACAAAAAACCTCTGAAGAGAGCATTCAAAGTCGATCAAGTCTACCTGGGCAGCCTAACATTAGCCTACGTATACATCATGAAGCTAGTTATTTGTCCCATCCTGTTTCCTTTATTACTCAACGTATCTTGTACTAAGTTTGGAGTCCCCCATCTTATAAAAGGGGAGTCTTTAACACTCTGTAAGGAAGGGCTCCAACTATTTTACACAAGATCAATAATATCTCTCTCTTTCTTTTCTCTCTAACTCATCTGCTCAAGGCTACTCTTTGCATTTATTGCTTTCATACTTGTTCCTCATTTATTGCTTGGTACTAGCCATAGAGATCCTACTTTAATTATACCCTAATTGTTATCCCTCTCCCGATTACCTCCGATAGCCCAAGCTCGAGCCGAACATTGACCCCGAGGTCCTTCGTCGACCAGTCCAAAGCCCGGGAAGCAAGCCCCCCGGTTTGATTAATGCCCCATTTTAGCTTGTATCTCATCATTAAACTTCATACTCCTAGCATCAACTGCTCTAACAACTAGCATAAAAGTAGATCACGTATTTTTAGAATCCCATTTACAAATTTAATTGTTGTTACCATTTTCACGGTAAACAGTTTGGCACCCACCATAGGGCTAACAATAATAGCGATTATTTTCTTGCTAGTTTCATTACACAAACACAAGTTACCTTTCACGTTTTTCTTGTTCAAGATCATTGATTTTAGGTCAAAATGTCTGGCTCGGTAAACAGAGCCGAGAACGACAACCTCAAAAACCACAGGGAAAATGGAGTGGCTATTCCGACTATCGTCGCGCCACCACAGAATCCCGATAATGCGCCCGGACCAATTCTAGCGGACGCGGATTCACAGGACGCACAATAGATCGACGAAACCTCGCACACCGGTAGGAGCATATGCCATGGAGACCGATATGAAGCCCAAAAAACCCAGCCTAGAAAGAAAATGAAACTAGTCTTCATGTTATTTTTGAAATGTTACAGGCACAACAATTGGTCATCGATCAATTACAAAGACATCCGAAAACTCCCTGCACAACAGCGCCAAAAACTCCTAGCACAACAACCCGAGAGATCGAGCAATAACGGATCGGTAGCCGATCCCGCCATCGTGAAAATGTTGTAGGACCTCACCAAAAGGATCGAGTCAGGCGAGAAAATGATAGCGGCCAACGATAAGAAGGTCGAAACCTACAACTCTAGGGTTGACCAGATCCCGGGTGCGCCCCCGGTCCTCAAAGGCATGGATTTGAAGAAATTCATAAAAAGGTTGTTCCCCGAGGAAGCGGCCCTGAAGCCCATTCCAAAGAAGTTCAGAATACCGGAACTCCCTAAGTACAATGGGACCACCGATTCTAATGAACATGTTACTGCCTACACCTGCGCGGTAAAAGGCAACGATATACAAAATGACGAGATCGAGTCCGTATTGCTGAAAATATTTGGGGAAACACTCTTGAAGGGGGCCATGATATGGTATCACAACTTGGCTCCTAATTTCATAGATTCATTCGTTATGCTAGCAGACTCCTTTATAAAGGCACATGCTGGAGCCATCAAGGTTGCGACAAGGAACTCCGACGTTTTCAAAATCAAGCAAAGAGAGAACGAGATGCTGCAGGATTTCGTGTCTCACTTTCATATGGAGCGGATGGAGCTACGGCCAGTCTCCGACGACTAGGCAGTACAAGCTTTCTCCCAAGGCCTAAATGAACAAAGCTCGGCAGCTTCGAAACAGCTGAAATAGAACCCGATCGAGTATCTATTCGTGGCGTGGTCGGACATCCACCACCGGTTCCAGTCGAAGATCAGGGTCGGGGATGACTAGTTGGGAGCCTCTTCGGGCTTAGTATATCCAAACAGGCTCCTAGGAAATGAGCCAAAACTAAACAAAGAAAGGTATCAGCCATACCTCAAGGATAGGAAGAACGCCCCGAGGCGCAACCTCCCTAGCAATGATCGGAGAATGGATCGAGGACAGGACCCTCAAGGTCTCATCAATAGAACCAGGTTCGATCAAAACGTAGTGCCAATGGGTGCGCCCCACCTATCAGAATACACCTTCAACGTCGATATGTCAGACATCGTGTTCTCCATCAGTAAAATCAGAGACGCCAAGTGGCCCATACCTATACAGTTAGATCCTTCGTAAAGGAATTATAACTTAGTATGCAAGTTTCACAACACGTACGACTACAGGGCGGAGGATTGTCATCAGCTACGGGAAAAGGCAGCTCGGCTACTTAACAAAGGATATCTTCGGAAATTCCTCAGTGATCGAGCCAAAAATCATTTCCAAGAAAGGGAGGCAACCAAGAAGAATGAGGCAAACGAGCCGCAACATGTCATTTACATGATCAAGGGAGCGTCGATGCCCCTTCGGCCTTGGTTGCATCCCTTTCTCGAAAATAATAAAGGCAAAAATATCCATCACCAAGAAGAACAAAAATATCCATCACCAGAGAAAAGTGGACTCGGGGATATATCCCCAAAGAAGCCCTCACGTTCAGCAAAGAGGACACTGAAACCCTGTCTCAACCCCACAACGTCGCACAGGTAATCTCCTTCCTTGTAAATGCTTTTCAAATAAAACGTGTACTAGTAGATCCAGGTAGCTCGGCTAATATTGTCAGGTTCAGGGTAATAGGGCAGCTCAGATTGCTCAATCAAATTGTTCCCGCCACTCGGGTCCTCAATGGATTCAACATGGCAAGCGAAACAACGAAAGGAGAAATCATCCTCCCAGTTACCATGGCCGGCACGATACAAGAGACCAAATTCCAAGTCAACAAAGGAGATATGAGGTATAACGTCTTATTCAGGCGGCCATGGATACACATCATGAGAGCTTTTCCATCCACCCTTCACCAGGTGATAAAATTTCTAACAAAGGATGGAATTAAAATCGTCTACAGGAAATAGCACGTGGCGAGGGAAATGTTCGAAATACACAATGTGGTACCAATGTTCATGCCTCCGCCCCCGAATAAACCAAAGGGCAAATCGGGCCTCACCCTCGATCGAACCTGACAAAACGAAGTAAAGAGTCATACCTCGTCTTTGCCTCAGGAAATTTAAATAGATCGGCCCTCACGATTGTAACAAAACGAATCCGAGGCATCGCCAGCATATCTCACTTCAAGGTATGACCATCTAACTTTTTGTTTTGAATTTAGAACTAACCCTTATGCAGGCACTCGACCGGAGCTGTCATAACGCTAACATTGCCCGAAGACCTTGAGGCTCTAAAAATGCACCCGTTGCACTCTTTTCCTTCGACAGAGTTTTTGTCCCAAAAGAAGGGTTTTTACCGGCAAGGTTTTTAACAAGGCAACGTCTGCGAGCTGCCTAAGGAAAACTCCGCAAATACCCAAAACTTCTTTTGCAGAAAACTTTAAATGGCGAGGGGCATTCCCCCAGAAAGCTACCCGCTCGAAAAGGTCTTTAAACGCCAAATGGGGTTCCTATAGGAAAGTAATGTACCAGGCTAAATGGTCGAACGAACCGTATCCACATAGCCAGGATCCCGTCGGCAAATACGCGTACTATTGTACCGAGCAATCAAAGAATACCTTTTGTCAAATACACCTTCACAAAGTAAGGTAGCAATTCCTTTGCCGAAAATGTCCGGAACACTCATGGACTGACGCCAGCAATTCAACACTCAGACGGCCTCCGGGTCGAAACTCCGAAATCACAAAACCTTCAGGTAAGGCAACGTGGAAATCGCCAAGCGTCACCAACATCAAAGGTACCTTGAGTACTAGGAGATTGTCGTCGGTTGCCACGCACTCAAAAACCCAAGGCCGTAAGACCTCGAGCGAGCAAACTCGGTCTAGCAAAGGTCTATTCAATACAACAACATGTATTCACGTCAAGCAATCAACTGTAAGACCATTAA
This sequence comes from Nicotiana tabacum, assembly GCF_000715075.1. Taxonomy (NCBI): domain Eukaryota; kingdom Viridiplantae; phylum Streptophyta; class Magnoliopsida; order Solanales; family Solanaceae; genus Nicotiana; species Nicotiana tabacum. Next base: position 54,093,412 of record NC_134099.1, on the reverse strand, counting down.
TCGCCATTAATCGCCATACACTAGAAAACCCGAGGCCGTAGGACCCCGAGCGGGCAAACTCGGTCCAGCCAGATCCATTTTAAATAGCAACAAAAACTGTAAGACCTCAACATGCATGATAGACTGTAAGACCTCAACAGGCATGAAAAAACTGTAAGACCTCAACAGGCATGGAAAAACTGTAAGACCTCAACAGACACGAAAAAACTGTAAGACCTCAACATGCATGAAATTTTGTAAGACCTTACTATAGGCATAAAACTCAATCCCGAAGTTTAGGCTATACATCGCATTTGTAAGACTCCTAAAAGGGCATACCCTCGATGTAGACGCCTAAAACTATCACTCGGGACCAAAAAATGGCTCCGGCCAAACACATATGACTACAGTCAAAACGGCTGCACCAGCAAAATTAATGCGACTCGGGGACGCCCGACCGTCGCTAACAAAAGCACAGGCCATTACTTCAAATCTACTTCAAAAAGAACCAGTTAAAACAGGCTACCCTCAACAGGAAAACGAGCTTCGACCATGTCAGCTCCAAATCACAAGGCTTCGAGTTGCTCAGCCTACAAGCTAAACCTTCCGAGGTGCTGGAACATCGCCGCTAACGACATGAAATTGAGGTTCTTCCCAAACTGACAACAGGTCAGGAAAAATTATTCCAAAAAGACCTTAATGAGAGGAAAACAAAGCCTACAATATGTCCACGGGAAAAATTGTAAGAGCCATTGTCGCCAGCCAAACGAGCCTTAGGGCCTCACACTAAAGGTTCGCAAAAACCAACAACGTAAGAGCCATTGTCGCCAGCTTAAAAATTGAAAACCCGAGGATTAAAATGAGCTCGAGTCCTAACCTGTAAGGGCACAATGTAAGAGTTATCATCGCCAGCTCCACGAAGCCTCAGAGCCACATACTTGAAAGGTCATTTGGACCCGAGGCGTAAGAGACATTGATGCCCACCCATGCAGGCACAAAAAAACTTGAAGGTCAATAATTACAGCTCGAGTCGCAACACGACTCGGAGACTGAACCCAAAATAGTTAAAATACAAATGCCAGGGGGCAAGGCATAAGTACCGTTATCGTCCGCCCATGCAGGCACAGGAGATTGAAGGTCAGGTAAGCTCGAGTTAATGCCTGACTCGAAGACTAAACCCAAAACAGCTAGGCAAAGCACAAAAGCTCTAACATATACATGTGTTAAAAATCGCACTTGACCAAGCATGAAAGAGCTCCGAATCCGTAAGGCTCCCGCCAAACGTCAAAACCAACCCGCCTGGTCGAAAGCGATGCAGAAAGAGACACAAAAGAGGTAAAGCTTCAAGTTTTCTTTTTAAAAAAGCAAAAGGTGTGTTCTCCATCTACAAACATGCTCTGCGAATAGAAAATACAAAATGGCAAAATCCACGCTCTGCTCCAGAAGGCTACGACCTACCAGCCCTAATTTCGCTCCCCGTGACGTCGTCAAGAAATAACCGAGCATCACGCTCGTCCGCCCTAGCTCGAGCCAACTCTTCCAGGAGAACAAAACCCCTGCCGCTGATCTCTTCAAGCACCTCTCTTCGGGATCTACAACGGACGTATCCCTCGATCCTCTACTCATCGCGGGCCCGCTCCAACTCAGCCCGGACATCAGTGACGTCCTTCAAATGAATTACCATCTCCTCATTGGCTTTGGTCTGACTCAATGTTGCTTCAGCTCGAGCATCAATTGTTTTGACCCTGACCTTCGAGAGATCAGAGTCAAGCTTCACGATCATATCCACTTGAACGAAAGCTTGAGCCTGCACTTGAGCCCTCAGTTCACCACAAGCATTCCTAACTCGGTCGACTTCGCCCCTAAGGTACCCAGAGACTTCGTCCTTTTTCTGCAACTAAGATAAGCAAAAAGCCTAACCTTGAGGGTTAAGAAGTCGAAATGATTACTACGAGAGGTCACCTGACCCATCAAATAGCTCTCGTAATTCAAGCTCTGGTATGCCCCATATCGCTAGTGCATCCACTTAACCTCCTTCTCCTCGCTAGGGAGTCTAAGGGACATACCCTCACCCAGAGCTCTCTGAAGCCTAGCCCCATGATGGAGTAGCTCAGACCTGAGCCTATCAATGTCCTACAGAAGGAAAACTTAATAAGTAAGGGAAGACATGACATGTGGAAGAACTGTGCTGAAGCTCACCACGAAGTAAAGCCGACAGACTTCCTCGAAGGTCGAGCACACACCTGTTGGTCCAGCCCCCTCAGCCTTGGAAGAATCAACCTCAGTTGAAGCATGATCGCTCCGGGGAACCACCACTCCGGAACCAAAAGCTTCAGGAATAGCAGGCTCGGGCGATATTCCCTCACCAAAGACACGGACCCGTTTAGCTCAACTAAAAGCTCCATCGCACTGCGAATACATATCCCATTTATCGCCATCGTCCTCTGGCTCGGAAACCTACAACTCCTCCCCCTCTCTGAGGAGCACATCCTCGCCCCTCGGGGACCGTCTGATACCTACAATGCCCGTATAACCATGATAGAAGAAGGAAGGAAGACACAACTACTAAGTTCGCTCTCGCCATAGGCAGAACTGGCAAAGCACAGGGCGCGCCGCCTAAGAGTATTGCTCCACTTTCCAGATAAATAATACAGGTTCCTAAGGTATAGTACCAGCAGTTAGCACCTGAGCAAAGCGACTTGTCCATGCCCGATCTCTGCCGTTCCCGGCAACAACGATTAAGGGCGTGATCAACCGGCATCATGGAGTCAGCAGACCCCGATGATCCCAAAAACTGGGGAGGGGGAGCTTTCCCCCCGCCCCTATCAGATTAATCACGTCATTTCCTCCATAGCAGTCACTAAGTCGAAAGACTAAAAGGAGAAAAGATGTACAAGCGTGTTAATACCAAAAACATGGCCGGGGAAATGGCAACTAGATAAGACAGGGTAATCCCTGGGAAGACGGAAATAGCCTCATATTATATATGGGAAGAGCGGCGACGATTCGAAGCCGACCGAAGACACTAACCAATAGCACCATCTCCAGCCTCGAGGCGATACCTGATCTCGAAGACCTCCGTCATAGTAAGGCGTCACTTTGGAGAGCCAACAACACCTTCACCAACACAAGGGTGGCACGTGACTTCGAAGATCTCCATCAAAGGGAACCAGTCTATGAAGAAATACGCGTTTTTTGAATGTCGCCCGTACGAACCGAGCTCCGAGTGCTGTCCAAAATGGTCTGAGTGCAAGCGAGCCTCCTTTCAGGGACTGCTTTCAAGAAATCACAAGCATCCCCCATCCACGGGTTCCCAAGAAAATTTCTTGTCAAAGGTTATTATAAGGCCCAAAAACATTATCCTCATTTTCACACGAAGTCAGGGTCCCGGTGGCCCGAGGTTATTGGCCTTATTTGGGTTCAGTCCGAGGAACCACAAAAGGCCCTGCGGGAAGCCGTTTCCATCAACCAAAGGCCGGAAGGAAAACTCACATCCGGGTTTAGTGTTAGCAACGACAAAACAAGATCGTGCGTTCGGAGCTACCGTAAACATAAAGAAATTCAGCAAGTATTAAGGGCATTAGTCAAGGAAATATCTTTGTATTCATAAATGTTCTCTTACAACAGCCCTCGGGGGTCCTTACATATGATTACAAAAGCCCGCAAGGGGATCTTTACACAGGAACAAAAAAGTTCAAAGGTACGCATACAACAAAAGTCTAAGAATCTAGCCTATTCCCAAAGTATGGCATCTTTTGCATCATCTCCTCAGGCGTGCGACCTCAAAGACAATATCTTCCAAGTTCGATCCCCTCGGGGATGTCATCTCGACCCTCCCAGAATTGTATCATCAAAAGAAAGGATATAGAAGAGGAAAGCAACGGAGAAGAGCAAAGTGACAAAAGAAAAGTCGAAAGAAGACGACAAGTGGCTGGGTGAAAAATCTGGCTGGTACGAACTCCACCAGTAATATTATTATAAATCCACTTCTTAAGACGTTGCCTCGGCCCGGGAGGCAACAGCCAGTTGAGAGTGTCGCCATACCCCCAGGAATCCAATGAGGGTGTAATATGCCAAGCCGAGGAAAGAGGTGAGCAGCGGTGTATAATCTGAGTCCCCTCTTGAGCAGTGATGCATAATACAAATATCTCCCCGGGTCGGAGAAAATCGGACCTTTGTTTTATCGCCCCGAGCCAACAGAGACAGCAACAACAAAAGCATCACAGCAGCCAACTTAGTCTAACCGGAAAAGGTTTGGGAGTTGGGCTACAATGCTCATGACGTCGGCATGAGACCTTGAGGCCATGGGCCTCAAACATGGTAAGACAGAGGAAAGGATGGATATCGAAGGATGCTTGGATAAAAAACTGATCATAAGAAGCCCCCTTTTTGGGGGGAAGGGAAAAGTAACCGATAGCGCCATTATCGCCCTCAAAAAGTGTAACAACAGTCGCATTCAATGCGTTCATGGAAGCTGAATCGACAACAACATTATGACCCCGATGAACGAGGAGTCACGACACGTCAGACGACCCTAAAGAAGCGAAAGGGTGAAATGCCTCGGCACTTGTAAAAGGGGTTGCGCTATCAACACGACGTCATTATGGGATCCCATAAGTGGGATGTCAAAATAATTTCTTATTGCTCCCCTCTAAGAAACACAGAGACTATCTGTGTACGGTGAAATCGGAGGACCAATTTCTCATTGGCAAATTACTTCAGGAGGTCGCCTCAGAGGCTCGGGACATCGAGCTGGTTACTTCTTTCAAGATCTGTCAATACCCAGCCGAGGATAACATCGGCCAAAACCCCGACGAATACGGAAAACCTCCGAAGAGAGCATTCAGAGTCGATCAAGTCTACCTGGGCAGCTTAACATTAGCCTACATATACGTCATGAAGCTAGTTATCTGTCCCATCCTATTTGCTTCATCACTCAACGTATCTTGTACTAAGTTTGGATACCCCCTCTTATAAAAGGGGAGTCGTTCACACTCTGTAAGGAAGGGCTCCAACTATTTCACACAAGATCAATAATATCTCTCTCTCTCTCTCTTTTCTCTCTAACTCATCTGCTCGAGGCTACTCTTTGCATTTATTGCTTTCATACTTGTTCCTCATCTATTGCTTGGTATTGGCCATAGAGAGCCTTCTTTAATTATTTCCTAACTATTATCCCTCTCCCGTTTACTCCCGATAGCTTGAGCTCGAGCCGGACATTGACCTCGAGGTCCTTCATCGACCAGTCCGAAGCCTAGGCAGCAAGCCCCCCGGTTTGATTATTGCCCCGTTTTAGCTATTATCTCATCATTAAACTTAATACTCCTAGCATCAACTACTCTAACAACTAGCATAAAAATAGATCACGTATTTTTAGAATCTCATTTACAAATTTAATTGTTGTTACCATTTTTACGGTAAACAATAACCAACGAATCACAACCCCTAATAGCATAGAAGGGTAACTCATAGAACATATCAGAACACGAATAAGCTCAACTCCAACCGAATGGCACATCCCTCAACAATAGCAGTACATAGTCAACCAATCCGACCCGGTGTAGAATACACATACTTATTGGGCCTATCAATGGATGCCAAATCAACTCTAGTCATCCACAAAAAGATAAATAACCCTCCGAAAGTCCACAATAACATAACCATAACACATAGTATCATTTGGGTAGCTTTGGCCACATTTTCACAGTCCACAACCATGAAACAATCTGTTTTTGAGAACTGCCAGTCTCCAAATTCCATAAAACACACGAATCACCTTATCTGATCCCAACTCCATCGCCCGAATGTCTAACACATCTCTCATACACGATCATCCCATGAGGAATACTTTGATAATCCTCTATGCCACATAGTGAAATCGAAATATCAATAGCCAACAACCAAGGATGCTTCACCTCTCTCTCTCTCTCTCTCTCTCTCAAAATAGTGATTTTCGGCGCTAAGGATTGTATGTCACCGGAATGGGCACAACTCTGCCGTCCGGCGGTAAAATTCCACCGGAATTGGCTCAAAAGAACCGCCTTAGCACTTAGCACAAACCCCAGTTTGTTTCATTACACAATTCCAAGCGAGTTACTATAGAGCTACAAAAAGATACAACAACTACTATAGCTTCGAATCACATGGAATCTTCAGAAACTTCCCAATTCTTTCCTAGGCCAAATCGAGCAATTCCAAGCCGTGGAGACTCTCTCCCAAGTCAAATACTACCTCCCCACTAAATCCTTGTTGATACCCAATTTTGCCCTCATATATTTTCAAAATATGTACATGCCTTCAAAATAGCATTTTGTGCATCATTATTTAGTTTATAAATCTATACAAGCATTTTCCATAATTTTCCATATTCTTTAGAGCTCTTAAATTAATTTTCTTGCATTTAAATTAAATAAATATTTATTAATTATCCCTTTAAATTATTTTGTGATGACTTAGTTACCTAATTATAATTTTGCAGCTATAATATATGTCTCAAATATTTTTCTTTAATTTTCAAGCAATTACATTAGCATTTTTAAGTTATTTATCTAATTTTTCAATAATATCCTATATTCACATACAAATGCTCACTATTTATGTTATTTGTGTCAAAATAGCAATTTTATATTTTTAATAATACAAAGTTATTGTTTCAAGCATCTCAGTGTATATATAATATTTTTATTTATTTATTAAGCATTTTTTATAAATTATTTTGATAAATTTTAGTTACTTAAATAACAACGCAATTTTTTAACTAATATTCGAACCAAAATCAGCCCAATACTTTAGCCTAATAGTCTCAACCCAGACCAAACAACCCCTTAACCCAAACCAGGTTGGTACCCGTTATATTTGACCCACCCCACTTATTTTTTAAATCTTGACCGTTGACCTCTCAAGATCAACGGCCTTTGTTCATTCTCTCACTTTAATTAACCTAACTCACCCCTAACCTTATCATTTTTTTTTGTCGGCCGCCTTCAAACACCCTCCACTCTCTTTTCCTACGAACCCTAGTCGTTGTATCTCAATCTCTCCGAATTCGGCCTTAAGATGGAATCAATCACTAATTGTCTTACCTTATTGGTCTCCTCTCGCTACTAGTTGTCCGTTTGTGGTGTTACTTAGATGCTTGCCTAAACATGGAAAGCAATATCTTCCAAAATCGAATCAAAGTGGTTTGAATCTTTGATTTTGAGCACTATTTTGTCTATATACATTCAATACTACACTGTGCGAGTCAAATTTTGTTTGGATTCTACTGATTTATACTTTCCCTAAAAACTAGGGTTTATAGATTTTTCTCTTATATTGATTTCAAATAGATTTGCATGCTTCTTTTCCTTGTTTGTTGTTTAAATTATTCTATTTCCATATATGTTTGCTCAATTCTTGACTACTATATAAACCCCTTCATTTTCCCTTTTTGGGACAGATTTTGAAATCGATTTTTACTAAAATATGGGGTTTTTGCTACTTTCTTTCTTTGTATTCTATATTGGCCGGCTGAAAGCCAAGGCCATTAGCATCTTGTTGCTTAATTTGTTCTTAGTGTGAACATTGTCTAGGGTTCTTTTGAAGCTCTTGGGAACTTTGATGCATCAATGTTTCTGGGTTCTTGTGGATCTTTTGTTCTTTATTGTTGTCCGATTAACTAGTAAGTTACTTTACTCTTGCAGTTCCATCCCTATGTGTCTTTGATTTGCATGTATTCTCACCTATGAAATTTCGGGCTTAATATGTTTTTCTGGATTATTTTTGTGCACGATCTTGTTAATTTTACCTTGTTCTAAGTCTGTTAGCATCTAATTTCCTCCTAATGCTACTAATTCTGAATTTTCCTAAGCCTAACTTGGATAGTTTGATCCTCTTAAACGTATGGGTGTCTGGATGTTTCCCTAATATATGCTTATTTGCTTTGTCTTTAATCTCTATAGTAAATGCTAGAACTTCTGTGTTAATTGTGACATGTTCACCTATTATTTTGTTACGCAGCATGACCCTCATACCCCATTAATAATGGACTGAGGTCTTGGAAGTTATCCCAACTCGATCTCTCCACCCCGTTTGAACCATTTTGCTTTATGACATAACTTAGATCTTTTCTAGTGGATTAGTCTATTCTATCAATCCCAGGATACCTACATGTGCTTGCTATCTCACATATCCTGAATCTCTGCAATGTCTTCCATGTACAATATATTGTAAGTTGTGTTAAAACCATTTTCTATCAACTTTGATCTTGTTTCTATGCTACTATGTTTCCAATCTGGACATTGTTCACTTGATACCCTGTTTCTCCCAGTGTTTATTATAATATGTGTCCCCATCATGTCTAAATACTGATTAGCATGACCTAGGATGCATGCATAGCTTAATTTGAACCTCTTAGGCCTCAATTGATTTAGTGTCATGAATGATAATCTATGTATACCTTGCAAGCCTATTCATTCCCCAATTTCTTTCAATGTGAGGCTATACATGTGTTACTTTGATGTCCTGCTGAACCTACTGGCCTATTTGATTAGTTACTCTGTATGCTCAGTTTGGCTATGTCTACTTTAGGATATAAATGTATCCCCTAACTTCTATCTACTCTCCTTAATTTCAACTTGTGCTATTCTGAATTTCTCATTCTTAGCCGGCTGAAAGTCAAGGCTACCTAGGTTTTATTGTTGGCCTCCCTAGTGTGAGTACTGCTCGTGGCCCAATTGAGACCCTTGTGAATTCTGACACACTAGGGCTTGGTCCTTAGTCACTCCCTCAATCTTAAATGTTCCTATTCACTCTACTTTCCCCTATTATGCACTGTGGTGGAACACTTGGTGCTATGTTTAGGTAAATTGGTTTTGGACTCATCCATGGATCCCTGGGTCGTGTATTGAATGTGACTCATTGTTGAAGGCATGGGTATGCTGTGTAAAGGTTATTGAAGGCCCAGGAAATGCTGGGTATTTTTACTTAGGCTTGTTGTAGGCATGTTCTCACTGTTATGTAAACTTTGTATCTTTTGCTCATTATTGGGCCTGTAATAACCTTTTTGTATAAACAATTGGGGCATTAGTCAAAAGGGAATGTGTAGAATTCTATATCCATATGTCGTGGGTAGATGACATGCCTATAGGACTTCACAATGTGTTTGCTATATGTGTTTTTCGATTACATGAGCACTATAGAAATCATGATATTAGGAGAAGCACATACACACTACTTGTTTACTATTAATGACGAATACAGATGCTATGTCTATTGTTGCATGTTTATAGACAACATGTCTATAGGAAATGAGCACTCTGCATGACTACTTTCAAATGCCTTCTTTCAAGTTACTTCAGCTATTCACTAGAAAACATCCATATAGGATGTATAACATATGGTTTGTCAACCTAGAAACTATGTCTATAGAAAACCACACACTTCACTTAACTTGCCTAATACATATACATTACTCAAAAGCATGATTGTTTGACTAAATATTTTACATGCTCTCAGTCTACTCCTATCTGATTATTAGATAGCATGCCTATAGTATTTTAATAATACATACGTTTGTTAATACTCCTCTAGATACCATGACATTAGGTCTTAATTAATTAATTAATTAATTAATCGGCTGCTTCTATTGTTTTCCATACTGCCACCTAGATAGCATGTCTATAGGAAATAAGTATGATAAAAGTGAATTCAAGTACCAACCATTAGAAATCTTTCCTATAGGATACTGTTATTTACCTAGAAAGCATGCCTATAGAATCAAACGCTGATAAATCTAAGTTTTTAATAACTTTCAATGCCCGTTGCGCAAACAACTTATAAGTCATGTCTATAGGTTTTATAACACCTATAATCTGTAAATCAGTTAATTTAGAACAGCAGCACCGCATATACGATGTTAGAATTTAGAATCACCTAGAATCTATGCAATGGGACCCTAAGTCTCAATTCTGAAACTATGTACTCCTTAAACTGCCCGCGTGCATTTGTTTGTTTATGTGTGAAGGATAACTTGTGCATTTAGCTATTTTTATGTGAAGTCCTAAATGTTTTGCTTGTTGCCTACTTTTTGCATTTTTTGAGAAGCCTAGGTAAAGTCTAGAATCATCCAAATAAAGGTTCAAAACCTCCTAGACCATAGGTATGGGACGGGTAGTGCACGTGTAGGGTCCCGCTTAGAATTGAATTAGAATGCTCTTAGGTAAACAATTTTTACATAGTAATCGGGTAGTAGGAGATGATAGTTTGTGCCCGCTGAATAATATGAGTAACATCCCATCTCGAGAGAGCTATGAAATATTATTTATGTTGCACGGGGTGATCCTTTAGGCTAAAAAACATAGGACCCTCCCCCCATTTTCTTTCTTTTTCTACTAGAATAAAAAATAGTTGTACCTTTTTGTTCAAAATATTTTTATAATAAATTCTCAAATTTTGTGCTCTCCCTTTATTTATCTGATTACATAGACTAATCCATATAATTTAAGTTCGGCCAGGACCCACAGTTGTGGACCTCGAGGAATTCCTAATACCTTCTCTTCGAGGTAATTTGAGCCCTTACCTGACTTTTGGTGACGTTGACTAGTCAAACAGAGTTATCTACAAATAAGTGCCCTAATGCACCTTAAAAATTGTTAGGTGGTGACTCTCCTCTTTTAATACCTCCTTAAAAGAGTTGTCATATGTCGAAGCCCGATTTTGCGAGAAAACGGGGCGCGACAATCCCAGAACATTCTACCAGAGGAAATCAGAGCTTTGATGTTCTGCAAAACGCCGACGAGGAGGCAGTTGCCGAAGAAGATGCTCCAGGTATCCAATTAGTATGAAACCAATGCGAAAATGCCTCTGCTAACCTAGAAAATACTCTGCAATCCTCAAAACCCCATTACAATCAACCAATGTCAACAACAATTCAAAAAACAAATTCTGTAGTCGTGAACATAACAAGTGTTCGACGAAATGTCCCAACTAATTCCACTAACCCAATTAAAGTGCAGTTTACTGTAAATGACCCTTTGAATGTTCCTGAAGCTCATCATAGTGTTGGATCCACTTTACAATGCCCAATCTATAGTGATCAATTATCATCTTCTTCCCTAGTTGCTCAGTTGGTTGGAGATGGTGAACTGGCTATCCAAATCGACCAAGATCAATGCCAAAATGCTTCTGCAGATATAGGGAATCTTCACAATCCATCACAATCTCAGGTCAACCAATCAAAAGTCACAACATCTCAAAAATTGACTCCTGTAGCTACCACTATTACAGGTGTTCGACCAAAAGCATCAATCATCTCTCATTAATCAGAAAACCAGGTGGTCGACCTCACTCAAGCAGTTGTTCAAAATGTTCCAGGGCACTTAGAGAAGGAACCAACCAATGAGCTATCTAGTCATGTTGCCAAGACTCCTTAACAAGCTCAAACAAAAATCCAAACCACCCCTTCCCCATCTACCTCTACATACCCAAAGATCTCAGCCAACTTTGATAAACCTCAACACCTACAAAACAATAAGTCATCTACAAAGCCTATCCAAAATGCCAGTTTCACAACAATAAACCAGATATTCCACCAAAAGAAACCAATACCCAACCAAAATAACCACCCAACTATCCTGCCCCACCTCCTACTACCATCACACAATCCCTAGCAACCAAACTAAGAGAAAAACAGGCTGCTGATTTAGCCCCAATAGACTTAACACCCCCCCAAAAAAACCACCAAATTTGGTCAACCAACGGTTATCTTAACCAAGGACTATTTGGTCACTCTAGCCAATAGATGCCAATACACTATTATGGTCAAATTTCTCAACACTATGCCCAGAATGGAAGTGATCAGAAGAAACTTTACATCTCAAATTGAGCTCAAAGGAGGAATTAAAATAGTCCACTATAATGCTCGAACGATGTACATTGATCTAGACAATGCATATGATCAGACCATTGTCTGGACCAAACAATTCATGTATATCCAAGGTCAAAGAATGAATCTTCAAGCCTGGACTCCCAACTTCAAACCTTATGAGGACACCCCAATTGTCCTAGTATGGGTAGTCATTCTTGAATTGCCTTGGCATTTCTACTATATAGAGGTCTTATCAGTCTTGTTGTTACCCATTGGTAAGATATTACATCTAGACCTTGCTTCAATGTAAAAAACAGGGTAAGTGTAGCAAAAGTAAAGATGCAGTTAGACTTAACTAAGGATAGGCATCATCATGTGTGGCTTGGCTTTGATGATGACCAAGATGTTAATGAGGATAGATAATGGCTGGAGGTGATGTGTAAAGACCTCCCAAATTATTGTCTACACTGTAGGAATTTGGGATATGAGGAATAACAATGTTCTATTAGGAAAAGAGAAGAGGAGGATATAATGAAAGCAACAGTTGAAACATCTAAAAACAATGAGAATCAGAACAATAACAGGAAAGTGCATGAAAGGGGATCTCAACATAACCAGGAACAAACCATACAAGGGCAAAACAAGAATCAGAATTCCAAGCAAAAGATGTTAATGAAGACCAAAGAGAAGATCAACAAAGAAATGAAAATCAAAAAGCAGCAACTCAACAAATTACAAGGGATAACCATTCCAAAGACCAACTCTACTAGACATTTGCTCATGATTTGTAGACCCTATGAACCTAGAGCTCTGATACAGACTTGTCACGACCCAAAATCCAACTAGTCATGATGGCAACTAACCCAACTCGCTAGGTAACCAGTTAACAATTATCCAATTTAATGGGATTGATTAAGAGAAGAAATGATAATACAACTGAACTATTATACAAAGAATTTCCAAGGACTAGTAACACAAATTATGAGCTTCTAAGATTTAGAGTTTACAAAGCTAGTATAAAATAAATACATCATCTGTCTGAATGTACATAAATAGATATTAATAAGTTTAGAGATACCATGAACAAGATACAACTATGACTGGAATGCAGGTACGTCTTCAATGCTAGCTTTCGTCATACACAGTAACATCAACATCCAAAATTTACACACAAGGTGCAGAAGTGTAGTATGAGTATAACCGACCCCATGTACTCAATAAGTAACAAACCTAACCTTAGGTTGAAAGTAGTGACAAGGTGGAACAATGGTCAGGCCCAACACCAATAGCCAACAACAGTTCATAACAACATAATAAAAGTGCTAAAAGAAGTAACTCAGAGATAAGATGCTCAACTCTTTCACAGTTACATAAAATAGGCATGCTTTTCAAGTATATCAGTGAAAATCCAAATCTTTTACCGGAATTACCAAAATATGAGTAAGTTTGTAAAACTGTGATTTTTCCCAAAACGTTTCAACAACTTATAAGATGTTTCATTATCAAATGACATGAGGAAAATACATCTCTACGCCTACATATCAATGTATGCATGCCAACAGTAATATAATGTAGTGATAAAACCATATGCATACTCTCGGTGTATCAATGCAATCAATCCTCCCAATCACTCAATCCTCACAGTTGCTTAGTCCTCACAGCCACTCAGTCCTCGCAGTCACTCAATTCTCCCAATCACTTGGCACTATTGCTCATCACTCACACTTGTCACTCACACTCAGTAGGTGCCTACACTAACTGGGGTGTGTATAGACTTCGGAGGGGCTCCTTTAGCCCAAGCGCTATAATAAGCAGATCATGGTGTAAATCAATAATATCTGTTGCGGCGTGCAGCTCGCTCCCATCATAAATCAATATCCTCACAATTAGGTCCTCGGCCTCGCTCAATTATTAATTTCTCCAGTCTCTCGGGCTCACAATATCATAAAATCAACCCAACTATAATGATATGATGTATCACTATATGGTAACAAGACTGAGATATGATATGCATATGAATGCATATGATTGAGTATGTAATTGCAATATAAGAAGATAACTCAACAACAAAAATGATCTCAGTGGGTCTCAACAGGATAAGCATATAGCCTAGACATGGTTTCTAACATGGATCACAACTCAATTACTCTAGCACATAGAGATTTCATAAATACAAATAAGATTAGGTAATTACACAGTACCATGGAATCAACCAAATCACAATTCACACGGTGCACGTCCACACGCCCGTCACCTAGTATGTGTGTCACCTCAACATCAATCACATAACATGTAATTTGGGGTTTCATACCTTCAACACAAAGTTTAGAAGTGTTACTTACCTCGAACAAGCCAAATCCAATACCGAACAAGCTAAACAATACTCCAAAAATTTTATCCTGTGCATACCGACCTCCGAACGGCTCGAAATTAGCCAAAATCAACTCAAAAATATCAAATATTTCCTAAGGAAACAAACCCACTCGATAAAGGTCGAATCTATAATCAAAAGCGCAAAATCAACCCAAAAGTCCAACCCGAACCCACACCTCGGAACTTGACAAAACTCACAAAATCCGACAACCCTTTCAATTCAAGTCCAACCATACTAGTTTCACTCAAATCTGACTCCGAACCGATGTTCAAAACTCGAAAACTTGCTTTGTGAAGTTTTGGACCAAAAAAACCCAATTTCTCTTTTGAAACCCTCGATCAAATGTCAAAAACAAAGATAGGTTCGTGATATAATATCAAAATGAGTAGAGAATACTTACCCAATCCACATGGTAAAAATCACCTAAAAACCGCTCCAATCTAAGCTCCCTAGCTACAAAAAAGCATAAATAGCTAAAAACCTCGAAATAGAATACTTTATAACCACTGGGCGAATTAATGAACCGCGATCGCAGAAATAACCTCGCGATCGCGAAGAAGGAAGAGCACTGCCCCAGAAAATACACAATGCAATCACGAACAAGGCTCTGCTAATGTGAAGAACAAACCACATTGCCTCCAATAATACACTAAGTGATCGCAACCATTCCCATGCGAACGCAAAGCACACAGGCGACCACACTCTGCAACCACGTCCCCCTCATACGCGAACGCAAAGAAGAAGCTTCCAACTCCATCTCTCAGCTCAGCCCTATTCAAACATGATGGCTCTTATGCGAACGCGATGCCCAATTTGCAGAAACTACGCGAAGGCGGGCAGGTACTCGCGATCGCGAAGAAGACTTGGTGCACCAGACACCAGCAGGAACCAACAAGGTCAAAAATGAAGGAAAATGATCTGAAACAAGTTTGCAACTTACCCGAGCCCCTCAAGACCCCGTTTGAACATACCAACAAGTCCCATAACCTAACACAGACCTACTCGAGGCCTCAAATAACAGATAACAATATCGAAACAATGAATCACACGTCAATTCGAACTTAAACGAACTTTGAACCTTCAACTTCCAAAACTCGCGCAAAAACATATCAAATCAACCTAGAATAAACTCAAATTTTGCACACAAGTCCCAAATGATATAATGAAGCTATTCCAATTCCTGAAACAACAATCCAAATCCGATATCATCAAAGTCAACTTCCGGTCAAACTTATGAACTTTCCAAATCTTCAAATTTTCAACTTTCGCCAATTTGTGCTGAAACCTTCTAAAAACATCCAAATGCAAATCCGGACATAGGCCCTAGTCCAAAATCACCATTCGGACTTAACGGAACCATCAAAACTCCAATCCGAGGTCAAATACTAAAAAGTTAAACTTGGTCAACTCTTCCAATTTAAAGCTTAAACCATGAAATTCACTCTTCCAAATCGATTTCGAATAACCTGAAAACCAAAACCGACGATTCAGATAAGTTATAATACATCATGTGAAGCTACTCATGCCCTCAAACTATCGAGCGAAGTGTAAATTCCCAAAACGACCGGTCGGATCGTTACAAATAATTACTACTAAGGATAAAACAAAAAAATAATTAATTTTATCTTGAACTTCTAAAATGATAAATAATTAAAACATCTATTTTCAAAAATTATGATAAATAATTTGAGACAGAGGGAGTAGAAATTAATTCCCTTATATTAGTCGTATATTGGCTTATTTTAACTCTAATTCCTTATCTAGCTTTACTTTTAGAATAATCAATAGCACTGGACCAAAAACTAATAGAAGAATCAATAATAGTAGTTCTTTTCTTTAAATTTAAAAGTAGTGGTAGTTCTTCCGTTTTTGCCTTTAATGTCGTCGACTCCAAATCTAATGCTCAGTGGTGAGATATTAAAACGTTGAAATTTGAATTAGTTCTTATATTTGGTCCTAAATATTAGGATTTTGAAGTTTAAAAGGACAAATTTAGTTGATTTTAATGTCCTAAATATTAAGATTTCTTATTATAATAAATAAAGTTTTAGTTGATTTCAAAATCCTAAATATTGGAAAATTAATAAAATGACTATTTTGTTCTGTGTGAATTTTATTTTTAAAGGGTAAAAAGGCGAACAATATTTCATTAAGAAATTTCGTGCTTTTAATATAGTATACTCCCTTCGGTCCACAATAAGTGACCAATTTGACTTGGCACACTGATAAGTAGGGATTTTAACCGCTTATTTGCTCTCTTTTACTTGCGTTTCCGCTCAAAAATACTTAAAGGTATTCCCGAAAACTAACGAAATGTGCTTACTTGCAGGAATAATGGAAAACGAACCAAAGAAGTCAAAATCAACTCATAAAGGAGCCAAAAGTGAACACGAACCAAAACAGGACAAAAAGGCCAGCAGTGCGGACCACACAATTCTAATGCGGCCGCAGATGGGAGATTTAGAGAGTAGTGTTTGGGCCATCTAAAGGAATGCGGACCGAACGAAAATTGCGCGTCCGCAGGAGGTCAAGTGCGGCCACAGTCATTATTATGTGGTCCGCAGATTTAAAGAATCAAAGAGCTGTTTCAAGTCCAAAAGCAGAGAGTGCGGACCGCATCACTTTTGTGCGATCACATAATCAGAAGTACGACCGCACTCATTTTCATGCGGACCGCAGAAGCCTTGAAGTTCTAAGCCCAAATTCCCAAGAATACAGACCGCACGATAATTGTGTGGCCGCAGAAACCCATTGTGCGGACCGCACCAGAATTGCGGCCGCACAACCTTCGTCGGGGCATTTTGTCAGATATTTTTAGCTTAGTATATATAAAATTTTTTGTCATTTTTAGGTTAAGTTTAGCTAGCAAAAGTGCACCTGATCCGTTTTCTTTACTTCTTTGAGTAATTTTATACTAGATTAACTTCTAAATATTGGATTTTCTTTGTTTAATCAATTATTATGCATTCTATCTTAATTTCTTCTTGTATTTCTTTATTCATGAGTAGCTAAATCTTTAGTTAGGGTTGTGGCTCAACCCTAGTGTGGATATTAAATGGGTATTTTAATTTTAGGGCTTGTTTGTGATTGGGTCAGTGATATTTAGCCTTGTTTATGCTTGAATTCTAGAATTAATGGTTGCAAATATTGATCATGCCTTTTTGACCTAGTCTTTACTTGAGAAAGAGAGACTAAGTCTAGGAAAACTTGGCTAACAAGGAATTGGGGTGAACTCAAGCAATTGATAGCCCCAATTAAAGGGTCAAATCTAGAGATAGTAAGACCCGACTTGAGCATATATCACTTGATTTGTGCAATACCCATGTGGACTTGAGAAAGCCAAATTGAGCAAAATCACTCAAACTACCGAGAGGTATAGAGTGAGAAATTGCGTGTGATTGCTATATTACGATCCCGATTAATCAAATTTGCCCTATAGTTTTCAACTCGTTAGGTAGCCACATAGCTAGGTGGAAGTCACGACCCTAGATCCTTTATCATTTGAAAAACAACCATAACCAAAAATATTGTCTTCTAGCTTATTTCTTGCAATCAATAGTTAAAGTATAAATAAAAACAACAAGCAAGAATGCGAAAGTGCAAATTGACGCACAACATTCAATTACACTAGGTGTATACGTAATCCCATTTCTAACTCCCCGAGGAATCGACCCTAACTCGTGTTGGGTTTTATTATTGCTTCGACCGCCTCACTACTTATAATTGTGGTGTGAGTTTGGGCGAGATTACACACCCATTAAAGAAATACTAAATTCTAGACAAAAATAGTTAGTGTGACTAAACTACCCTTAATTAAATGTTGCAGCATAGTTAATGTGAGGAGTAAAAGACTTTTTAGGGATACGTACATAAGGGTAATATTTTGAAAAAAACAAATTGAATTTTTTTTATTATATAAATGGACACTTATTTTGGAATAAAAGAAAAAAATAAATTGGTCACTTATTATGGTCCGGAGGGAGTATCAGATATAGATAAACAATAGTGTGTCATACGTAACAATTACTCCAATTATTATAATTCAATGACTTCAGTCCGTGTCTCTGGCGATTTTCAAGAAGCCCCCTATGGAATGATCGACGATTCTATTCAACAAATTGCAGACTCTAACAAATGGAACTAAAAATGTTGAGAAAAGAATTGAAAGAAAGTATTTATAAATTTGCATCTAAGAATACGTAGGTCAACTTAGCACTTAGCATAAATGATGGCTATCATCACTATGTGGACTTAATAACAACAAAATTTACTTTCTTTTGCATGGATAAGAGATAACTAAACGTAGATGCCATGGCCACATACTAATATTCCATTCAATTTTAATTCTCCTAAGTTGATTCATCAATCAAGTGGACTCCTACAATTTTCAATCAGATCCATCACTGTGGTTGATTTTTTTCATCAGATAGTTCTATTATTTCCGAAGAAGAATCCAAGGCAGAAAACAAAATTGACCTACACTTTCAACTGCCAAATTTAACGCATTGTTTTACGATGAAAAACTGTCTTTTTTCATCTGAGGAACACAAAATTCTTTCAATTCAGACACAAGTTTCAACAAATTATATTTAATGGCCGTGGCCCTCTTGCTATAAAAGCTTGATGGTCTACTTTTGTTGATATATCGAAAAGCAAGGGCAAACTTTTCTTGTCCCCATTTATATATCATGCACTTATGGCCCTTATATGAGAATTGTTAAAAGCCAACTTTGAAAGTGATACACATATCCTATTCTTTACTTTTACTTTTCTTCTATCCTCGTAATACCATTACTTTACCTGTATTCTTTATCTTTTTCACAAAAGAAAAAAAAAGAATAAATTGATATATCCTGTGTAATTAGAAAAGGTAACTATTGGATGTTTACAAAAAGAGTGGCGTAGGATGACTTGTATGATTGTAGCGATTTGACAAATAATAAAATTATGTAGGAAAACTTTGCTGAGAAAAAATGTCACAAGATAAGCACGTGGGCGTCGCCTCTCTGTTATTGCTAGCACGCTGGCTGTTGGAACAGAAGAAAGGCTATCAACAAAGGTAAAACGACCAACAATATTAACAATTACACTTCAATCACAATCAATTAAGATCGATCGTATGAATTGTTATAATTTTAGATCACTTTATTAAGTCCGTCTTAGTGTAATAAGCGAGCAGGTCCAAATGTATTTCGTTATATAAGAATTCATCATAAATTAATTAATTTTAAACTGACGGCCAACATAAAGGAACTCCATCTTTATTCAGGCCCGAGACTAGCAATGTAAATATACTTACATGGCATATAGAATTAATAAGCTAAAATGAAGATAATCTCAAAAGTTTTAGTTAATAAGCGATTGTTATTATTTCTTTACAATAGGCTTCACTTTATATGTGCGTGTAAAATTAAGAGTAGAGGAAGAAAAGAAAAAAAATACTAAAAATTTTGAGTTTTAAAATTTTTCTTTTCCAATATCCGTTATTAAATGTTGAATAAATTTTGTGGCTCTACCTTTTTCCTTCGTTTCTTTTTTCTTTTTTTAAATTGACTTGTATTGCCATAGTCCTTTGATCTTGATGAGTTTTGATTCTTTCTATTTGCATGTCTAAATCAAACTGCAAACTTGACTGAAAGGACAAGAATTTTGGGAGTGCTTGATTTTCTTGGTTCATGTCATTTTGGTCATCATTAATATAAATTGTATGTATTAGTGCAAGCCAGATACTACCAAATCCACAAACTTTAACGCAATCCTTTAGTTTTATGTCCTTTCCTCTATTATTTATCATTTCATTCTTCTGAACAACTATTTGGGAGTTGAATAAATGTCAGTCTTGTTGGGTAATTTACCAAACTTTTAGAAAAATTTTACAAGGCATAGTGGTGGTTCTTTTTGTTTTCCGACAATATCTATTGCTAGCAGCTGGAGAAGGAACTTTCCAAGGTAGTGGTGTCTAAAAAAGTGAAGCTTTCAACAATTTTAGAGATGGCTTTGTCTCTCTGACTCTGCCATGGTTTTGCATATTGTTTAAATATACTTTGTCTTTTGGAGAATTAACAAAGCCTCACAACATGAAGTTTATGAAACTTGGATCTAGGCCTGACACTTTCATTACTACTGAGGCTGTAAGGTAACTTCATATTTTACTTCTCTTTTCTTTCTCCACTTCTTGTTTTTCTTGAATTCAAAAGAAACCAAGATTCTTCTTTCTTGATGCAGGTCAGTTAACTCTGAAGTTACTAGTGATCTCTTAGTCCAAGTAAAGGGTAGCAGATATTTGCTTCACAAGGTTAAATTCTCCAACTTTTCTGTTTTTTCTTCTTTCTTTTTTTCTCCCACATGGTCAATATTTGGTTGGAGTTGAGTATTTGAAGTTGAACAAGAGTATTTGGAGGTTAAAATTGTGTCTGGACATGAATAAGAAGTGAAGTTTTGCGAGTGAAGACCATTTTTCACTTTTTTCAACGTCAAATTTTCTATTTCAAGTTGAAGTTGAAATAATGAACAAAATTGTTAAACTAACATTAATTTGTTGATTTGGTTATGGAATTTGTGAAACAGTTTCCCCTGCTGTCTAAGTGCTCAAGGCTACAGAAGTTATGCTCTGAAAGTCCAGAAACCTCACAGCACCAAATTGTGCAGCTACCAGATTTTCCTGGTGGAATTGAAGCATTTGAGCTATGTGCAAAATTCTGCTATGGTATCACTATCACCCTCAGTGCCTACAACATTGTTGCGGCGCGCTGTGCTGCAGAATACCTGCAGATGACAGAGGATGTAGAGAAAGGAAACTTAATCTACAAACTTGATGTATTCTTCAATTCTTGCATACTTTCAGGTTGGAAAGACTCAATTGTTACATTGCAAAGTACCAAGTCTTTTCCTTTATGGTCTGAGGACTTAGGAATTACAAGCAGATGTATTGAAGCCATTGCTTCAAAAGTCTTAGCTCATCCATCAAAGGTGAATTTATCAAGAAGCTACTCAAGAAGAGATGATGTTTCATGCAATGAATCAGAAAGCAGAAGGCATAATAAAACTTCATCTAAAAGTTGGTGGGCTGAAGAGTTAGCAGAATTAAGCATAGACCTTTATTGGAGAAGTATGATAGCTATCAAATCTGGTGGGAAAGTAGCTGCTAATGTTATCGGTGATGCATTGCGAATTTATGCATCAAGATGGCTACCAAACATTTCAAAATATGCAAATCCTAAGAAGCAGCTAGAATATGATCAGAAAGACTCAGATTCGATTGGAAAATACAGGCTGCTGTTGGAGTCAATTATAACATTGTTACCAGCTGAAAGGGGGGCAGTTTCTTGTAGTTTCTTGTTGAAATTGCTTAAAGCAGCTAACATATTGAAGGCTTCTTCTTCATCCAAGATGGAATTGGCAAGAAGGATTGGGCTTCAATTGGAAGATGCCACTGTCAATGATCTGTTAATACCTTGTCTGTCACACACATGTGACACAATTCATGATGTGGACATAGTTATCACCATATTAGAACAGTTCATGTTGCAAGGACAAAGTCCCCCAACAAGTCCACTAAGAAGGAAAGGAGATTTTGAGAGGAGAAGATCTCGGTCCGCGGAGAATATTGACCTTGAGTTCCAAGAAAGTAGAAGATCTTCTTCAGCATCACATAGCTCAAAACTCAAGGTAGCTAAGCTTGTGGATAGGTATCTTCAAGAAATTTCCAGTGACTCAAATTTGCCATTGTCAAAATTCATTTCCATTGCTGAAGCAATTCCAGAGTTTGCTAGGCTTGACCATGATGATCTTTACAGAGCCATTGACATCTATCTCAAGGTAAAATTTCTCATAACATCTTCAACTAGACCACTATCTACTGTTGGGATTTTCATTTTAATTAAAGTAACCAAAAATGTTACATCCATGTGTAGACATACTTGTTATAACAAAAAATGCCAGTGCATAGAACTTAGACGCTAACGAAAATGCAGGGGCATCCGGAGCTGAACAAGAGTGAAAGAAAGAGGCTGTGCAGAATGTTGGACTGCAAGAAACTATCAATGGAAGTTTGTATGCATGCAGCACAAAATGAATTACTTCCACTAAGGGTAGTTGTTCAAGTTCTATTTTTCGAGCAAGCTCGAGCAGCCATGTCCGGTGGCCATGTAACGGAATTGCCTAGCAACATCAAGGCACTTCTAGAGGACACAGCCAAGACTTCAGCAACTTTTAATAAGACACCAGTTGATGACCAGTGGACTACTGCCTCAGCCCTAAAATCACCAAACTCCAACCTTTCAACTCTAAAAATGAAGCTAGCTGAAGATGATGATGATGATGATTTGGATCAAATTGGGAAATCTTCAAGGATTAAAGCATTATGTGTCATTCCAAATCGACCTAAAAGAATGTTCAGTAAGTTATGGTCAAATAATAGATCAGCTGCTAGTCAAAAGAACTGATAACATATACTCCATATGCTCTGTTATCATTTTTATGGCATCAAAAATATTTATTTTTCCTTTTTTATGATTTTTAGTTTTGCGAGAACAATTTGTAGTCTTTAGAAAATAGAGAAATCTCTATGTTAAGTATTGCTGTAAACTGTAGCCTAAGCTAATAAAAGTACAAAAATGTTACAATTAGAAGGGAAAATATGGGTTGGATGGAATTCAAAGAAAGGGTTTACTTTGATGGATTTTAATGTACACAATCCATCAATTTATGAGCTACAAGTTAGATATGAAGTTTCTGCAATGAAAGCATCCCAAATGTTGGGACTAATATAATTTTTTTTTATAACGGTGGTGTCCGGGCCAGCTTGCACCCAACTCGACTAATTCCATACACCAAGTAACTATATCCACCAAGTCTTGGATAGATTGGAAGAATTAAACAGCTGATATTAATTTTGGGACTAATATAATTGGTAGTATCTAGTATTGGAAGATTGGATAAATTTCAATCCTTGCATTAGTTGGTGAACATGTCTTCCATAAAAAACCTAGTTTGAGTTTGTTCCATGAATCTTGGCACCTAGATTTTTACTTAGCAAAATTTTCTTATAGAAAAAAGGGATTATTATGAAAAAGCTCACAAAAAGTAAGTTGAGGAGCGAAACTCATTTTTTAATTTTGAGATCTTTAAATTCATAAGATCATAATACAATCCCCGAATTCTTCCCTTACCTTAGTTTTCTAGGGCCTCAACTCAAGAAATTTAGATAGTTATTTTCATTAAATTTGAAAAAGGAGTATACAGTGTTATAATTTTCTATTGAAATTTTTTCCAAGTTGTATTAATTAGGTTGAAATAGCCATCCAAGTTGCTGTCATCTTATTTAATTCGTTTTTCCTGATATAATTGTTCTACTGACAATAAGGTGAAGTTTGTTTTGTTTCGTTATCATTTGTAATTTGTGCACTAACAGCTAATAAGGCTCAATTTAATAGCAGAAGATGATACGATTCTTTCTTATTGTAATAATTATGTTAGTTTTTTGGTACAATCTGCTACAGTATTAATCTTACAGATCTATGTGTTCGACATTTGTAATCTTGGTTATTTGCATCATGTGGTGTGTGTCAATTATTTGTATCCACATGCATATAAAGTTAAATTGCTTGAGAATTAAGGCTGTCCAATTGGGTTTCGGGAATTTCACATTTTGTTACTATTATTGCTCCACGTAATTGCCAAACAAGCATGACACATTATTTGGGAGTTTGATTTAGCTGACAAAGACATATTCATAGTGTTTTGTTTGGGTTTGCACGAAATGTTGTAACTGCAAATATAATGCAATGACCAGAGGATATGTCAGATTTTGCAAAATCGTACAAATAATTTAGCATAAAATCAAAAGTTGCCCCTTCTTGAGGCTACACTAATTAAATTAATTCTTGTTAGTAATTGTGATGTAGGGTTGCATTGAGATAACAAGATTGCATGCTAGCTTTCAAGATTTTCCATTGTGGTGGACAATTGGACCATTGAGCAGACTATTTTATATTCCCTTCTTTGTTCTCTTCTTTTTTCTTTAGCAGTTGGAAATTACTATATTTACATGGATTTAAGTTGTAATTTGTTTTACATTATTAGTACATTTTAACATGTTACAGTATGTTAGTTATTATTTTGTTAAATTATTATTTAATGCTTAAAGTATAAATCCATCTATGATTACCTTATAAATAAGTCTGGTGTAAAGAAATTACACAATTTTAGCTCGGTTCAAGTAAGTCCGCAACTTATGAGGCTTGATAGAGACTGGGCTGGGTTCCCCCTTGGGCATAATAAAAAAATATTTAATTAAAAATATAGATGTTTATGTAAAATAAAGATGTTAAGTCAATCTTATTACATGCGAATTCGAATGTGCTTGATAAAGATGGTGTGCCAGTGTTGGATATGCTTAAGTGTCATGGAAGTTTTCTTAAATATATCGTGTTTTGAGTTTTTACCTTTAATGAATGAAATGTTGCACTTTTTTTTAGTATTTTATCGTAATCTATTGAAAAAAATTTAATAGTTATTAAGTTTTTGAGAAGCATACTGTCCAAAAAGATATTTTTTGACTTGTAAATGCTACTGTAATTTTTTTGGTATTCTTATAAGAAAAGTATGAGAACATATTTTTTTAAAGGTCGGCCGGCCGTGGGGCTCGTGGTGTATTAGGGTTGGGTTCGAATGCCAAAGTTCGCGTGGGCTAATTGAGCTGGGCCACCCAATTGACATCTCTATTTTTCAACCCCACAACAATTTTTCCTGCCCCCACTCACACACACCAACTTTGCGTATTATAATTTTTTTGAATTTTCATATAATATAAAATTTGTGTAATATTCAAGAGCGGACATGACCTAGCGATGAAGTTGGAAAGAAGATCATGGAAGACCGAAATTTAGATGATTTCACCGAATTTAGTTGCACACCTATACAGGTAGAGGATGGAAGACCAAGTAAAATAGTTGAAACACATGATCCAAATACCGCCATAATTTATACAAAGATAAGTTTTCTTACAGATTGACACAGATCCTAGCTAACCCCTCTATTTATACATTCAACGGCCGTATAATATGTTTCTATACAATTTCAACCCTCCAAGAAATTAGTCATGCGCGCATTCATGCGTAAAAGATAGAAATTAACTATGGACAAATTCGATCGGTAAATGGTAAATATTTGTTGCTAATTCTTTTTACTACGAATTAGTAACGAATTATCAAAAATTCATGTTAGTTACCGGCAATTTAGTAACAACAGAATTCATAGCTAATTCTTGTTCTTTTTGTAATAATATATATCATTCATTTTATGGAATCACACTAAACCCTAATGACATATTATTAGGATATATTTATCCTTTTCTATATCAAATGTCAAAAATATCTATCTGCCCAAAACATGCATTAGACTGTCTATAAATTTCCCTTAATATCTTCAATACACGAAAAAGCTCTCTACATTTACATGCATACTCCAAGCCATTTCATTAATTCTATGAACTCGAATCTTTACAGTGTCTATATCTGAGTGAAACCACAAATAACAGATCAACAAATAAGAAATACAACCAACATTAAACATACATAAAAAAAAAAAAAAACAATTGGGCCACAAATTCAACAATAATACTAGTATTATGATAATCCAGTACTTCTTAGTATGACTCCGATAGAACTATAGAAATACCATTGCTAGCTAGTTATATAAGCATTGGGATTAGCCTTAGGATTTGATTCAATATTTTTAGTCCTCTGGAGACTTGGATTAGAAGTCGGAGCACGATGAAGCCTGCACCTGAATGAACCTGCGTTACCATCAAAGCATATAGTCTAATATGGTACTCGCTCAAATTTCCGAAAGAATAAATTTGAATTTAATTTATTTTCCCCCAATTCAATAGAATTCTTTTAAGAGAAAAAAAAACCTGCATGGATCGTTGGAGAGCAAAGACAACTGTTCTTCGTCATACTTCCTTGCCTTGCTAATCCTCCCGTCATCGGAAAATTCTCCAGTGTCGGCGATATATTTTCTGACGGAGTCTCCGGCGATGAATTAATCTCCACCTTCATATCCTTGTTTGGCGTTGCTTCTGCTTCCATTTCCTCTTCTGAACTATAGTACAAAGATTCTTTAAAAGATCATAAAATGTTTACTCAATAAATTAAAATTGCAAACTTTTATAGTAAAAAAAAAAAAGGATCAATTTTTTATGACCTGATTTTGGACTTATTTGATCTTGGATGGGTAGCAAAATGGAAACTCTAGTAAGAAGTTATTTTTGGCAATAGGGTATATATGGCTTTAAATAAATATAAGAACGTTGGAGAAAGGGAACGCAACATGATTCATGATGATAAATATTTGGTTGTGGGTAAAATTAAAGGATAAGAAAAAGTGATGGGATTGCACTATAGTAGTAATTAAAGCAAAGATGGCTATAGTCTATATAGAATAAATGTAATGCAACTTTCATCTTTAATTCAAATATCTTTAGTCTTTTTCTATCTTGGTGTAACTCCCTATCAGTGTCACGAGAGATATGATCAACTCCATAAAATGTCCCACCTGCATCCAAAACTAGATCACTTTATGGTCATGGTTCAACCACTCCAGAAATCCAACAATATCAATAGCAGAAGCCTTTATTTCCTACTTTTTTTTCATTTTTTTTGTTTAAATGTTTTGGAGTAGGGTGGACAAGTGAATAGCTTAGAAAGAAAAGATATAAGAATTTAGAGAACTCCGTAGAAAGTTGTGCAAGATAAAGTTTATTTGGTTTAATCACAAGTGGCATATAACTATGATGTTTGTCAACGTTACATAATTATGTTTTTTAACAGAAAAATCACAAAATTTTCACCATCTAGCACAAAAAGTCACAACTAATGAAAATGTCAACGCAAAAATTTTTTTGCTCCACATTTCAGACGCAATAAGGGGGATTACAAAAACTGCAACAACTATAGGGGTATAAAATTGCTAATCCATATGATGAAAGTCTGGGAGAGCGTAATAGAAGGGAGGATGAGAAGGAGTGTGTCCATTTTCGCGAACCAATTTAATTTCATGCCGGGACGGTCGATTACGGAAGCGCATTCATCTTGTGAGGAGATTGGTGGAGCAGTAAAGGACTTGCATATAGTGTTCAATGACCTAGAAAAAACTTACAATAAAATCCCGCGAGAGGTCCTTTGGAGATGTTTGGAGGCAAAAGGAGTGTTTGTAGCCTATATTAGACCGGTCAACGACATGTGTGAGGGAGCTAAGATACGGTAAGGACGACACGAGGAAACTCGAAGTACTTTCCTGTTCAGATGGGGTTGCATTAAGGATCAACACTTAGCCCGTATTTATTTTCCTTGGCAACAGATGCATTGTCGCGACACATTCAAGGGGAGGTGCCCTGGCGTATGTTATTTGTAGATGATATAGTTTTGATTGATGAGCCGCTAGGTATTGTTAACGAGAAACTGGAGGTCTTGAGACATACCCTTAAGTCTAAACGTTTCAAGTTGAGTAAGACCAACACAAAATACTTGGAGTGCAGGTTCAACGGTGTTTCCTAGGAAATCGAACGTTGATGTGAGGCTTGATATTCAAGTCATTCATAGGAAAGAGAGTTTTAAGTATTTGTGGTCTGTAACTCAGAGTGATGTGGAGATTGACGAGGATTTCACATCTCGTATCGGAGTAGCGTGGATGAAACGGATGCTCGCTTTCGGCGTCTTGTGTGATAAGAATATGCCATTGAGAATTAAAGGTAAGTTCTACAAAGTAGTAGTTAGACCGACTATGTTATATGGAGTGTTGTCCAGTTAAGAACTTCCATGTCTAGAAGATGAAAACTGCTGAAATGAGGATGTTGAGATGGATGTGTGGGCATACTAGGTTAGATAAAATTAAAAATGAAGTTATTAGGGTAAATATGGGAGTAGCCCAAGTTGAGGATAAGATCTGAGAGGCGAGGCTTCGATGGTTTGGGCATGTTAAAAGGAGAAGCACATATATGCCAGTCAGAAGGTGTGAGAAGTTGTCCTTGGGGGGTCAGAGGAAGGGTAGAGGTAGGCCAAAGAAGTCTTGGAGAGAGGTGATCAGGCGGGACATGATGCAACTTGAGCTAACCAAGGACATGACTCTTGATAGGAGAGTGTGAAAGTTGAGAATTAGGCTAGAAGGATAGTAGGTAGTCGAGTGTTTCCCTTTGTCTTTCTTAGTTCAGTAGTATTAGTGTTAGTATGACATTATTTTATCCTCAGATGGCTATTACTACATATCTTGTATTGTATTACTTGTTATTAGTGCTTCTTTCATATTTTATTTTGCTATCTTAGTCTCAGTTTTTAATATATACTGTACTGTTATTACTTGCTATCAGTGTTTCTTTCATCTTTTTTCTTTAGTTGAGGGTCTACCGGAAATAGCCTCTCTGCCTGTTTGGGCGGAGATAAGACTGCGTATATCCTATCCTCCCAAACCCCGTTTGTGGGAATACACTAGATTGTCGTCGTTGTTTTATTTTTAAGTTTTATTTTTAATCTAATAAATATTGACAGAATTAAAAAAGGACCGTCCAGGCCCGACCTAAAATCCATCTGCATATATCAATAAATCAAACAACTAAAAGGTCACTCAATTAGGAAGAATGTATATAGGGCATTACTTTAGATGCAAGATCTTACTTCAGATGCAGCGATAATTAGTACTCCTTCCTTTCTAATTTATATGGTGATATTTGAATTTCGAGAGTTAAACAAGTTTTTCTTTGATCTTGACTTTTTTACATGTCTTTTAACTATTTTAGCCCCATTTTTTCAATACTTCAGTAGCACCTTGCAAAATTTTAAGACTATGTACAGCTCTTTCGACAACATCTTGTTTAACAACATTCTATACAACACGTATAACACCATAAAAATTAATAGATACATGTAAAGCACCATGAAGGTTTGTAATCCCATTAATTAAAAATATATAAAAATACTTAACAAAATTTTG
This sequence comes from Nicotiana tabacum, assembly GCF_000715075.1. NCBI lineage: Eukaryota > Viridiplantae > Streptophyta > Magnoliopsida > Solanales > Solanaceae > Nicotiana > Nicotiana tabacum. The sequence goes on along the minus strand of NC_134099.1, from coordinate 54,064,226 downwards.
TTGGAGAAAAGACTCATTTGTCTCTCAAAATTCAAACATCATTACATAAATTAAGACGGATGAAATACTAGTTATCAACGAATCGGAAGTAATACCTTTTGAAATCTTCTTTCCAATGTATTGACCATTTTAATTGTTTGATTGATTGATTTATGCAGATGGGTTTGAGTCGGGTCGGTCCTCTTTTAATTCGATCAGTTTTTATTAGATTAAAAATAAAAAATAAAAAGTTATGGAGTAAAAAATTATTAAATCGAAAAATTGGATTTCTGACAATGATGACTTTTATGTGTTAGGTGGTGAAAGTTTTGTGATAGTCTTGTGACTATCATGTTATAAAATATAATTTTGTGATTTTTGTGAAAATAAATTCATAGTTATATAACCATTTGTCAAATTTATCTTTCAAAACTCGTTGCCAATTAATCTGAATTCTCGCTTTATAAAGTGCATTGAACGAAGAAATACTCTTTATTACAGAATTTTTTTTATCCTTAGGCTTTGAACCTGAATTTTTTTTATTAAAGTTAGAGAAATTGGATCTTTCCCACCCCAACTCTCGGTGCCGTATAAAATAAAATTACAAGTTACAATTATTAGTCTACAACTTCAACCCGTCTTCCACAAAACTAGAATGCTCAATCATTGATTCTTCCACCAATTTGCCCCTCCCCAGCATTAACATCATCCCCACGCCGACTCTTAGTTCATTAAATACTCCTTATCCTATCCAAAATGCCAAGGATTCCATCATCCCTACAAAGGAGGAACCGTCTAATTCAAATTTTACGCCTACACAGACCTCTCAACATGGAAAATATTCCACCCCTTCACCCTCAGGAACACCCTCAGATAATTTATGCCCAACCCCCTCAAATGCAAGACTATCATCCTACCAGTTGGATGGAGCTAGGCCTCATGGGCCATGCAATATCCTTCACGGTCCTAATCAACGGTCAAGAGGCAATAGTAATCCTCCACAACACCCAATATCTAGCATAACTCATAACGGAAGGAATGGGGTTAGCCATGAACCACTATCTAAACCAAGTTTGGCTAAACAACATCATTCATCCAATGACACCATCATTAAACCCTCAAAGGGCTCAGGTAATGAGAGAGCAATGGAGCATGCCACCCCAGTTCAATCCCATAAACCCTCAAAATGCTCCCTTGGACCTTCTCTTTTTCCCCTCGGAGATGTACACCCATCTCAATCCCACCTTTCTTCCTTGGGACATCAACCAGGGGAACCAGGAGATTCCAAACCCACTGGTACCCCCTCTAGTATCTCCACAACATCACCAAGCAGACCCAATAATCGGTCCAGTAGAAGCAGAAATGGAGGAGGACGATGTCCCTCCAAACTTGAACTTAGGGCAAGTCCTAGAACTCTCAAACCTAGATGGAATAAAAAAAATTCTCTTCACGGAGAGGCATGTGCTCAGCTGCCCGTTAGCCCTATATAAGTGCTCGATGGACATCCGTCCACCACATGATCCAACAGTGGGCCACAAAGCGATGATTCTAGTACCTTCGATGAGAAGAAACCCTGTCCTTTGGGGGGAGGGGGTAAGGGAGAATGGAGAGAGGGCAAATCTAGAAGTTAATCTATCAATGAACCATGCTACAAATTTTATAATTTGGAATATAAGGGGAGAGAACAATGAAAATTTCAGGAGAAATTTTAGGGAAATGATTGATACTCATAGGCCCTACATGGTGACGCTGTTGGAAACAATAATGGTTAACCATGCAGCCTTGCTTAATGACTTTGGGTTCACAAAGATGATTGAAGTTCCTTCGGAGGGTCATTCAGGAGGCATGGTTATGATGTGGAATGATGAAGTAATCAATGTTCAAAATGCAGTATTTAGGAACCAGGAAATTCATGCAACCATAGAGGTACTTCCTATACGTAAACCTTGGCTTTTCACGTCTATATATTCTAGTACTTGTGTCTACAATAGAAATATAATGTGAGAGCATCTAGAAAATATTAGCAACTCTTATAAAGGGCCTTGGCTAGTAGGAGATAACTTTAATGATATTCTAGCCGCTAGTAAAAAATTCAGTGGTAAACCTATTAAAGATAGTAGAGCTAGGTACATATGGTCAAAAATCAATAAGTATAACTTGCTTGATATAGACTTTAAAAGTAGTAAATGCACTTGGACAAACAACAATCATAATAAAAAAGGCCGTATAATGGAAAGATTAGATAAAGTTTTTGAAAATGAAGTGTGGATTGAACCCTTCCCTAAAAGCTCAATAATCCACCTGCCTAGAACTCACTCTGACCATAACCCTATTCTTATAGAATTGATTCCTAAAAATAGGTCTCTTCATAAAATACCTTTTAGACTAGAGACTTTTTGGTGTAAACATCCAAAATTCCAGATTATAGTGAAAAATAATTGGTATGGTAGTGACTTCTTCAAAGCTAGCCTTAACTTTGTGGAAAATTTAATACCCTGGAAAAACACACCTTTGGTAATATTATGGGAATGAAGAGGAAATTACTATCTAGACTCCAAAGTATCCAAACTTCCAATAGTTATACTACCAGTACTTTCCTTCGTAATTTAGAATTAGATCTTAAAAATGAATACAATGACATTCTAAAAATTGAGGAAGATTATTGGAAACTAAGGTCCAGAGTCTTGTGGCTAAATAAAGGAGACACAAATACAAAATTCGTCCATGTCTCAGCCACCAATAGGAAAATAAGAAACAAAATTAATTTCTTCAAAGATGATTCTGGTAATTGGATTAATGATGATAATATGATTATGTCTCTTGTTCATAATTATTTGACATCTACTTTTACAACTTCTCACTCACAAACTAGCTGGGCTAACCCTCTAAATCATCGTTTTAATTGTAATAAAACCAACCTAGGCAATCTAGATACCCCCTTCTAGACTCTGAAATTAAAAGATCTATTTTTTCGTTCAAACCCTTTAAATCTCCTGGTCCAAATGATCTACATCCTTTTTTCTTCCAAAAATATTGGAATCACATAGGTCAATCAGTTTGTAACCTTTGTCATGATATTTTCAACAACCAAGAAATCCCTTATGAAATTAACAAAACCTTTCTCTGCCTTATTCCTAAAATCCACAATGCCAACAACTTTAAAAACTTCAGGCCTATTGGTTTATGCAATACTATCTACAAGCTAATTACTAAGATCCTTGCAAACCGTCTTAAACCATTCCTCTATCAATTGATCAGTCTATATCAGGCTAGCTTCATGAAAAATAGAAGAGCGTCTGATAATGCCATCATCATCCAGGAACTAGTTTCTAAATTTAATAAATTAAAAAGAAAGCAGGTCCACATGATTCTAATAATTGATATAGAAAAGGCCTTTGATCGTTAAGAATAATCTTTTGTTCGTCACACTCTTAACTACTTTAAATTCCCACCCAAATTTTCTAAATTTTTACTGAGCTGCATCTCAACTAGTACTATAGCAATTTTAGTAAACGGATCCGTCGCAAATTATTTTGAGCCAAGTAGGGGAATAAGGTAAGGAGACCCCATTTCTCCCTATATATTTATTCTTCGCTTGGAAATGCTCACTAGATACATAGAGCACCAAGTGGATACTAAAAATTGGGATCCCATATCCTTAGAAAATAGATGCCCAAAAATCTCTCATTTATTATTTGCAGACGATCTTACCCTAATGGCTAAAGCAAATGATAAATCATTTTAAGCCATTAAATATGGCCTTTACCAATTTTGTTCCCTATCAGGTTAATGTATCAATATTACAAATTCAAAAATACTCTTCTCCCAAAATTGTAATCGTACTCTCATTAGAGATATTACCACTATGTTAGGTATCAAAAAAAGTACTAATTTTTGCACCTACCTAGGTTTTTCTATCTTAAACCATAGTCTAAAGCCTAGGGACTATCAATTCCTAATCGACAAGATGAGAACCAAACTTGTCTCCTGGAAAATGAAGTTCTTTAGCCTGACAGGAATAAAAACCCTTGCAACATCATGCCTAAATTCCATACTCAACCACTACATGCAATACACCCTTCTTCCCAAGCAAACAATAAAAAACATTGACAAAGTCCAAAAAGACTTTATATGGGGTAGCTCAATAGAAAAATGGAAAATTCACCTAGTCAACTGGTCTACCCTTTGCCAGCCTAAACCTAATGGTGGCTTAGGTATCCATAATGCTTTGAATAAACATCTGTGCACCTTAGCTAGCATAAGTTGGAGACTTCTTACATATGCCACAATCCCTTAGGCCAAGCTTATCATTTCATACTATTGTACTAGTACCATAATGAATAGGTGTTCTTTCATTTGGAAAAGTATTTGCAAAGGTTGGGAAATTTGCTCTAAGGGTATAATATGGTCCCCCACCTTTACTCCAATCTTAACGTATGAGAAACAAATTGGATCCCTAAATTTGGTAACCTAAGAAAAAGTGTGATAGGCCCATCCTCCACTAGGGATACTATGACAAAAATTAGAGATATCTCCGATGGTTGCAATTGGAACTTGGATGGCCTATCCTTTCCTCTTCCTCCGGGACTATTAGCTAATATCACAAAGATCAAAATTCGTAATTCAAGGTCCCCTCTAATGATTTACCTATTTGGTCTTTCAATAAAAAGGGTGTGTTCACTACTAGGCCTTGTTATACTCTTCTAGAAACACCAAAAAAACACTAACTTAGATTTTGACTGGATTTGGAAACTAGACTACCCCAATAAAATAAAATATTTTTTATGGCAATGTCTTCATGATCGAATTCCCTGCAGGAAATACCTTTCACAGATTGGGCTAAACATTGACCCTTACTATCCCATCTGTAAATATCCTAATGAAGAATGCATAAAACATATTTTCCTATAATGTAAAGGCGTCAAAAAATTCTGGGCTTGCCTTCGATGGCAAAACCACAATAGTTTAAATGGTAACCACTGCCTTATCCAAGTAAAAGACCTTAACTATCCTCTTAACACATAATTAAACTGCAACTCTTATTTTTCCTTTATTATTTGGCATATTTGGATAAATTGAAATAATAATAACCATAATAACACTACCAATCCTATCACTGATTCTCTTATTATGTAGAGGGCTATAGAATTCAAATTACTCACGGAAAAACTCTTTATAAATCCTCCGAAATTACTCATTAAAATCAATTGACATAAACCCCCAAGGGGTTGGTTTAAAATAAACGTTGATGCCAATTTCAATAACTATAACCAAAGTTGTGGCTTAGGTGGTGTTTTCAGGAATGCCAATGGTAATTGGGTGGTTGATTTTACAAAATCGACTCATGCAAATGGTTCACTAGCAGCAGAATTGAAAGCCTTATGAGAAGGTCTCAGAACAACAACGGATTGGAATCTATTCCCACTTGAAATAGAGACAGATTGCATAGAAGTAATACAAGCAATACATGAAGGTAATAATTGATTTAATAAGGTTGTGAATGATTGCAGGTGGTTAATGCACTAGTAGAAGGTTATCCTCCAGCACACCTTCAAGCAGGGGAGTAGGACAACTCATCAACTATCAAAAAAGTGCCTGAATATGGGAAGCCAAGTTTTTGGAGCAACTGGAAGAAGTAATGATCAGGGGAGCAGTAAAAAAGTTTTTGTTAGACCTCTAAGTGATGTTATGTTTTGTGGATAGGGAAAGACTTGAACTTACTACTGATGAAAAATTAATATCTTTTGAAGCTTGCCAACTATTGGCAAGCTTAGGGAACCAATGTGTCCTCCGTGACACATCTTATGATAATCATGTACTGAACGCTCTTTAGTTATTAATATATATATTTCCTATTTGCTCAAAAAACATCAACCCGTCTTCTTTTATAAAATCTTTCTGACTTCCCAACGTGTTTTTAAAAAACTGACTTTGGTGTTAAATCATGATGAACAATACGGTTACGTTGGAGCACTTTATATTAAAGCGGTCCCAAAGCTGTTATGATGGATGTGACATTGGAATCCCGTGGGTGGGTGCTCAAATATTTCAAAGGACCCCTTTTGTCCCATCATTTCATTTGGTCTTAGCAAAAAAATAAGTTATACAGGAAACTCTTTTATTCCTTCACCTTCTTTTACTTTGTCTTTTCATTTTAATTTTTTGGTGGGTGATGGGGAGATGGGGTTTGGTCTTCTCACTTCTTTCTACTCAACGGAGAAGAGGTAAATAAGAAAAAGGGTAAGGTTGACATACTTTTTCTAAGAGGAAAATAATAGAAGTAATAAGTTCTCACGTATGCAAGTTCATATTTTTTAATATTTTAGAAGAAAGTGTCATAGTTACTGTATATGGTGGAAATCGGGGCTGCCCGATTTCGTCCTTTGATGGAAAAAGATACCATGTCGAAGAATCAGGGGTCGAGTTTTCTTTCCAAGATCAAGGTCGATATCACTAACCGAGATCAAAAGAGGGCATACTTAGAGATGACACAGGTATAGTTCAGCAATGGAAAGAGCGAGATACCTGCAACAGACCGAAGATCATTGCGTGAATTTTGGAATGGATTGGTCCTCAGCGGTTAATCAGTTGTCAAATACGATTTCCTATTATAATTAGAAGTGTACCTTATTTAGTACTCTCTTATTATACAAAGGGGGATCCCATTCATTTGTAATCATCATTATTCACTGAGAAGAATATATACACTCATTACTTTCTTGCTATTTCACTTACTGTTCATTAGAATAGCTTTATCATTTGCTATTCTTATTATCACACCTCGAGGTTACCACAAGTCGAGGTCTAAATTTGGCTAGCATACTTGTTTATCTATTTTATTCTTAATTTATCTATTTAATTCCTTATTTATCAATTGGTATTGGATTGAATCGCATATCCTTAAAACCACAATATAAGTTTAATTGTTACTCGAATTTTAGGGTAAATAGTTTGGTGCCCACCGTGGGGTTAAGGATAATAGTGATTGTTTCAGTGCTGATCCTGATAACACATGTCATTTCACACTTATTCTTGTCAAGTATTTTTGCTCTCAGGTTAAAACATGTCAAACTCACAAAACGCACCCGTACATGTTGATGATGATCTCGAATTTCATGAGGAAAATGATAATGTAATTGCTCAGGAGCTGGGGTGCCACCAGCTAATCTCGGGGGAGCACCGGTTACCGATCCAGTTGATATCAGTTCGCATGTTGCTCTAAATGCAGACCTAGGTGCGGACTCCGAAGGGAGTGTACACAAGGAAGGACGATCTGGTAGTCAAGGTACACAGGGCAGAAGAGACGGAGGAGTTAGCTTCCAGGTGATATTCGAGATGCTACAGGCTCAGCAGGTCGCTATTGCTTAGTTGCAAAATTGACATGGGACTCCAAGTGGGGTCGAGCCAAAAATCACTCGTCGTACCGACCCAGTGCCAGAAAGATCGAATGGTAACGAATCAGGGACTGATCCTGCAATAAAAATGCTCGAGGAGCTCACCAAAAGAATTGAGTCAGGAGAGAAGAAAATCAAAGATAATGATAAAAAGTGGAAACATACAACTCCCCAGTTCGTGCAGAAGCCTTTTCCTCAAAGTGCGGCTCCGAAGCCCATTCCTAAGAAGTTCCGTATGCCGAACATACCTAAGTACAATGGGACCATCGATCAAAATGAACACACCACTTTGTACATGTGCAAAATAAAGGGAAATGACTTAGAAGATGACGAAATCGAATCTGTGCTATTGAAAAAAGTTCGGAGAAACCCTTTCGAAGGGAGCAATGATTTGGTATCACAAACTGCCACCAAATTCCATCGACTCATTTGCCATGTTACCAGATTCTTTCGTAAAGGCACACGCCGGGGCCATAAAGGTCTCAATAAGAAAATTGGACATGTTCAAGATAAGACAAAGGGATAACAAAATACTGAGGGAGTTCGTATCACGATTTCAAATGGAACGCATGGAGTTGTCACCGGTCACAGATGATTGGGCCGTTCAAGCTTTCACTCAAGGGTTTATTGAACGGAGTTCGATAGTGTCACGTCAATTAAAGAAAAATTTGATCGAGTATCTATCTGTGACTTGGGCAGATGTGCACAATCGATATCAATCAAAGATCAGGGTCGAGGATGACTAATTAGGAGCCCATTCTGGTTCAATACATCCAAACAGGTTGGCAGTTAAAACCTTGAGGGACGTAGGCAGGGAACCAAGGTCGAACAGAGAATGATATCAACTATATACCGCAGATCGAAGGAACAATAGTTCAGGATGCAATTCCACTCGGAATGGTTGAAGAAATGATCGAGGACAGAATTTTCAGTTACTTGTGAGCAAAAATAGTTTTGATAAGCATATCGATCCCATAGAGGCACCTCAGTTATCGGAATATAACTTTAGCATTGACGCATCGGGCATTGTATCGTCAATCGGAAGGATCAAATATATTAGGTGGCCTAGACCCATACAGGCCGAACCTTCCCAAAGAAACCCGAATTTGATGTGTAAGTATCATGGCATGCATGGTCACAAGACCAAGGATTGCAGGAAATTGAGGGATTAGGTAGCCCGTCTATTCAATAAGGGCCACTTTCGAGAGTTCCTCAGCGATCGGGCCAAGAACCATTTGAAAGAAAGGGACACCAGTAGGAAAAATGAACAGAAGGAACCCTAGCCTGTCATTGATATGATCGTCGGTGGGGTCGACATTCCACAAAGACCCATATTCAAATGCACTAAGGTATCAATCACTAGGGAAAAACGAACCCGAGATTACGTGCCTGAAAGATCCTTATCGTTCAACGATGAAAAAGTAGAAGGCATTTCACATCCATACAATAACGCTCTGGTAATTTCTATCCTATTAAATAAATTCAAGTTAAGCGTGTTTTAGTGGATCTAGGTAGCTCGACGAATATCATCCGATCGAGGGTCGTAGAGCAGCTCGACCTACAAGATCAAATTGTGTCTGCAACTCGGGTCTTAAACGACTTCAATATGGCCAGTGAAACAACTAAAGAGGAGATTATTCTATTGGTGAACGTGGCTGGAACCATTCAAGATACCAAATTCTACGTGATCGAGGGCGACATGAGGTACAATGCCCTACTCGGAAGACCTTGGATCTACAATATGAGGGCAATCGAGTCTCCACCAAGTAATGAAATTCCTGACGACGGACGGTGTAAAAACAATATAGGGGGATCAGCATGCTGCAAAGGAAATGTTTGCGGTCGATGAGGTAATGCTGATATCAACATTATCAACCTCGAAAAGGTCAAGCATCAAAGGTAAATAGGAATCCAAATAGCAATCACAGCCACCAGCCTCGACCGAATCGAGGAAGCAAGGGATAGAAGAAGAAGAGGATTTTCTAACTCCTCGAACTTTTATTGTTCCCGAAGATTCGGATGCCACCCAATCAATAGTCAAAGAGCTGGAACATGTTATATAGATTGAGTACCTGCCTGAGCAAAAGGTATACCTGGGAATGGGATTAACCGCCGAACATAGGAAAAAGCTTATTCAATTTCTTATTGATAATATAGATTGTTTTACTTTGTCCCATTTAGACATGACAGGGATCCCACCGGAGATAACGATGCATCGGCTAAGCCTTGAATTTAGGTTCAAACCGGTGAAACAAAAGAGAAGGGCCCAATCCGAGGTAAAGAACATATTCATAAAGGATGAGGTAAAAAAACCTCTCAAAATAGGGTCCATTCGGGGAGGTAAAATATCTCGAATGTTAGCCAAGGTAGTCATAGTCCCTAAAAAAGGGAACAAACTTAGAATGTGTGTAGATTATAAAGATTTAAACAAGGCATGCCCCAAAAATTCTTTCCCACTGCCTAACATCGATTGCATGATCGACACCACGGTTGGCCACGAGATCCTTACCTTTCTCGATGCCTACTCCGGGTACAATCAAATTCAAAGGAACCCGGAAGACAAGGAAAAGACTTCATTTATCACCAAGTATGGATCATATTGTTATAATGTAATGCCCTTGGCTAAAAACGCAGGAGCTACTTACTAACGCCTAGTAAATAAAATGTTCGAAGAAAAAATAGGTAAGTCAATGGAAGTTTATATTAATAACATGCTAGTTAAGTCCCTGCGCATAGAGAACCATTTGGCTCATTTGCAGGAAATGTTCAAGATTTTGAGGAAATATAACATGAAGCTCAACCCCGAGAAATGTGCTTTTGTGGTCGGTTTGGGCAAATTACTAGGTTTCATGGTGTCGAATCGGGGGATCAAGATAAATCCCGATAAAATCAAGGCCATCGAAGAGATCACCATCGTGGACAGTGTAAAAGCGGTACAGAGGTTAACTGGACGGATAACTGCTTTCAGCTGATTCATCTCAAGGTCATCAGATCAAAGCCACAAATTTTTCTCTCTACTAAAAAAGAAGAACAATTTTTCCTGGACCCCGAAATTCCAACATGCATTAGAGAAATTAAAGCGATACATGTCGAGCCCGCCATTACTTTACACTCCAAAGGCAGATGAGAAGCTTTAATTGTACTTGGTAGTATCAAAAATCACTGTAAGTGGTGTCCTAGTTCGAGAAGAGCAAGGTATGTAATTTCCCTTTTATTACGTAAGTCGAACCTTAGGAAAAGAAGAAACTAGATATCCATACTTAGAGAAATCGGCACTTGCACTGATAAGTGCCTCTAGAAAGTTAAAACCATACTTTCAATGTCACCCCATATGTGTGTTAACCACTTACCTGCTTCATAATATTTTGCACAAGCCCGAACTATCGGGCCGATTGGCCAAATGGGTCATCGAACTCAGTGGGTACGATATCGAGTATCAACCCTAAACAGCCATCAAGTCTCAAATTTTGGCAGGCTTTGTGGCTGATTTCATGCCAACCCTCGTGCCCGAAGTTGAAAAGAAACTTTTGATAAAATCAGGCACATCATCGGGGCTGTGGACCCTTTTCACAGACGGTGCTTCGAATGTGAAGGGGTCCGGGCTAGACATCATTTTGAAGCCACCCACGGGTAGCACTATTAGGCAGTCTATCAAAACATCTAGGCTGACTAACAATGAGGCCGAGTAGATGCCATGATTGCAGGTCTCGAGCCCAGAGAACAACTTCATTCAGTCCTATTTCCGTGGCCATTCATGAAATGGGGAAGTATATCGTCGGCCCTCTGCCAACGGCCCCAGGTAAAGTTAAGTTCATTTTATTTATGACTGAATATTTCTCTATATGGGTTAAAGCGCATGCATTTGAGAAAGTAAGAGAGAAAAAGGTTATAGACTTCATCTGGGATCACATCGTATATCGATTTTGGATACCCTCCGAAATAGTGTGTGACAATGGAAAAAAATTTATTGGCAGCAAGGTAACAAAATTCCTCGAGGACCATAAAATAAAAAAGATATTAACAATGCCGTATCATACTAGTGGGAACAGACAGGCCGAATCAACGAACAGGACTATCATTCAAAACTTAAAGAAAAGGTTGAACGACGCTAAAGGGAAGTGGAGAGAAATTTTACCAGAAGTCTTTTGGGCATATCGAACAACATCGAAGTCCAGTATGGGAGCAACCCCATTATCCTTAGTATATGGCTCCGAGGCCTTGATTTCGGTCGAAGTTGAGGAACATAGCACCAGATTTCGAAATACAATGGATGAATCAAATCACGAGGCTATGAATACTAGCCTCAAACTATTAGATGAAAAACGAGGAGCTGCGCTCGTTCGGATGGCTGAACAAAAGTAAAGAATCGAGAGATATTATAATAGAAGAACCAAACTTCGCCACTTCGGAATCAGGGACTTAGTTCCGAGGAAAGTCACCCTCAATACTCGAGACCCAAACAAAGGGAAACTAGGCCAAAATTGGGAAGGACCATATCGAGTCCTCGGTATCATCGGAAATGGATCTTACAAACTTGGCACAATAGAGGGCAAACAATTACCAAACAATTGGAATGTATCACTCCTCAAACGGTATTATTGCTATGGTATGACTTTCCCCCTTTCCATTTATATTTGATACTAACTTATTGCAGGTTTTCGATCAAAGACGTCGAGAAACTCTTCAACACAAGGACCTTAGGTTTTATAGCATGCATTGCACTCTTTTTCCCTTAGATCGGTTGTTATCCCAAATGGGTTTTTCCGGAAAGGTTTTTAATGAGGCAACAATTATGTGTTACCTAAGAAAAATTCAACAGTATCCAAGGCTTCTTTGTAATCAACCTCGAATACTGGGGGGCATCACCCTCGGATGTTATATTTTTTAGGAAAGTACTTCGTGTTAAAGGGTCTCGATAGGGGAACTTTGTAATGGGCCAAACAGTCAAATAAACCATGTCCATATAGATCAGGCGACCCTCGATGGAAAAACATGTATGCATGTATAAATTATTTCAAGAAGTATTCTTTCTATATTGAACATCTTGTGTCTCAAAGAAAATTTTCTACTATATGAGCTCTATACTTATGATTTTGTGAGAAATGGCTCAAGGGCTAAGCGCAAATATGCCTCGAACACTCGGGGACTATCGTCAACGATCGACATATTCGAGTTATCTAAACTCGAATCCATAAGACCTCAAAGAGACACCCCTCGATCTATAGGCCAAGGCTATCATTGTAGGGGACTAACACTTCGAGCAAGTTTGAAGTGTTATTAGGTAATAAGCCTAGGAGGCATACCCAAAGGCTATAGCCAAATAAATGCGGCCCGGAGACGTCCGAATCCCACAATAAAAATAGGCCTTCAAATTCTTTGAAAAACTGGTTAAAAAAATAGGCTACCCCCGACAAATAATCAAAAGGGCTTCGATAAAATCAGCCCCCAAAAAACCTTAAGAGGTATCAAATTATCTTAACACAAACGTGCTAAGGCACAAAAAGTAGAGGGGTTTCAATAGACATCGAACCCTCAAAAAACCCAATGGGTAAAAAATACATGCTAAGGCATAATTTGTTTTACTAAGTATGTTAAGATGAAAGAGGGGAATAATAGCCATCTTTTAGAGGCCATATTGGCCCTATCTAAAGAGCCAAAGGGCCAATACACTTAGAGTTCGAGATCTTGTTCTCACTCCATCCAAACCCAAGGGTTCGACTATTCCGAGCCTAATAAGAACTAACTTGACTATGGCTCAGGGACTCACCATTATTCGACAAAAACCCTAAAGGGCCTATGCCTCAAGTTCGAACCTTATTCGAACTCGACTATGGTGACTTTGAGGAAGCCACCCAAGACCAAAATCTCGAATGCACCATTTGAAACATAACATCGTGTAAAAGTTTTACATGGCAAAAAATGTTTTTGTAGATTAAAATTGATAAGGCATTTAAAAGGGAAAATTTCCTTATCTATATAGGCAAAAATATGGACAAGGGACCGACGGGGTCTTACAAAAAAGAAAAGGAAAAATAAAATCCTAACTATGCCTAGGGCTGGTTTCTCCCTCAGGGGCAACTTCTCATTCGAGACCCTCATCATTATCGGACCCGCTTTAGCTGCCTTCATCATCATCAGAGGAGACAAGGAACCTGGCATCAGCTTCAAGCACCGTAGCTTGAGCTATCTCTTTGGAGAGGTCAAAACCTCGAGCATGGATTCCCTCGAGGGTCTCATTCCAATATTTGCACTTCACCAAGTCATTGCTCCATCGCTCTCGATCAGACGCCTCCCTTAGATGCTTTTGAATAGCCTTGCCATCAGCCAGATACATGGCTATGGACTTGTTAGCCGCGATCTTCGTCTTCTCGAACTCCGCCTTGGCCTCAGCAAGCTCGGCTTCAAGCTCCTCGATCCTTTTGGACTAGGTTGAGATTTTCTCTTTAATGCTCCAAAGTTGGACCTCGACATATGAAAATTTGTTTAAGGAAGTCTCTTTCTCCACAGCAAGGTGGTTCATATTCTCCTTCCACCGATCACAGTCGGCTTTGATTTGATCTACTTCCCCTTGGAGCAGCTCGATCTTTTCCAGATTTTGCTGAAACCTCCACAGTTGGGTCGATACCGTACTCTTTCAAAAAGATAGTTACCTACTCGTCTAACTCGGCCTCTTCCTTACGAGCTTGGGCCAAGTCTGTTCGAAGGTCCCAGAGTTCCTCATCCTTTTGACCGCAAAGGATCTTCAAATCATTCCACTCCTTCGAGGTCTTCTGGAGCTCGGCCTCGCATTAGTTCAAGTTGGCCCGAAAGTTGGTAAAAGCCTACGTAAAAAGAAAGATATATGTTGAGTTAAAGGGAGAATAAGGAAAAGAAAATTGCAACAATGTGGATTAGTACTTACTCGAGATAAAAGACGTTGGGTCTCTTCAAAAAGGTTAGATGCATCATTGAGATTAGAAGCAACATCAACCCCAGTAAAACCATCCTAGAAGGCACCCTCTTCACTGGGGCCTCCGTCTATGTTGGGGATCTATAGAGCCTGAGTATCCTTTATAGCCTCCTCGGATAAGGCCGGTAAATAAGGGGAGTGACCTATTATCATTGCCCCAAGCGAATCACTCGGAGCGCTCTATTCAGCCCTAGGGGTCTCAGAATTGGCCCCCTCCGACATGCTTGTCGATGGCCGAGCGATAATCTCAACCTCGAGCAATTTGGGGGCTTTTCCCGAATCTTTCTTCGAAGCCTCCTCATTACGAGATAGGGTCTCGATAATATCCTCTGACTTGGAATGATTGGCGACCTCGGTTGGCTTTCTTGCTCGAACCACCAACGCTGAGTCGTCACCCTCATCTTCATCTTCTTATTCTTCTCCTTGCTGCAGGCCGACTCTATAGTCACAGTGAGGATATTTCTCCTATATCTTCGAACTGGAGCCCTTGTAGGTTGGGGGTCCTCAGATTCTGAGACCCTTTTCCTCTTTTATCTTTCCCCCGACTTCGGAACCGGGGACTCAATCTCTTCCCCAGGCAGGGCCGGCCTTATTTTAGCGACATCTCCAATGCCTGCATAAAAGAGAGTCAAGTATAAATAAAGAGAAACGTTATAGAAAGGGGGGGGGGGCATTGAAAGCTTACAGAATAAACTTACCATGATGTTAGGCTTCCCATGTGCCACTTGCCAAGTCACGCCAGTAGCGCTTAGCATGGGAAAAAGTCATGGCCAACTTCCAAACCCAGTCTTCGAGGTCAATGATCGTGTAAGGCATCTAAGAAAGCACTGCGAAATAGATGAAGGCATTACATAAAGCAAAATATAGAGTACGAAGACTAATGGGTAAAAACATCACTTACGATCGGAGTTCCACTTCTCTAGGAACGACAATTTCTCCTCGAGGATGAGGTTGCAAGTCCTTACCCGCACGAACCAGCTCATCCAACCTCGATCCTTGTCATCATCGTTGCTCTCAAAAATGGCCTTCGTCGCTTGGCGTTAGAGCTTGATAAACCCTCGAAAAAGCCAAGGTCGATATAACCGTATGGGGTGGTTGAGGGTGAACTCCATCCCCCTGGCTTTGCTAGAAAAGAAGTGGAGCATGATCACTATGCGCCAAAATGAGGTGTGAACTTGGCCGAGGGTGACTTGGTACCTCTTGCAAAAATCAATAATGACTAGGTCGATAGGACCCAATGTGAAGGGGTAAGTGTAGACACTTAGGAACCTCTCTAAGTGAGTGGTGATACTCTCTTTGGGAGCGGCGATCTGTACCATGAACTCATCCCCCAGCTACAATCTCTCTTCACAGCCTCGAGGTGTTTCATTGTTATCGAGCAAATGTATCTCGACAGGAGCTCACATCGGCCAGGGATCTATGGAGGATTCTCGACTTTGAAATCGGATTTTAAGACACAAGGGCCAGGAACATACTCGTGAGAGAGCGGTTCCACCGGCGTTTTATCATTAGCCGGTCGGGAAGAAGAGGAAGAAGCCTTCTCCTTTTGTGGGATGATTTTGGAAGTTTTCGCCATTGGTTCAGGTAGAAGGAAGCGAAAAGAGGCAGAGTTTTGTATATTTTGTGCTAAAATTAGTTGAATCAACAGGTGGTGAAAGAGAAGAGATGCAGAGAGGAAGAGACTTGGAAAGCTTGGTACAGGTGGAAGTAAAGTTTTGATTCAACCAGGAAGTCAGTATTTATAGACTCACAGTGACGGTTCGGTGGCGCTAGCAGGGATCTGTACAGACGGGACATTTCAGTCACTTCGACCACTTACGTCACAGGATGACATCGTTCTTGGGGTCTCCAGAAAATCGAGGTTTAAGTCGTTTATTATCATTTTATTCTAAGAAACGAGGGGACTATCTGCATACAATGAAAATCGGGGCTGTCCGATTTCGTCCTTTGATGGAAAAGAAGATACCACGTCGAAGAGTCCGGGGTCGAGGTTTCTTTCCAAGATCGATGTCGATATCACTAACCGAGGTCAGAAGAGGGCATACTTCGAGATGATGCCGGTATAGTTCTGTAATGGAAAGAGTGAGATACCCACAATAGACTGAAGATCATGACATGAATTTCAGAATGGGTTGGTCCTCGGCAGTTAATCAATTGTCTAATGTTATTCCCTACTATAATAAGAAGTGTACCTTATTTAGGACTCCCCTATTATATAAAGGGGGATCCCATTCATTTGTAATCATCATTGTTCATTGAAAAGAATATATACACTCGTTATATTGTTATTTCGCTTACTATTCATTAGAGTCGCTTTATCATTTGCTATTCTTATTATCACACCTCGAGGTTACTACAAGTCGAGGTCGAAATTTGGCTGGCATATTGGTTTGATCTATTTTATTCTCTAATTTATCTATTTAATTCTTTGTTTATCAATTGGTATTGGATTGAATCATATATCCTTAAAACCACAATATAAGTTTATCAATTTTAGCGCCTACCATGAAACTAGGTCAGCCGACACATTCCCAAAATTGTTCAACATTTCATTTAAATCTTAAATAACAACATTTTCAACTGAAATTCCATAAAACAAATATAAAGTTAAAAAAACCAAAATGCGGAAATAAAATCCCGACCTCAGGTATCGCTAAGTCATGAGCAATACTACAATTGTTCTGAAACATAACAAGACCATAATAGTCTGAAAGTAGCCAAAGTATACTTGAAGGAAGATAAAGAAGGAGAAAGGCGGGATTGCGATCGCTAGGCAGCTACCTCGCTATCTCCAGTGATAATCCACGACTGGAATAGTCAACAACTGCTACAGTGACCTGAGATACCTGGATCTACACACAAGGTGTAGGAGGTTACGTGAGTACCCTAACTCAGTAAGTAACAAGTCCAAACTATGGACTGATAGGTGGTGATGAACCAAACCTCAACAATTATGACACATTTAAATTGTACAGTCAAGTAGGCAAGCTGGAAATTTAATTATTCAACTCAACAGTAAAGCAAAATATCAATCCGAACAATGCGACGTATAAAGCTCAACGAATCTCTACATGTCAATGCCAGAAAAGTATGAAAATGCACCGTGTGCTCTCACTCTCAAGTGCTCAACCAATTGGTACCGCATATGGTTATCCGGCTTAGGGAAATCCTTCTCGGAATATATACAACACGGACTTCAAGTCAACCAGTACCGAGGGACAAGGGCAATCCAACCCTAAGGAGAAATCCATCTCCAGGTATCAATACATCGGACAAATCCATGTCCAGGGAAATCCATCCCTCAATAATATCATCCGCGCTCATAGGGGTGTGTAGACTCCGGAGGGGCTCCTTTCAGCCGAAGCGCTATAACATGCTAATGAAGGCATAATCAATAGTCTGCTGCGGCGTGCAGCCTGATCCCATAACTGTCACTCATAATCAGGCTCTCAGCCTCACTCAGCCATTACTCTCCAGTCACACACACACGGGCTCACAGTGCCATAAAACTAGCCCGAACAATGATATGATGTACCAAATAACAACAACCGAGACTGAGACATGGTATGATATGCATGAACAAGACTGAGTGCAGAATATCAATAAAACTAATGAGATGATAGCAAGAAACGACCACTCGGGTCTCAACAGTATCAGCGTGAAGCCCTAAATGGTAATTAACATGATTTACAACTCATTCACTTAATCACATAATCACAACACAGATATCAGCAAGAAAGAGTCACTACGTGGTACCATGGAATGAACTAGGCCACAATTCTCACGGTGCATGCCCACACGCCCGTTACTAGGCATTTGCGTCACCTCAATATTTAATCATATAACACATAGTTCGGGGTTTCGAACCCTCAGAACCAAGTTTTGAAGCGTAACTTACCACAAACCAAGCCAAATCATGCTCCACCATGCCTTTGCCTCTAGAATCGGTCTTCAAATGTCCCGAATCTAACCAAAAGCAATGCAACACAATCAATATAGGACAAGGAATCAATTCCAAATGAAAAACTATCAATTCAAACCAAAATCCCGAAATTCACCCAAACCCGGATCACCTCGAAATTCAACAAAAATCGCAAAACTAGAATCTCCTTCCATTCACGAGTCCATACATACAAGATTTATCAAAATCCGACTCCATTTGACCACTCAAACCCTCAATCAAAACTTTCCAAAATCCCAAGCCCTAACCCCTCATTTCACTCTTAATCACCACTAATTACATGATTAAACCACAGAAAACTACCATAATCACGAGTATTAGGGCTCAAATTACTCACCTCAGTGAAAACCCCATTGAATCCCTCTTCAAATTGCTCCCAAAAGCTCCAAATCTAGATGAAAAATGGTGAAGAATGACCAAAATGCGCGAAGGGCCTTTTTATACATTCTGCCCAGCACTTCCGCATATGCGGCCAAATTCACGCACCTGCGGTCCAAACGCTGCATCTGCGCATTTCACTTAAAGGTGCAGAAATTATTCTCCAGATGCGGTCCAACTTCTGCTCCTGCGGTTCTTCTCCGCTTCTAAGGTCCTATTCAACTTCTGCAGACCTTGCACCTGCGGTCCCCAATCCATAGGTGCAGAAATTATAGAAGCAGCAGCTTCAGCTGCTCAAACCAATTTCCAACCCTTCTGTCAAGCATCCGTATTCATCCCGAGGCCCTCGGAACCTCAACCAAAAATTCCAACAAGTCACATAAAACCATTCAAACTTATTCAAACCTTCGGAACACTCCAAACAACATCAAAACACCAAATCACCCTCGGATTTAAGCCTAAGAACTTCTAAACTTCCAAATTCCGCAAATGATGACAAAACCTATCAAACCTCGCCCGAATGACCTAAAATTTTGCACACACGTGACAATTGACACTACGGACCTACTCTAATTTTCAGAATTCCATTCCGACTCGGATATCAAATTTTCCACTGCCGACCAAGAAACGCTAAATTTCCAATTTCAACAATTCAAGCCTAAATCTACCACGGACATCCAATTTACATTCCGAGCACACTCGTAAGTCCAATATCACCTAACAGAACTAACCGAAGTATTAGAATTCACATCCGAGATCATCTACTCATAAGTCAACATCCGGTTGACTTTTCCAACTTAACTTCAAAATAGGAGACTAAGTGGCTCATTCCTCTCCAAAACCACTCCGAACCCGAAAGAACCAACCTGATGCCACACAATACAGCTGAACAACACATAAGGAAGTAGTTATGGGGAAAATGGGGCTATAACTCATGAAACAACCGGCTGGGTCGTTACATCCTCCCCATCTTAAACAAATATTTGTTCTCAAACGAGTCCAGAAACATACCCGAAGCCTCAAACAGTTGTGGATATCTGCTTCGCATCTCCCGCTCGGTCTCCCAAGTAGCCTTCGCCATGGGCCGACCTCTCCACTGCACTTTTACTGAGGCTATATACTTTGATTTCAACTTTCGGACATGCCGCTCTAAAATAGCTACTGGCTCCACATCATAAGTCAAATTACCGTCTAATTGAACTGTACTGAAATACAAAACATGAGACAAATCGCCGATATACCTCCGGAGCATAGAAATATGAAATACCTGATGCACCCCCGACAAGCTAGGTGGCAAAGCGAGCTCATAATCCACCTTCCTAATCCTCCGAAGCACCTCAAAAGGCCCAATGGACCGAGGGCTCAATTTGCCTTTCTTTCCAAATCTCATAACACCCTTCATGGGTGAAAACTTCAGTAGAACCTTCTCCCCGACCATGTAAGAAACATCACAGACCTTTCTGTCAATATAACTTTTTTGTCTTAACTGCGCTGTACAAAGCCGCTCCTGAATTAATTTCACCTTGTCCAAATAATCCTGTATCAAGTCTGTACCAAAAGCCTAGCCTCGCCCAGCTAGAACCACCCTACTAGAGATCTATACTGTCCCCCATATAAAGCCTCAAATGAAGCCATCTGAATACTCGATTGATAACTGTTGTTGTAAGCAAACTCTGCGAGCAATAGAAATTGGTCCCATGAACCCCCAAAATCAATGGCACAAGCGTGCAACATCTCCTCCAATATCTGAATAGTACAATCAGACTGCCTGTCCGTCTGAGGGTGAAAAGCTGTGCTCAACTCAACCTGAGTGCCCAACTCTCGCTGCACGGCCCTCCAAAACTGCTATGTAAAATAAGTACCTCTATCTAAAATGATGGAAACTGGGACAACATGCAGGCGAACAATCACTCGGATATAAATCTTAGCTAACCATTCTGATGAATAGGTAGTACACACAGGAATGAAGTGCACGAACTTGGTTAGCCAATCCACAATCACCCAAATAACATCTAACTTTCTCAAAGTCCGTGGGAGTCCAACTACGAAATCTATGGTGATCTGCTCCCACTTCTATACTAGAATATCCATCTGCTGAAGCAAGCCACTCGGTCTCTGATGCTCATATTTCACCTCCTGACAATTGAGACACCGAGCTACAAACCCCACTATATCTTTCTTCATTCTCCTCCACCAATAGTGCTGTCTCAAATCTTTGTACATCTTTGCGACACCAGGATGAATGGAATACTGCGAGCTATGGGCCTTCTCCAGAATCAATTCTCGAAGCCCATCTATACTGGGCACACATATTCAGCCCTGCATCCTCAATATCCCGTCATCACCAATAGTCACATCTCTAGCATCGCCGTGCTGAACTCTGTCCTTGAGGACAAGCAAATGAGGATCATCATATTGGCGCTATCTGATATGATCAAACAAGGAAGATCGAAAAACCACACAAGCTAAGATCTGACTGGGCTCCTAAATATCCAACCTCACAAACCGCCAAAGCGTGAACATAAACTGCAAGATGTCTCTCCCCAACATGAATAAATGCTAAACTATCCATACTCACCACCTTCCTACTCAAGGCATCGACCACCACATTGGCCTTTCCCGGATGATATAAGATAGTAATATCATAGTCCTTTAGCAGCTCCAACCATCTCCGCTACCTCAAATTGATATCCTTCTGCTTGAACAAGTGTTGGAGGCTACGATGATCATTAAACACCTCACAAGGCACACCATAGAGATAATGCCTCCAAATCATTAACGCGTTAACAATGGCAGCCAACCCCAAATCATGAATAGGGTAGTTCTTCTCACTAGACACCACGTGCCCCAGGAACGACACTTAAACAAGCTAAAACTCACACTTGGAGAACTTTGCATAAAGCTTCTCCTCCTTCAACCGTTGCAATACGACTCTCAAATGCTCAACGTGCTCCTCCTGACTACGCAAATACCATCAATGAATACAATAACAAATGAGCCGAGATAAGGCTGAAACACGTTGTTCATCAAACGCATGAACGCTATTGGATGCATTGGTCAGCCCAAAAGACATCATAAGGAACTCATAATGATCATATCGTGTCCTGAAAGCTGTCTTAAGAATGTTCGAGTCCCTAATCTTCAATTGGTGATACCCTGACCAGAGATCAATCTTGGAGAACACTCTCGCTCCTTGAAGCTGGTCAAATAACTCATCAATACGAGGGAAAGGATACTTGTTCTTGATTGTAAATTTGTTCAACTACCTGTAATCAATGCACATCCTCATAGTTCCATCCTTCTTCTTCACAAATAGGACAGACGCACCCCACGGTGACACACTAGGACGAATAAACCTCTTATCAAGGAGTTCCTGAAGCTGCTTCTTCAACTCCTTTAACTCTGCCGGTGCCATACGATACGATGGATTAGAAATGGGATAAGTGCCCAATACTAAATCAATACCAAAGTTAATATCTTTGTCCAGTGGCATGCTCGACAGGTCTGTAGAGAACACATCTGGGAAGTACCTCACTACCGAGACTGAATCGATACTAGGAGTCGCTGCACTGACATCCATCACAGAGGTAAAATAAGAAAGACAACCCTTCCCAAATCATCCACCGGGCCTTCATGTAAGAAATTACCCTACTGGGGACATAATCCGTCGAACCTCGCCACTCAATTCATGGCACCTCGGCATAGCCAACGTCACTATATTTACATGATAGTTCAAAATAGCATGACACATAGATAACCTATCCATGTCTAATATCACATCAAAATCAACCATACTAAGAAACAAGAGATCCACTCGGGTATCCAAACCCCTAATAATCACTACACAAGCCCGATATACACAGTCCACAACAATAGTATCACCCAATGGGGTAGATACACAAATAGATGAAACAAGAGACTCGCGGGGCGTATCTAAATAATGAGCAAAATATGATGACACATATGAAAAAGTGGAACCAGGGTCAAATAATACAAAAGCATCTCTGTGGCAGGCTAAGACAATACCTGTAATCATAACATCTGAAGCAATAACATATGGTTTGGTTGGGAGTGCATAAAAACAGGCCTGACCACCACGGGATCGGCCTCCCCTCCTAAGGCGACCCCTAGCTAACTGACCTCCACCCTAAGCTGGTTGGGCGGTTGGGGGAAGTAACTAGTGCTGAAGCTGAAGGCTGACTCCTCTACTAAGATGAACCTCCCATAAGACCAGGACAAAACCTCTTGATATGACCCAAATCTCCACACTCAAAGCAACCTCTACTGGCCATTGACAATGGGGATTGAAGGGAGCCCCGAGCACCGGGATACCCACTAAAAAAACCAGGCATAGATGAACCCTGAACTGATGGTGCATAAGTCGAACTCTAAGCTGGAAGGGCACTGAGAGATGAGTAACCCTGATGTGAAATGTGAGAACCATGGCCAGATGATCCACCACAGTGACCCGAACGAGCTGGCTAAGCATTTCTGAATGGACATCCTCTGCCGTGCTGGAACTGACCTCTAGAAGGAATACCACCAAAACTGCCAGATGCCCGAGGCCTCTTGGCTTCCCTCTAAACTCACTCCTGGTGGCGAACTGACACTATCTCTCTGGCAATGTTAACAACCTTCTCAAAAGAAGCGCCAGATACCCTCTCTCTGGTAAAAATATATGTAGCTAATAAGTGAGGTTATCAACGAACCTCCTGATCATCTCCCTATCTGTGAGAACTAGAAATATAGCATGATAGGCCAACTCAAAGAATCTCATCTCATACTGTGTTGTACGCAGCGAAATCAGAAGACTTGATTTCTCGCTATCGAGACATTTCGGGAGCATGCCCCGGGACCCCGAGGGCAGAAGGCCCCGACCGAATCCTCAACCTCAGGACTCGTCAAAGCCTGATTCTGAGAAAATAAATAATGAAGCCAGGACAGAGGGGGAAGCCCTCTAGGCACATGGCTACGTCTAACAGGCCCGACCTATCTAGAGCCTATGCTGAAGCATCATGTCAAGCCATCCCATCACCGTACTTTGTAATTAATCCCCACATACTTGTAGCCGAGTCTCCCCTCTCATATAAAGGGGACTCACCCAACCTTGTAAGGGACTGAGGTTGCTCAATTTCTCCATAAGTGCAATAATATCTCTCTCTCTTTTCTTCTAAGTGGTTCATTCTCACTGGTCCGAGATCGCTTTGGCATTTATCATTCTCTTATCCGTTCTTCACTACTTTTCTTGGTATTGGTAACATAGGGCCTTTGCCGATCATATCTCTGCCTGTTATCCCATTCCCGATTGCCTTCGGTAGCTCGAGCTTGGCTCGAACCTTGGCCCCGAGGCCTTCATCGACCATCTCTGCACCCGTGCAGCAGGCCCCTTTGGTTTGATTACTGCCCCGTCTTAGCTCATATTTTATCATTATACTTCACGTTCTTTGCATTAACTGCTTTAATAACTAGCTCGGTTATAGATCACGTATTTTTAGAACCCCATTTACAAATTTAATTGTTGTTACCATTTCATGGTAAATAGTTTGGCACCCACAGTAGGGCTAAAAATAATAGTGATTATTGTCGTGATGGTTTCTTCACACAAACGCACATTATCTTTTACACTTTTTCTTGTCCAAGATCCTTTGATTTCAAGCCAAAATGTCCAGCTCAGTAAACAGAGTTGAGAACGACAACCTCAAAAATCATGGGGAAAATGGAGTGGCTATCCCGGCCGCTGGAGCACGTCCGCGGAATCCTGATATTTCTCCCGGACCGATCCTAGCGGATGCAGATTCATAGGACGCACAACAAGTCGACGAAACTTATCACACAGATATGAGCGTACGACACAACGACCAACAGGAAGTACAAAAAACCCTGGCCCGGGTAGAATAAGAAGTTAGTCTTCATGTTATTTTTGAAATGTTGCAGGCACGACAGTTGGCTATCGCTCGGCTACAAAGTGGCCCGGGGACCCCCAACGTAGTAGCGCTGGAGATGTCTCCTTACGATGAGCTAGTACCCGAGAGATCAAGTAACAATGGGTCGGTAACCAATTCTGCCGCTGTGAGGATGCTTGGGAATCTCTTCGAAAGGACTGAATCAGGTTCGTGGAAGCTCTTACAGCAACCGTCTCCCGAGGAAACAGTCCCGGAACTCGCTTTGTAGAAACCCGAAATGCCGGAACTCCCTAGGTGCGACAGGGCCTCGGATCCTTACGGGCGCACCACCACTTGCGCGTGCTCATTTAAAGGCAGCGACATCCGATATGATGAGTTCGATCCCATCTCATTGAGGAAGTTTGAAGAAACTCTTTCGAGAGAAACCATGACGTAGGGCTATTGCCTAACACCTGAATCCACAGACTCGCTTACCGTACCAGCGTGGTCCTCAGCGGAAGCATGCGCCAGTGCCATTAAAGTAGTACCGAGAGGGACCGAAACACCCGAGGCCGAATGAAGAAGAAATGAAATACCACGCGAAGCCGCACCCTATTCACTGATAAGATGAATGAGATAGCTCCCGGTTTCAGATGATCAGCCAACACATGCCTTCACCCAAAGCCTAAGTGAAGCATGCCCAACAACTCCAGGGCATTTCGAGCGAAGCCTGATCGGGTACCCAGCCGAGGTCCGGTTGGATGCCTACACCTGGCACCAGCCCTGAATCAAGGCCATGGACAACCCTCTAGGAACCTCCTCAGGTTTGGTATATCCAAACAGACTCCCGACAAAGAAGCTGATACAAAGCTGATGAAGGTATCATCCATGCGCGACGAACAGAAGGAACGACTTGAGATGCAACCTACCTCGCAACAATAGGGAGATGACCCGAGGGACAACACCCTCGAAGAACCTCTAATGGAACCAGATTCAACAAGGCACAACTGATAGGGAAACCCTGCCCAGCCGAGTGCAATTTCAGCATTGCTATACCGAACATCATGAGCACCATAAGCAAAGCCGGGAACACCAGGCGGCTCAGACCTGTTCGACCAAGACCCCTTCAAGAGAACTATGGCCTGGCACAGGAACCACAGGGCGCGCGGGGTCACTGGCTTAAAAGAAAAACAACCATGTTATTCAATAGAGGTCGCCACCAAGTATCATCGAGCGTCCAGGCACGAATCCAGCTTCAAGGGAGGAAGGATATCGGGAAAAATGAAACTAACAAGCCACAACATATTGCCACGATAGTAAAAGAGCGGCGACATCCTTCAAAGATCCATAAAATGAAGAGAGAAAGTGCTCATCGCCGGGAAAAGGCGAGTCCGGGGAATATACCCAAAGGACACCCTCTATACAGCTCGCTTGAGCTCGGACTGGAATGTCGAGCCCGCGAAGTGCGGACGTTTTATTCGGATGATAACGGGAACACCGCCCAGAGGGGATTTCCACCCCACTCCGCCAAAGGGATGAAACTCCCCATCAAAGGTGGGACTAAAGCATTCGACAAAAAGCTACATGCGAAGAGAGGAAATACCTCACCATATGACCCATCGCCTGTATCAACGCCTCCGCCCTCGAAGGGATCAAAGGATAAGCAGAACCACACCGTCGGCCAAGCCTGGTAAAACGCGGTGGAAGGCTACATTAGGGCTTGCACCTCGAAATGGTAGGAACATACCAGACCTCGAAAACATCACCTACACATCCCGCAACATGGAAGGACTACTCTGCTCCTTTAATTGTTTCTTTCCTTTTACTAACCTACATGCAGGCAGTCAGCCAAGGTGTTTAGAAATTCTAAACTACACTCGGAGATCAGAGGCCTCCGCGGGACCCGCCAAGCTCTCTTTCCTCGACCAGGTTTTTGACCTAAGGGTCCCGCCAACAAGATTATTAGTGGAGCAACATACCCACAAGAAAGGGATCTGACAAGATCGCAGTCCTTTCTTCTACAGTCGGATGACGTGCGATGACCTCCTCTTAAGGGCATTATCCCCTCGGAAAGGCCAATAAATGGCAGGCTAAGTTCCAAAACGGAATCATGTATATGGATCAGATAATCAGAGGAGCCACACCTGTGTAGGTCGAGCTCACAGCAATGAGACAATATGTATTTACAACATATATTTACGCCAAGCAATAATAATACCTTTTCGACATTTCGTATTTTAGGAAAGGTGATTTCGACATACTCGCGGCAAATGTTTCTCCATCAAATGAGTCCCGATATACTTGAAGACTTAGCATTAGCGATTTGACAACTTGCATGACACTAGGGTCAGAACTCCAGGCTCATTAAGCCCCTGGAAGGAAACTCCAAGCTCACGAGAAGCTGTCTTCAAGCTTAAACAAACTCGATGACTCAGAGACTACTGTTAATCACCATACAACTGGAAAACCTGAAACTGTAAGACCCCTAGAGGGCAGCCTCGGCATAACCAGATCTATTTTACAAATAATAAGACCTCAATAGGAATGATAAATTGTAAGACCTCAATAGGCATGACAAACTGTAAGACCTCAACAGGCATAACAAACTGTAAGACCTCAACATGCATGAAAATCCCGAAGTTTAGGCTATACATTGCATTTGTAAGAATCCCTAAAGGGCATACCCTCGATGTAGACACCTAAACTATTACTAGGGATCAAAAATGGCTACGGCCAAACTCATATGACTATGGTCAAAATGGCTGATACAGCCAAAATAACGCGACTCGGGGATGCCCGACTGTTGCTAAAAAATTGCAGGCCACTACTCTGAATATACTTCGAAAAGAACCGGTAAAATAGGCTTCCCTCAACAGGCAAAAATGAGCTCCGACCATGTCGGCTCCAAATTGCAAGAGCGTTGATCTACTCGACCTATGAGCTATGAACTTTATGAGGTGCTCGAAACATCGCCGACAACGACTTAAAATCGAGGTTCCTCTGGAATCGACGATGGGTCAGGAAAAAATACTATAAAAAGACCTTAACGAGCGAAAACAAAGCCTACAAAATGCCCACAAGCAAAAACAGCGTAAGTGCCATTGTCACCAGCTAAGCAAGCCTACGGGCCTCATATTGAAAGGTCTCTACGACGAAAAAGCATAAGATCCATTGTCGCCAGCTAAAAAATCTTGACAACTTGAGGATTAAAATGAGCTCGATTCATAACCCGATTTGGAGACTAGATCCAAAATAGTTAACTATGCAAAGCCTCCAGGCCACATACTGAAAGGTCTCAACGACCAAATGGCATAAGTGCCGATATCGCTGGCTAGAAAATTATGGAAATTTATGGGGTGATCACAGCTCGAATCATAATGCAACTCGGAGACTGGCCCCAAAAACTGCAATATGCCCAAGGGCATGACATAAATGCCACTATCGTCGGCCAAAGAATCATGGAAATTTAGGGGTCGATAACAGCATGAATCGCAATGCGACTCGAAGACTGGACCCAAAAGGTGCAATATGCCTAAGGGCACGACATGAATGTCACTGTCACCAGCCGAGTAAACCTCCGAAAAAAGCGGCCATAAGGTCACTTCGACCCAAAGCACAAAAGCCATTATCATCCGCCCACACAGGCAGGAAAGAGCCTGAGGGTCAATTGAAGCACGAGTCACAATGCGACTCGGATACTAAGCCTAAACGGCTAAGCTCGGCACAGTGGCCCCAGCACCTGCTCGCATCAAGGAGCACACTTAAGAGCCCTCGGATCTGTCCGATCTATTTCGGACCTATGAGGACCTTGCCAAACATAAAAATCGGCCTGACCGGTCGAAATAAACAAAAAAAAGAGGTACAGAAGAAATAAATCTTCAAATTGTTTCTTATATATTGCATGCGCGGAAAGGGCACATCCTCCATCTACGGGCATGTCTTACGTATATCAGAGACAAAGCAACAAAACGACAAAATCTACACTCTACGTTAAAGGGCTACAACTTGTCAAATTCGCCCTCCGCAAGGTCAACAGGAAGTGACCAAGCGGCACGCTCGTCCACCCTTGCTCGAGCCAATTCCTCTGAGAGAATGAAGCCCCTTGCACCGACCTCCTCGAGTACCTTTCTTCGGGATCTACGGTGAATATATTCCTCGATCCTCTTCTCTCGGTTGAGGGTTCGCCTCAGTTCAGCTTGGGCAGCAACAACATTTTTCATACGAATCACCATCTCATGATCAACCTTGGTTCGGCTTAATGCCGCTTCTGCCCGAGCATCGATTATCTTGGCTCTGACCTTCGAGAGATCATATTCAAGTTTCCCAATCATATCCGCTTGAACTTTGGTGTTGCCATGAGTCAAGTTGAGTTGGGCCTCGAAGGTAGGGTCCTTAGCCGAGATGCTCATCTCCTTTAAAGCTCGAGCCTGCACCTGAGCCCTTAGCTCCTCGCAAGCAACTCTGACGCGATTGACGTCACCCTTGACATACTCTAAGGCTTCCGCCTTTTTTTTGCAACTGATATGACAAAAGGGAATTAACCTTAAGGATAGAAAGGAGCGAAGCACGCACTACAAGAAGTTACCTACTCCATCAAGTAGCTCTCATTGTTTGAGCTCCGGTACGCCTCATATCGCCAATGCTGCAGCTCAACTTCTTTCTCCTCGCGAGCCTAAGAGAATCACCATCACCCAGAATTTTCTGAAGCTTGGCCCTTGATGAAATAGCTCATACTTAAGCCCATCACAGGCCTACACAAGGAAGATTCAATAGAGGGAGGAGGATACGGGATACAGGGAAATTGTACATAAAACTAACCACAAAGTGAAGCCGACAGACTTCCTCGAAGTCAGAACACACTCCTATTGATCCTGCTTCAGAAATGTGAGCAGGACCAGCACCACTAAAGTCTCCGTCACACCACGGGTGCCGATCTCTCTTATCGCCATAGCCCCTCGGCTTGAAAGACAATAACTCCTTCCCCTCTTCGGAAAAACATTGCCCTGTCCCAGGGAACCGCCCGATATCTGTAAACAGCAAAAATAGAAGGGGAAAGGATTAACTCGGGTATACAAAGGCAAGGCAAATGCAGCATACACGCATACCTTGGTATTGCGCTCCCCAACCGGTATAGAGTACAACTCGCCATCTACGCTCGTCGCAGGATGAATGGGTCACCAACGTCCGGACCCAGCCGGGCAGGTCATAGACCTCACCAGGCTTCCACGAAGTTGCTGCAACAAAGGAAACAACATTATCACTCAGCTAATTTTCGCTATATACGGAATCTGAAAAAGCGCCAAACGCCTCACTTACATGCATAATTCCACCCTTCGGGAAATGGCAAAACGCCACAGGAATAATATCGGTTGTCCAGACCTGGATAAACCAACTAGCCCACTCTCGATCCCTTCCATCCTCGTCATCAACAATGAAGGGCGTGGAAGAACGACACCTCAGAGTTAGCAGGCCTCGATGATGAAAGGGCCGATATAGCCTGACAAGGTGGTCAAGCGTGAATTCAAGCCCGGCCTTCTCCGTAAAGAATCTCATCGTCAGCACCGTTCGCCAAAATGGTGGATGAATCTGTGCTAGGGTAACCCGATACTTCAAGCAAAAATCAAGCACAACCCTATGAGGGGGGCCAAATGCGAAAGGGTATAGGCACACGCTTAAGAACCCATCAGTGGAGTCCGCAATGCCCTCATATAGGTAAAGCACCTGCAGTTACCCCCTCGCTCTAGCCATAGTACCTCCTCGCCATCTCCAGGTGTTCCTCTCTTATCAAGGACGCCATCTCCAGAGCGAAATCCCTCGGTTCCTAAGCACTAGGAGCAGCGCCCCCCGTCACCTGCCGGATCGGGCCCGAAGTGGTTCCCATGACTATGGTGAAACTAACAGGTCAAGGCAAGGGCGCACACCAACACATTTTGTGCCTAAAGAGATGAAGTACCCCGTGCCAAAGCAGAAAGGCAACTATCTAAAAGTGGTGAAGTTTTGCTATGGAGCTGAAGCTGCCCCACATATATGTGAGAAGCAGCGACGATTCGCTTGCCCGAGGCATGCCCGAGGAAGCCAACAACCTCGATAGAGATCTACGGGTCGATACCCGATCTAGAAAACATCCTCCAATAAGGATCCAAGACTCAAGGGGCCGTTCGTATTATCTCCATGCTCGGGGCAGCACTCTACGTCAAGAACCCCCAGCCCTAAGAAGTCGGACCTCGATGAGCCTTGAACGCCGACACTCGATGTAAGGCAAGAACCCAGTCTCGTGATCCTCTCTTCCTAAAAAGAGTAATAAACACAGGAAGCTCCGATCGCAAAATCTCCACGAAGGTCTGAGGAAGCGCCCAAATACGAGCAAACTCCCCAGTGGAAGTCAATCCTATTCGTTCAAAAAAGGTTATCTACATCAAGATCAATAGGGACCCCCAGGTACTCGAAAATGACCTTCATCCAGGGTAACATTCGCGAAAGCCCCAAAATTTGACGCACAATCTCCAAACAACTCGGAGGGACCCGATAGCTCGGAACTAAGCAGAACGATCCAAGATTGGTCCGAAGTACGATGGTGGGTTGGAGGAGAACCATGTTGATCAGTAGGAGATTAGAATGAATGCACACACTCTAGTCAGATATCGGCGGTCAACAAATAAAAGAAGGCATTCAAAGAGCCTCGAAGGGCATGAGAGCATACAGAAACAAAGCGAAGTAAGGAACGCATAAATCAGGAAAATATATTCTTATTCATGAAAATTTGTGTACAAGCAGCCCTCAAGGGGTCGTTACATACAATTACAAAAGTCTACAGGATTCTACACCTAAAGTGGAGGAACGGAAGGATGTACATGTGATGAAACTCGGATGCCTGGTCCACCCTCAAGAATCCATCTCCAGTATTAGCATCCTTGGGCGCCATACCTTTGAGCACATATCCTCGGGGGTGACTCCTTCGATATCTACCTCCCATAGGTTCCCAGCTCAATCCCCCTAGGGATCTGCGATGGAGAAGATGAAGAAGAGGAAAAGGAGGGGACGTAGAGGAGGCAGAGAAAAGAGACACGACCCGCTAAAGCCAAAGGTTGAAGATTCAGCGGGCCCCAGCCTCAACGGCCGGTAGCGCCACTTTATCCCTTTGGGAAAGGAAAAACCCTAGGGATGAATTGCCGCACCAGGCCTAGTTAGGAGAGTGAGATCGAACAACTGTCTACATAAAAAGGAAACCGGCTCCCCGTCCTCCATCACCTCGGGCCAGCAGCAGCAACAAGGGCCAACATACCGACGACCACAGCGATAGCAATACACCACGCTTATGTTCGACAAAGGGAGACCCCGGCAGGATGCCACGATGCAGTCTAAGGGAACTCCTCCAAATGACCTTAAGGTCAAAAGCCCGTAACATGATGTTCAAGGGTGAATGAAGATAATAGGAAGGAAAAGTCAAGCAAGCCAACAGAAGAATTGAGGTAGGAAAAATAAAGCCAAGGAACCCCCCATTTATAGGGGATTACGACATAGTCATCTAGTCTTTGGAAGACTTACCGACGGGCGCAATTAATGCATCTATGAAAAACTAAACCGACGGTGGTACCTGCACATTGGGAAGCAAAAATTGGGGAGTGCAATGAATGAGGTCGAAAAGCACGAGCCAGGGGTCGCATCATTGATATGGCGTTGCTTAAAGAAGCTTGAGGAGTCAAGTGTCAGAATCATTTCCCATCACTTTGTTATGGGAAATGCAGAGACTATCTGTACGCGGGGAAATTAGAAGACTTGATTTCTTGCTGTTGAGACATTTCAGGAGCATGTCCCGGGTCCCCGAGGGCAGAAGCCCGCGACCGAATCCTCGACCTTAGGACTCGTTAAAGCCCGTTTCAGATAAAACAAAGAACGAAGCCATGACAGAGGGGGAAGCCCTATAGGCACATGGCTACGTCTGACAGGCCCGACCTATCCAGAGCGTATGCTGAAGCATTACTCGCCCCACCTTGTAAGGGGATGAGGTTGCTCCATTTCTCTACAAGTGCAATAATATCTCTCTCTCTTTTCTTCTAAGTGGTTCATTCTCACTGGTCTGAGATCGCTTTATCTCATTCTCTTATCTATTATTCACTACTTTTGCTTGGTATTGGTAACATAGGGCCTTGCTCGATCATATCTCCGCATGTTATCCCATTCCCAACTGCCCTCGGTAGCTCGAGCTTGGCTCGAACCTTGGCCCCGAGGCCTTCATCGACCATCTCTGCACCCAAGCAGGCCCCTTTGGTTTGATTACTGCCCCGTCTTAGCTCGCATTTTATCATTATACTTCACATTCTTAGCATTAACTGCTTTAACAACTAGCTCAGAAATAGATCATGTATTTTTAGAACCCCATTTACAAATTTAATT
This sequence comes from Nicotiana tabacum, assembly GCF_000715075.1. Classification (NCBI taxonomy): domain Eukaryota; kingdom Viridiplantae; phylum Streptophyta; class Magnoliopsida; order Solanales; family Solanaceae; genus Nicotiana; species Nicotiana tabacum. Next base: position 54,031,289 of record NC_134099.1, on the reverse strand, counting down.
ATTGTTACCATTTTCACGATAAACATGCGTCACGGTCATATCCTCCTAACACAACTGCTTGAACTACCTACGTAGCTCCTCTCTATAGGACTACGGTACATACTTCTCTAGGAAGAGAATGAAGAACTGATGATAGGTAAGGGGCGTTACACCAAGGCCTACACCTCTTATAAGCCTCCCACCAAGTAAAGGTAGGTCCAGAAAGCTGAAAGGTAGTAAATGAGACCCCACTGGTCTCCAGAATACCCGTTGTACGTAGAATCCTCTAACACTTGTCCAAGAAACACTGGGCATCCTCGCCCTCTACACCACCGAAATTTGGAGGCTGAAGTTTACCAAACCTCTCCAATCGACGCTGCTCGTCATCAAGCATGAATGGTACCACCTTATCTTGAGTAGGTGCAACCAGCTTGGCTAGTGGTGCCTCCGGTGTCTGCAGTCCCTGAACAACTTGCTCGGGTGTACGAGCGGGGGGAGTCGGAGTGCCTCCCCCGGTCTGAGAAGTAGCTGCTGCAGTAGAAATAGCAACCGCCTGAGCAAGACTGGTGCACACGGTCAAGATCTATGCCAAGGTCTCCTGATGACCTGGAATATTAATAGGCACAGCCGGTGCCTAAGCTGGTCCTGCCGGAGCATCCACAACTAGGACCTGATCGTGAATTGGGGTGGCTGGTGGAACTGCAGGTGCTGCCCTAGCTGCTGTATGGGCTACATCACGGCCCCTACCACAGCCTCGACTATGACCTCGGCCTCTAGTGGCCTCAACGGGTGGTACTGGTGGTCGTCCGCCTTGACTGGTAGCACGTGCACTGACCATCATTGAGAGAGAATCAACAAATTCACATGACAAGAATTCAAGAATGTGATGTTTTTCCTAAAGGTTCTATAGCATCTCGAAGATAAGTACAGACGTCTCCGTACCGATCTACGAGACTCTAATAAACCCGCTCATGACTCGTGAGACCTATGTAACCTAGGCTCTAATACCAACTTGTCACGACCCCAAAACCAATACGGTCGTGATGGCACCTATCATGAAACTAGGCCAACCGACACATTCCTAAAGTAGTTCAACATTTCATTTAAAGCTTAGATAACAACCTTTTTTCAACTGAAATTCCATAAAAAATATGAAGTAAAAAAACAACATGCGAAAATAAAAGCCCGATCTCGGGTGTCACTAAGTCATGAGGAATACTACAATTGTTTCGAAATATAACAAGACCAAAATAGTCTGAAAGTAGCCAAAATATACTAGAAGGAAGATAAAGAAGTAGAAGTGAGGCACTAGGATCGCCAGGCAGCTACCTCGCTATCTCCGGTGATAAGCCGCGACTGGAATAGTCAACAACTGCTACCATGACTTGAGATACCTGGATCTGTACACAAGGTGCATGGGGTAACGTGAGTATACCAACCCAGTAAGTAACAAGTCAAAACTATGTACTAATAGGTAGTGACGAACCAAACCTCAGCAATTACGAAACATTAAATTGTACAGTAAAGTAGGCATGCTGGCAATTTAATTATTTAACTCAAAAGTAAAGCAAAAAACCAATCCGAACAATGTGACATATAAAGCTCAACAAATCTCTATATGTCAATGGAAGAAATGTATGAAAATGCACTGTGTGCTCTCACTATAAAGTGCTCAACCACTCGGTACTGTATATGGTCATTCGGCTAGGGAATCCATCCCGAAATATATATACAACACTGACTTCAAGTCAACCGGTACCGAGGAGCAAGGGCAATCCAACCCTGAGGAGAAATCCATCTCCAGGTATCAATACTTTTGGACAAATCCATGTCTAGGGAAATCCATCCCTCAATAATATCATCAGCACTCATTAGGGGTGTGTAGACTCTGGAGGGTCTCCATTCAACCCAAGCGCTATAACAAGCCAATGAAGGCATAATCAATAATCTGCTGCGGCATGCAGCCTGATACCATAACTATCACTCATAATTAGGCTCTCGGCCTATGTAATAACCTGGCCGATCGTTTAAGAATTAATGCCCAGATCCCCTATTAACTGCCTTCTCCGTATTTGTTTCTGCTATTTTGAGTTCTCAGGAAAATTCATTTTGTCTTTTGAGGTGTTTTAGGACACTTATTCCCTCAATGAGAACTTAAACTTTAGAATTTGGAATGTAGTCGGAGTAGTGTGAAGACGACCTCGGAATGGAATTTTGTTAGCTCCTTTGGGTAATTTTGGGCTTAGGGGCATGCTCGTATTTGTGTTTTAGAGGTCCATATCTTATTTAGGCTTGAAATGCCGAAAGTTGAAATTTTGAAGTTTTCGAATCGATAGTAAGATTTTGATATCGGGGTCGGAATTCGATTCCAAAAGTTGGAATAGCTCTTTAGTGTTAAATGAGACTTGTGTGCAATATTTGGGGTCATTCGGACTTGGTTTGGTTGGTTTTATTATCGGGTGTAGGATTCTTGAGATTTCTAGTTCATAAGGCTTGGATTGGAGGGTGATTAGTGGTTTTAGCATTGTTTGAAGTTATTTGAGGGTTGGAATGAGTTCGTATGATGTTTTAGGACTGGTTGGTATATTTGGTTGTGGTCCCAGGAGCCTCAGTTAAGTTTCGGGTGGTTAACAGAAGTTGAATTGGACTGAGGAAAAATCTGAGTTGCTGAACCTGTCGCAACCGCACCTGCATATGTTGGACCGCAGTTGCGGCACTATAGAAGCAGTATGAGGATCGTATGTGCGGACTAAGGCTTGAGTGGAGTTGGTCACAGATGCGGCCCAAGGACAGCAGAAGCGGACTGCATCTGCGAGTTTGTGAGCGTAGGTGCGGAAGTTAGGGCTTTAATGAAAAGTCACAGGTGCGCTTTATTTGCCGCAGAAGCAGTACCGCAGGTGTGGTCCCATGGTCGCAGAAGCAGAAATTGCTAGACAGTCAAAGGGAAAAATGAGTGGTTGAATTCATAACGTGGAAAAATGATTTGGAGCTCGGTTGAGGGCAATTTCTCGAGGGTTTTTGAAGGAGAAACATTGCGTAACATTTTCTATCTTAATTTTGATCCTAGAACTATAATCTATTGTTGTTTTCCTTTTCTAATTAAGGAAATTAGGGGTAAAAGTTTAAAAATAGGAGAAAATTTCCCCAATTGAAAATCTAATTTTTGAGTGAGATTTTGATGTCGGATTTTGGTGATTTTTGTTCGAGTGTGTTCGTGAGTGATCGGGGGTTCTAAATTTGTAAAATTTATCCAATTCCTAGACGTGAGTCCGGGGGACTTTTTGGGCGATTTTATTAATTTCGTGTATTAGCTTCAGATTAATTAGTTAAATTGGTTAATTTAAGTTATATTTTCATTATGCAATTAATTTGAACAGATTTTGGCCATTTGGAGTCGGGTACTCATGGCAAGAACATGATTTCAAGTTGATTGAGCTGGTTCGAGGTAAGTGGCTCGCCTAACCTTGTGTGGGGGAACTCCCCTTAGGATTTGGTATTGTTTTTATGTGAGTATCGTGCATATGAGGTGACGAGTGCGTACACGTGCTAATTATTGAAAAATCTTTTTTTCATTAAGTTAATGCCTATGTTTTCTTGTAATTGAGCTATATTTGTACTTGAAGCTTCTTGCTTAGTTTAGGAAAAACATGTTTATGTGATTTAATTGTATCACCTACTTTAATTGTGTACTTTTACTCCGTGCAGTATGTTAGAGTAGAATTTCCTGCTTAATTCTAAAATAGAACTGTAAATTCTTCTGAGATTTGTTGCGTGATCACTTTGGGACTACAGGGCGATATCTCGGAAGATCCCCTGCATTTTTACTTTGGGACTACGGATTGGTATTTCGGTAGATCCCCCTGCATTTTTACTTTGGAACTACAGATTGGTATTCTGGTAGATCCCCCTGCATATTAAGATTTGGGACTACAGGACAACACCTGGTAGATCCCCTATACTGGATATTTACTTTGGGACTATGGATTGGCATTTTGGGTGATTCCCCTGCATAATTATGATTCGGACTACGGGACGATATCCTAGGAGATCCTCTAGACATTTACGTTTGGAACTACGGGACGAAATCTTGGGAGATCCCCTGTTGCTATTTCTGTGTATTGAGTTAAATTCTTTCAGTGATTTTATTCGTTATAGATTGTTAGCATTTTTATTATGTTGTCATATTCCATACCGCTTTACCTTATTTTTCATCTATAATCAGTAGGGCCCTGACCTTCCTCGTCACTACTCCACCTAGGTTAGGCTTGGCACTTACTAAGTACCGCATGTAGCCCTAGTTCAGCCCGAGGACAGGGCAGCGACATCAGAGGATGATCAGTGGAGGCTTGAGAGGTTCAAGAAGTACAAGCCTCATATATTTAGTGGTTTAGTATCAGAAGATGCCCTGGGATTTCTGGAGGAGTGTTACCATATCCTCAGCACTATGGGTATATCAGGATCGAGTGGGGTTTCTTTCACTGCCTTCCAGCTTTGAGGAGTAGCCTACCAGTGGTGGCATACTTTTGAGTTGGACAGTCCAGTTGAGGCATCATCCCTTACTTGGACTCAATTCTCACATTTGTTCCTGAGAGAGTTTGTCCCTCAGAGCCTCAAGGACGCATGACGTGCAGAGTTTAAGCATTTGTGCCAGGGCACTATGACTGTTTCGGAGTATGCTGTCTGTTTCACTGACTTGGCTAGGCAAGCACCAACCTTGGTTGCTACAGTTTGTGAGAGAGTTTTTCGGTTCATTAAGGGTCTCATTCCCAGCATTAGGTCTAGCATGGCTCGGGAGTTAGATCTGAATATTTCTTATCAGCAGGTAGTGAGATTGCTAGGAGAGTGGAGGGTATGCATGCTCGGGATAGAGAGGAGATGGAGGCCAAGAGGTCTCGAGAGTCGGGCCAATATTATGGTGCCCATGCTCCAGCTACAGTTCGTCATGGTAGGGGTTATATGAGTCGCCCCGTTCATTCAGCTTTTCCAGCAGCCAGTGGTATTCCAGCTCCTCCTAGACCTTAGGAGCCTTATAATGCACCTTCAGTATCTAGTGCGCCTCCTGCACGGGGTGCTTTTAGTGGTCAGTCCAGTAGACTTGGCCCGTGCTAGTCACAGCCACCACGACCTCCTAGATCTTGTTTTGAGTGTGGTTACACAAGTCATATGGTGAGTGATTGCCCTAGACTTAGGAGGGGTGCACCTCTACTGACTTCTCAGTCACAGCGTGCCCCGCAAAGTTCCCAGGCTATGGTCATAGCACCAGTTGTTGCCCCACCTGCTCAGCTTGCTAGAGGTAGAGGTCGGGGAGGTAGAGGTCGCCCTAGAGGGGGAGGCTAGGCCAGATAATATGCCCTTCCTGCCCATATTGAGGCTGTCACCTCCAATTCTGTCATCACAGGTATTGTCCTGGTCTATCATAGAGATGTATCAGTTCTATTCGATCTAGACTCCACTTATTCCTACGTGTCTTCTTACTTTTCCCTGCATTTGGGTGTATCTCGGGATTCTTTGAGTTCCCCTATTTATGTTTCTACTCCTGTGGGGGATTCTCTTATTGTGGACCGTGTTTATCGGTCGTGTTTGGTTGCTCTTAGTGGTTTTTAGACCAGATCCAATTTATTATTGTTCAGCATGGTAAATTTTGATTTTATCTTGGGCATGGACTGGTTGTCGCCCATTATGCTATTCTCGATTGTCATGCCAAGACAGTGTCACTCGCTATGACAGGTGTTCCGCGAGTGGTGTGGAGGGGTACTTTAGATCACACTTCCAGTAGAGTTATTTCTTTCCTTAAGGCTCAGTGAATGGTTACGAAGGGGTGTTACGCGTATCTGGCCTATGTGAGAGATGTTAATGTTGATAACCCTATAGTTGATTCAGTCCTAGTAGTACGGGACTTCCTTGATGTGTTTCCAACTGATCTTCCAGGTATGCCAACCGACAGAGATATTGATTTTGGAATTGATCTATTGCTGGGCACTCATCCCATTTCTATTCCTCCATACCGTATGACTCCCCCTGAGTTGAAGGAGTTGAAGCAGCAGTTGTAGGAATAAGGGTTTTATTCGGCCCAGTGTATCACCTTGGGATGCTTCTGTCTTGTTGGTGAAAAAAAGGATGGTTCTATGTGGATGTGCATTGATTATCACCAATTGAACAAAGTTACAGTGAAGAACCAGTATCCTTTGTCTCATATTGATGATTTGTTTGACCAGTTACAGGGTGCCCGAGTGTTTTCTAAGATCGACTTGCGTTCAGATTACCATAAGTTGAAGATTCAAGAGCCAAATCTCCCGAAGACTGCTTTTAGGACTCGATATGATCATTATGAGTTCCTTGTTATGTCATTTGGGCTGACCAATGCCCTAGCAGCCTTCACGCATTTGATGCACAATGTGTTCCGGCCATGTCTTGACTCGTTTGTCATTATCTTTATTGATGATATTGTAGTATACTCCCGGAGTCGGGAGGATCATGAGCATCACCTGAGGACAGTGCTTGAGACTTTGAGATAAAAGATGTTATATGCAAAATTCTCGAAATGTGAGTTTTGGTTGGATTGCGTGGCATTCTTGGGTCACGTGGTATCAAGTGAGGGGATAAGGGTAGATCCGAAGAAAGTGGAAGAAGTGCAAAGTTGGCCCAGACCATCCTTAGCTACAGAGATCAGCAGTTTTCTTGGCTTAGCGGGTTATTACCATCGATTTGTTGAGGGGGTTTCATCTATTGCAGAACCTATGACCAGACTGACTTAGAAGGGTGCTCCGTTCCACTGGACGGAAGAGTGTGAGGAAAGCTTCCAGAAGCTCAAGACAACTTTGACTATAGCCCCAATTGCCTATAGGTTCGGGGTCTGATACTATCTATTGTGATGCCTCGAGGATTGTCCTTGGAGTGCTGTTGATGCAGGATAGTGTGATTGCCTACGTGTCCAGACAATTGAATGTACATGATAAGAATTATCCTGTCCATGATCTCGAGTTAGCTTCTATTGTTCATGCCTTGAAGATATGGCGGCATTATTTGTACGGTGTTCCTTGTGAGATCTACACTGATCACCAGAGTTTGCAGCATCTGTTCAAGCAGAAGGATCTTAATTTGCGTCAGAGGAGGTGGTTAGAGCTGCTTAAGGATTATGACATTACCATTTTGTACCATCCCGGGAAGGCCAATGTGGTGGTCGATTGCTTTGAGCTGCCGGGCGAAGAGTTTGGGGAGTTTGGCTTATTTACCAACAGCGGAGAGGCCCATGGCGATGGATGTTGAGGCCTTAGTAAGCCAATTTGTGAAATTGGATCTTACGGAGCCCAGTCGGGTTCTAGCTTGCGTGATTTCTTGGTCTTCCTTATTTGATCGTATCAAGGATCGTCAATATGATGACCCTCATTTACTCGTCCTCAAGGACAAGGTTCTACACTAAGATGCCAGAGATGTGACTATTGGTGATGATGGGGTATTGAGTATGTAGGGTCGGGTATGTGTACCCAATGTTGATGGGCTTCGGGAGTTGATTCTAGAGGAGGCCCATAGTTTGCAGTATTCCATCGATCCGGTTGTCGCGAAGATGTAACAGGATTTGAGACGGCACTATTGGTAGAGGCGGATGAAAAAGGATATAGTTGGGTTTGTAGCTCGGTGTCTCAACTGTCAGCAGGTAAAGTATGAGCTCAGAGACCAGGTGGGTTGCTTCAGCAGATAGAGATTACGGAGTGGAAGTGGGGGCGGATCACCATGGACTTCATAGTTTGACTCCCACGGACTTTGAAGAAGTTTGATGCCATTTGGGTGATTGTGGATCGGCTGACCCAGTTCGCGCACTTCATTCCTATGTGTACTACCTATTCATCGGAGCGGTTGGCGGAGATTTATATCTGGGAGATTATTTGTCTGCATGGTATTCTAGTTTCCATCATTTCAGACAGAGGCACTCAGTTCACATCACGGTTCTGGAGGGTCATACAACATGAGTTGGGTACTTTGGTGGAGTTGAGCACAGTATTTCACCCCTAGACGGACGAACAGTCTGAGCGCACCATTCATATTCTTGAGGATATGCTCCGTACGTGTGTGATGGAGTTTGGAGGTTCTTGGGATCAGTTATTGCCATTGGCGGAGTATGCCTAAAACAACATTTATTAGTGTAGCATTCAGATGGCACCATATGAGGCCTTGTATGGTAGGCGGTGTAGTTCCCTGGTGGGTCAGTTCAAGCCGGGTGAGGCAAGATTATTTGGCACAAACTTGGTTCAGGATACCTTGGAGAAGGTTAAGGTGATTCAGGATAGACTCCATACAGCCGAGTCCAGAAAGAAGAGTTACACGGACTAGAAGGTTCGTGATGTTTCCTATGTGGTTGGAGAGCGGGTCTTTCTTCGGGTTTCGCCAATGAAGGGCGTTATGAGATTTGGGAAGAAAGGGAAATTGAGTCTGAGGTTTATTGGTCCTTTTGAGATATTAAGACATGTTGGGGAGGTTTCTTATGAGCTTGCCTTACCTCCCAGTTTGACAAGAGTTCATCCGGTATTTCATGTTTCGATGCTCCGGAAGTATCACGGTGATCTGTCGCATGTGTTGGATTTCAGTTCAGTCCAGTTAGACAAGGATCTATCTTATGTCGAGGAGCCAGTGGCGATATTGGACAGGCAGGTTTTAAAGCTGAGGTCAAAGAACATTGCATCCGTGAAGGTTTAGTGGCGGGGTTAGCCGGTCGAGGAGGCAACCTGGGAGACCGAGTAGGATATGCGTAGGTGTCCTCATCTTTTCACTACTTCAAGTATGTCCCTATGCTCGTTCGAGGATGAATGAATATTTTAAGAGGGGGAGGATGTGATGACCCGGCTGGTCGTTTTAAGAATTAACGCCCCGATCCCCTATTAACTGTCTTCCTCGTGTTTGTTTATGCTATTTTGAGTTGTCGGGAAGATTCTTTTTGTGTTTTGGAGTGTATTCAGACACTTAGTCCCTCAATGAGAGTTTAAGCTTTAGAATTTGGACATTTATCAGAGCAGTGTGAAGACAGCCTCGGAATGGAATTCCGTCGGTTCTGTTAGCTCCGTTGGGTGATTTCGGGCATAGTGAATTTGGACATTTGTCGGAGCAGTGTGAAGACGGCCTCGGAATGGAATTCGTCGGCTCTGTTAGCTCCGTTGGGTGATTTCGGGCATAGCGGAGTGTTTGGATTTGGGTTTTGAAGGTTCGTAGCTTATTTAGGCTTGAAATGCCGAAAGCTGTATTTTTGAAGTTTCCGGATCGATAGTGAAATTTTGATATCGGGGTCGAAATACAAATCCGAAAGTTGTAATTGCTCTGTATTGTTAAATGTCACTTGTGTGCAAAATTTGGGGTCATTCGGACTTGGTTTAGTTGGTTTATCATTGGGTGTAGGATTCTTGAGATTTCTAGCTCAAAAGGCTTGGATTGGAGGGTGATCCGTAGTTTTACCATTGTTTGATATGATTTGAGGGTTGGAATGAGTTCATATGATGTATTAGGACTGGTTGGTATGTTTGGTTGAGGTTCCAGGGGCCTCAGGTAAGTTTCGGGTGCTTAATAGAAGTTGAATTGGACTTAGGAAAAAATATGAGTTGCTGAACTTGTCATAACCGCACATGCGTGTGTAGAACCGCAGGTGCGGCACCACAAAAGCGGTATAAGGATTGCTGGTGCGAACTAAGGCTTTAGTGGAATTGCTCGCAGATGTGGCCGAAGGACCGCAAAAGCGTACCGCATCTGCGAGTTTGTGAGCGCAGGTGGAGAAGTTTTGGCTTTAATGAAAAGTTGCAGGTGCGGTTTATTTGCCACAGAAGCAGGACCGCAGGTGCGGTCCCATGGTCGCAGAAGTAGAAATCGCTGGGCAGTAAAAGGGAAAATGAGGGTTTGAACTAATAACTTGGAAAAACAATTTGGAGCTCGGTTGAGGGCAATTTCTCAAGGGTTTTTGAAGGAGAAACATTGGGTAACGTTTTCTATCTTGATTTTGATCCTAGAACTTTAATCTATTGTTGTTTTCCTCTTCTAATTAAGGAAATTGGGGGTAAAAGTTTGAAAATGGGAGAAAAGCTCCCCAATTGAAAATCCGAGTTTTGAATGAGATTTTGACGTTGGATTTTTGTTATTTTTGTTCGAGTGTGTTGGTGAGTGATCGGGGGTTCTGAATTTGTAAAACTTATCCAATTCCGAGACGTGAGCCCGAGGGACATTTTGGGCAATTTTCTTAATTTCGCGTGTTAGCTTCGGATTAATTAGATAAATTAGTTACTTGAAGTTATATTTACATTATGCAATTAATTTGAATAGATTTGGGCCATTTGGAGTCGGATACTCGTGGTAAGAACGTGATTTCCAGTTGATTGAGCTGGTTCAAGGTAAGTGGCTTACCTAACCTTGTATGGGAAAACTCTCCTTAGGATTTCGTATTTTGTTATGTGAGTACCGTGTACGTGAGGTGACGAGTGCGTACACGTGATAATTGTTGAAAATCTCATTTTCATTAAGTTAATGCCTATGTTTTTTTGTAATTAAGCAATATTTTTACTTGAAGCCTCTTGCTTAGTTTAGGAAAAGCATGCTTATGTGATTTAATTGTCTCACCTGCTTTAATTGCCTACTTGTACTTCATGTCTTATGTTAGAGTAGAATTTCCTGCTTAATTCTAGAATAGAACTGTAAATTCTTCTGAGATTTTTTACGTGATTACTTTGGGACTACGGGGCGATATCCTGGGAGATCTTCTGCATGTTTACTTGGGACTACAGATTGATATTCCGGGATATCCCGCTGCACATTTATATTGGTGACTACGGGACAACACCCGGTAGATCCCCTGTACTGGATATTTATTTTGGGACTATGGATTGTCATTCCAGGAGTTTCCCCTGCATAATTGTGGTTCGAACTACTGGACGATATCCCCGGAGATCCTCTGGACATTTACGTTTGGGACTACGGGATGATACCCTGGGAGATCCCCTGTTGCTATTTCTGTGTACTGAGTTACATTCTTTCTATGATTTTGTTCGTTATAGACTGTTAGCATTTTAATTATGTTGTCATATTCTATACTGCTTTACCTTGTATTTCATCTATAATCAGTAGGGCCCTGACCTTCCTCGTCACTACTTTACCGAGGTTAGGCTTGGCACTTACTAAGTACCGCTATGGTGTACTCATGCCCTTTCCTGCACATGCTTTTCGTGTGCAGATCCAGGTTCTTCGGCTCAACCATACTTCTTGTGAGGCGAGGTGATCTTAGAGACTTCGAGGTATATATGCCGCGTCCGCAGACCGAGAAGTCCCTCTCTATTCTCTCTTTTATCTATAGCCCTTTTGTATTTTCCTTTGATTAGACATTCTGGAGTTAGAACAATATGTAGTATCCATAGTTTGTGATTTCATGAGATTTCGGATTTTGGGAGTTGATTCTGTTTGAGAGTGTATATTTGTATATGTCGAGCGACATCTTAAACGTTTTATTTATGTTTTATCCGCAGTTTTTGGCTAGTTTTATCTTTCATTTCTTTTTCCGCAAATTGTTAGGCTTACCTAGTCGTAGAGACTAGGTGTCGTCACGACAGTTTGCGGAGGGTGAACTTGGGTCGTGACAACCTCACTTAGTCATCACACTCCGGTCTCACACACACGGGCTCACTATGCCATGAAACTAGCTCGGACAATGATATGATGTGCCAAATAACAACAACCGAGACTGAGACATGGTATGATATGCATGAACAAGACTGATTACAGAATATCAATGAAACTAATGAGATGACAGCAGAAAACGACCACTCGGGTCTCAACATTATCGTCGTGAAGCCCTAACATGGTAATTAGCATGATTTACAGCTCATTAACTTAATCACAACACAGATATCAGCAAGAAAGAGTCACTACGCGGTGCCATGGAATGAACCAGGCCACAATTCTTATGGTTCACGCCTACAAGTCCCTCACTTGGCATTTGCATCACCTCAATATTTAATCATATAACACATAGTTCGGGATTTTTAACCCTCAGAACCAAGTTTGGTAGTGTTACTTACCTCAAACAAGGCAAAATCCTACTCCGTCACGACTTTTCCTATGGAATCGGCCTCCAAACGTCCCGAATCTAATGAAAAGCAATGCAACACGATCAATATAGGCCAAGAAATCAATTCCAAATGAAAAACTATCAGTTCAAATCAAAATCCCGAAATTCACCCATACCGTGTTGATACCATATATTTCATCATATATTTTTAATACATATATATACTTTCAAAATAGCATATGCAGTTATAATTATCTTTCAAATTATTTTTGTGATGATTTAGTCATCTAAATTCTTTATTTATGCCAAAATAATGTTTAAACATTTTTAGTGCATTTTAATAATTGCATTTACATATTTTAGGATAAATTGCATATCTTTGCAATAATAACCCATGTTAATTTATAATTACATTATTAATGCATAAAATGATCTTTAATATTTTTAAAATGTTAAACAACTATTTTAAATCATTTTAGTACACGAAAGTATTTTTTAGAAATCATTTCTTATAAATTATATAATTATTAAACGTGGCTATTAAAAATCTAGCCTATTTTATTTCAATTTCAGCCCCCAATTTAACTCAATTACCAGCCCAATCCCCAATTAAAATACCCAGCCCAAACCTTGAAGACCTGATCCGGCCCCAATACCCTTTAATCTCGACCGTTGATCATAAACCACGAACGACCTTTCCTAAAATAAACTAACCTATACCCCCCAAAACCCTAATCATTTCCCTCTTCTCACCACCGTCATCTGTTCCTCTCATCTCTCAAAATCTCTCAACCTAACCCTAATTAAACCTCACTGATTCTCGTCCATGGCCATCTCCGATGACTTCTCACCACCTCCCAGGCCTCCAATGGCCTCCCTCACGTTAATCTTTCCATCTTCAGGGCCCTCAAAGGACCAGGGCTAGTTGGCTTGCAGCGATGGTTCCTCTCTCGCCTGTTTCAGGCTATTCTAGTGTGATTCCAAGTAAGATCGTCCTATATCGACTACGATCTATGGTTTTCTAAGCATGTTTCTTCACCTCTATGTTGTTCTCTTCGAATCCCTAATTTCTTTTCTAAACCTCTTAGATCTGTACATACCTAAGATGATTTGGTTTTGTTTCATGTGAGTTTTACAACAGCCTTGAGATTCTTCTGCTTCTCATATGTTTGGAATGATTTTGTAAGTCTTCTACAACCTTAGCTTGCTTGTACTGAAAGCCCTAATTTTTTGGGATTCTTCGTTTGGTTTCGGAGTACTGGTACATCTGATTATGTTCCTACTTTGGGTTCTTGTGATTTCTCGTGATTTTCTTGTCCTAATATGCTTCTACTAAATTTATTAGTTCAATCCTTTCACTGATTCTATATGCTTGTGTTCGTCCTGGCTATTCATGTTTTACCCTATTTTATATGCTAAACATGCTGACTCTTTCATGACTTTCTTTTTGATTGAACCATTGATTATTCTGAATCCCTTATTTCCTAGTTTAATTTGAATAATTTCCTTTAAACTTTTGATTCTTACCTCTCTACTCGATTTGATTGAATTGTTTGCCTTAATTAATTTTCCCTTGCCTTGTTCGTATTTTACTGGTTTTTACTGATTGTTTCCTAAATTAAACTTCTGTTCATTTACCCCTAATTACCTACTATATACCCAAACCTTACTTGATTCTTTTCCTTAAATACTTAGCCTACTTTTACCGTTGATTTAATTGTCCCTTAATTAAGGGAAGTACTTGCTGATTCACATGTGACTTCCCTGATTTGCTACTTGATTGATCTCTTACCTTATTTGTTAAGTTTTGATTACTATACAAAACCCTTCTTATTTTAACTTCTAAACAACGACATAGTTAAAAAAACACTACTCTTTACGCTCTCAAGTTCTCTTTCTCTTCTGCTACTTGTGATACTCACTAATCTAGCCGGCTGAAAGCCAAGGCTAGATGTTGGGAACTTTATTTGCTTTATATTCTGCACTCTTTCCATCTTACTTTTTTACCTCGGATGTCCAAACTGTATGTTCAATCCTATTAAAGACATACCAACTATTATCTATGTGTTAACTACTGAGTCTCTAAGATCCTAAGGGGTCGTTTGGTAGGGCGTATAAGAATAATGCTAAGTAAAGTGCATTAGTAATGCAGGGGTTAGTAATGCAAGCATTAGTTATATAGAGATTATTTTTTATGCATTGTTTGGTGTGGTGTATTAAAAATTAAAATGCATTGCATAATTTTTAATAAATTTAATTGTTTACAAAAATGCCCTCCATATTCTTTAACTTAAGGGACTTTAAGAATAATTTTCTCTTTAACCATGCTAATGCATGCATTAATAGCCTTTGTATAGCTAATGCCATGGTTTTTTATGCATTAGCTATACATAGGATAATACCAAATAGAGTGTATAACTAATGCTTGTATTAGTTATACATAGGTTGAAAAAGTGTACCAAACAAAGCATTACTAATACACAATGCTAATGCATGCATTATTTTCTCTAACACTCTACCAAACGACCTCTAAGTGTTATATGCAGTTTGTTGACTATATGTTTCCTCTATACCCTATCCATGTACCCCAATATGACTCTTATGCGCCCCAATCCTTTTATCCCCATGTGAAATCTGTTTGTTAAGTGTTCTTTTCTAAATATGGATTTCTCTTATGACCAATTGATTGTCTGCTGGTTTGGTACTCTCCTCAAACTGTTTCAGTACTAATGATTATTAAAAAAGTTCTTTCAGTCTTAGTACCTTTCTATTAAACTCTTTCAACTATTATGCACTCTCACTTTACTCTTAGAATACTAGGTTCTGCCCCTCTAACATGTGTACTGCTTTGAGATCCTTGAGATCTCTCTGAACTCTAGTATGTCAGAGCTGGCCTTTCCACACTACACCTAAGTCAGTTATTATTTCAGAAAAAGTTTAGGTGTGAGCACTGCCCGGGATCCTTGAGATCCTTAGGGAATTGTGACACACCTTGACATGAAATTGTCTATGGAACTTTGGCATTTGAGGCTGTTGGAGGCTTGAGATGTCATTTGGGCCTACTACAGGCTCCCTATAGATTAACTACTTTTTATTTATGTATTTATATTCATTGGTCTGTAATAATTATTGTAAACAACACTGGGGTGATTAGTCAAAAAGGTGGGTAGTCATATATATGTTGGGTAGCTTGGGTAGATACCATGCCTATAAGGTTGTGTTAATTCAAATGTATTTACTATGTTTGCTTTACTTCCACAATAATAGAAACCATGCCTATAGGATCTAAATGACTTTAATAATATAGATCATGACTATAGGGTTAAAATTAGCTTTATAATTAGATATCATGCCTATAGGGTTAAAATCAGCTTTATAATTAGATATCATGCCTATAAAATAATTGAAGTTCAGTTTTCGTTACAGTATGTATTCACATTCGTCTTCTTAGAAACCATGCCTATAAGTTCAATAGTCAGCTTTTAATAATTAGATACCATGCCTATAGGAATTAAAATCAGCTTTAATAGAAATCATGCCTATAGAACTCAAAACCAGTTTAGTTAAATAAATCAGTTTAATTCATGTTTGTTCATTCTGAATTGGTTAATTAATTTGTCTGTTTCTTAATAAGTTTTCAAATACTACCTTAAGTTAATACCGCTAGAAAGCATGTCTATAGGATCTCAAGTTGTCGTTTAAAAGAATCATTTTTTTTCCGTTTTACTGCATTCATAATCAATATAGATGTCATGCTCTTAGGACACCACTTTTATCCGTTTAGGAAAGCCTATAGGGCGATTAAAGTCCTGCAACTATAAAACTGTGCTTTAAAACTTCTCGCATTCAAAAGTCTAAAATCAGTAGGTCTTTGACACTTCAGTCTTAATTCAATGTTGTACACGTTTTGCTCACTTAGATATCATGTTCTAGGATTTTCTTAGATACTTGACTGTTGTTTGAAGACGTGTTATGCTCCACATCATATTCCACTCGTGCTTATTAAATCCTATAGCAACGCTTGATGAGTTGTTGCGCTCTTCCTATTTATTACCCTTAAATTCGGAAAGGCTTATTTACGGTAAAACTAGTCGATCAACAGTGCAGTCGACGGTTTCGGGCCTTTCCCCCTCAAGTTGTCCGCTTGAAGGTACAAGTCTAGACCCCATAATAACCTTACTCTGATTATAGTTGTTCATGCATCATGGTCAAACATAGTCGGATTAATATGTTGTGCACATAATAATCTATTAAGGCATGCCTTATCCGAAAGTCCACCTGGGTTTTCATAATCACAACGGACACAACCACGTTCTGTGCATTAATTTGGAGAACTAAATGCCAATATGCTAATCATGAATGTACAAATAGTCGAGTCTGGTAGGGGAGAAGGGCCTAACTCTTTTGTTTTGCAGAAAATGAGGCACGAGGTTCCCAGATTCGGTATGGTTAGCAACATTCCACCATTGCTGCTAGATTGGTGGGAGGACCTTTCCTCAAGTGATAAGAAACATGTAAGGAAGTACCTGGGTAACTTTCCTTCCCTACTAGACATTGAGCCAAACAACAAGTTGATCGAGGCTGCCACTTTGTTCTGGGATAGTGAAAGGTCTGTGTTCCGTTTCAGTGACATAGAAATTACACCACTTCTAGAAGAAATTGGAGGGCTTGCGGGATTGACTTGGTATAGTCCCGGGTTATTAGTGATAGAGAACCATATCGGTAAAAGGTTTTAAAGATGATGGGGCTGAAGAAAAATGCTGACCTGGTATGCCTGAAGGAATCTTACATACCCTTCGAATATCTGTATGAGATGTATGGCCATAGCAAGTCCTACCATACCTAGGTTGGCCATGGTCCACAAGACTTTGATGGAAGGGGTCAAAGGACAGATATACACTATAGTCCCTATGATCATATCTGACATCTACAGGGCTCTGGAGTGCTTTCAAAGAGGGGTCAAGCATTTCGAGGGTTGTAACTTGTTGCTGCAGTTGTGGTTATTAGAACATCTTCAAAAAGGTCACTATCGCCAAGAATTTCCAAGAAGGGCTTGGAACGACCATATTTCCTTCCATCACCCCAAGCAGATGACTTATATTCCAGACAGGTTTACTCAGCCAGAAAGTGCCAAAGAATGGGTAGAGTTCTTCGACAATTTGACCAAGGAACAGTTACAATGGATGTTTGAATGGTTCCCAACAGACGAATTCATCATCAGATCCAGGGACGCTCCACACCTGGTGCTGATTGGATTGAGAGTGATATACCCTTATGTCCTTATCCGAGTTATGAGGCAAGCAGCCAGGAAATAGGTTGTACCCAGGGTTACCAAGATGAGTCATTTCAGAGTAGACTTTCAAGACAACGACGTCCTTTACAAGTGCCAAGCTCAGCACATGTGGCATTGCAAAATCATTGTGGAAAAGAACACCATTGAGCCAGAAAGGTCTCATGCGGGGTGTGAACCTCTCTACCCAGCATGGTTAGAGGACAATCTAAAAGGAATGGTGATGTCAGGAGCCGGTCGAGAGAATAGAATCATTGACGAAGAAGTTGAAGCTCAAGTCAAATACAACAGGTTGCGCAAGAGGGTCCACGACTCTGAGAATGAGCACCGGAAAATACATGAGAGGATTATGAGATTGATCGAATAATGGAAAGAAATGGCAGTCACTTCCAACAGGAAGTTGGAATATCTGGAGCGAGTAATAGTGGAGCTGGAAGGTAAAGTCATAAAGAGGATCGAGGATTGCCAAAACGCTGAAGGAACTGAAGAAGGACATCAAGCCAGAGCCTACTTGCTGCTGGGTCTGCGCGAGCTGGGGGACCTGTATGATGGAGTTAGGAAGATCGAATCTGGGGAAGGTCCTTCTGGGACCAAGTAGGCTAGATTTATTTGCTTTTCTAAATGTAATAAGGCCAAGTGCCAGTAGTGACTTACTTTTCTATTATCTTAGTGTTGTTTTGGGATTCGTCTATTTTTACATTATGAAATGAAGTATTTATTGGCATCCAAAGTTCTCCAAATCTATTTGTCGCTAGGCCTACCTCGGGCACAACAAGGTTCCCAAATTAGGACACGAATTAACATTTCCACAATATGTGTTTAAATACTGCAAACATTTCAGAATCCTCACTGACTTGTTACCTTTTTGTTTTCCCTTATTTTGATTATTCTCATCCCCTTAGGTTGGTTCACTCATACTGGCATCATCAGTGTATCATACCAGATCTAGAGGCCCTCCACCTCCTCCTCCTCCAAGCAATACAAAAGGCAAAGGAAAAACAAAAACAGACGACTTAAGTGGTATCATAAAAGAGAATATTGATAACGCAGAAACTTCAGGTGGATGAAGTACTCCAGCACCAAATGATCTAGTCTTGAGATTGCAACAAAAGATACTGGAATTGCAATAAGAACATGAGCAGGTTCGCAACTTGGCAAACTTGTCACTCACCACGAATGTCCCTAACATCAACCAACAGAACACAAAGAACCCAGCACCTCCCCAAAACACACAAAACCAACATCTACAAAATCCTCCCGCACCAAATCAATACGCAACTGCACCCCAAAATCTCAATCCTTGCCATTACCAACTCCGCCACAACATCACCATCAACCAACCGCTACTTATCACACTCCTCAAAATACGCTACAACCCATTCCCGATCCTCAAAACTTAACCAATGACCATCATTAAACCCAAGTCCCTAGCACCCATCAAAGCAACCCTATATACGTATAAACCGTATCTCACTCTATCCAACCAATATTCTATACATCGGAATCCTCCAAGAAGGACCTGCTCATTAAAAATATAGTTGAAGAACTCAAGAAGTTGACGATTCGAGTTTAGGGTGTCGAAGGGGGTAAAGGAATAGAACGGTTGAACTATGAAGGCCTATGCATACAACAAGAGGCAGAACTGCCTGAAGGGTATAAAACTCCCAAGTTCTAGATGTTTGGTGGTACAGGTGATCCTAGGGTTCATTTGAGGACCTATTGTGAAAAGTTCGTCGGGGTCGGAAAGGATGAAAAGATCCGGATGAAACTCTTTATGAGGAGTCTTACTGGAGATGCTTTGTCCTGGTACATCAGGAAGGATCCCAAGAAATGGTCTAATTGGGTGAATATTGCGTCGGATTTTATGGATCAATTCAGGTTCAATACAGAGAATGCACCTGATGTTTTGTACATCCAGAATCTTAAGAAGAAACCCACTGAGACTTTTTGTGAGTATGCTACTCATTGGAGGTCGGAAGCGGCCAAAGTCAGGCAATCTTTGGACGAGGAACAGATGAACAAGTTCTTCGTCAGAGCGCAGGATCTGTAGTATTATGAAAGGTTGATGGAAATTAAAAACCATAAGTTCTCTGATATCATCAAACTTGGAGAAAGAATTGAGGAAGGCATCAAAAGCGGGATGGTAATGAATTTTGAGGCACTACATGCCACAAATAAGGCATTACAAGCAGGCGGCATATCAAGGAAGAGAGATGTTGGGGCAGTAATGGTGGCTCAGGACCCGAAATCTCTACTTACCTATCAAACACCTCCACCCACATATCCAACACCTCCGCCCACAAAACAAGCATCATCACTGACATATCAACCTTCATCTCCCAGATATTCCCAAACAGCCACTGTTTATCACACCTATAACTCCCAACCATCCCATTTCCAATCACATCCAACTTGCCAAAACATTCCAAGACCAAGACCCAATTTCAACTGCAAGCCACCCAGACAATACACCACCATTGTTGAACCCATCGACCACCTGTATGAAAGGTTAAAAGCCGCTAGTTATGTCACCTCCATTCCCGTCGTGGCATTAGAGAATCCATCCCAATGGGTCAATCCAAAGAAAACTTGTGCACACCAGTCCGATATGAAGGGGCACACCACTGATGAGTGCCGAATAGCGAAAGATAAGATCCAGACGCTAATTGACAACAAGGTCATATAGGCAAAAGAGGCCACACCCAATGTCCGCAACAACCCCCTCCCTGATCATAGAGGTGGTGGGATACATGTGATAAAGGCGAATGAAGAATGGGACCCTGAGGGTCGATTGGGCTTATTATAGAAGGCGATGACTTTAAAGTTTCAGTCACGCTTACTCCTATTGTGGTACAAACTCAGTCACCAATCGAGGTTGAGGTAGCTGAACCGGTTCCATTTGAGGTAGAGATAGCTCCACTTCACAGTGACAGTGTCAACCATACCTCATTTCGACTCAAAAGTAATACCCATAGATTACGTTACCGAAGCTTGGCAAAAAGGGAAGGCAAAGGTAGAGGAATCTGATGCTGAACAACGAATGACTAGGACTGGAAAAGTCTATACGCCTGAACATTTGGGAGGACCAAGCAAGGATGCCACTACCAGGAAGCCTATCACTGAGACAGGGCCAGATGACATGTGGAGAAAAGTACAAGCAAATGAGTATTCTGTCATTGACCATCTGAACAAAACCCCAGCTCAGATATCCATCCTGTCATTGTTGCAAAATTCAGAGGCACATAAGATTGCTTTAATGAAGGTGTTGAGCGAGGCTTATGTACCCAATAACATCACTGGCTGAGAAATGGCCAATATGGTAGGGCAAGTACTAGAAAGCCATAAGATCATCTTCCATGAAGATGAGCTACCGCCTAAAGGGTTGAATCACAATCGAGCATTGCACATCATAGTGCAATTTGAAAACAAATTCATTGCTAGGGTCCTGGTTGATGGAGGTTCGAGCCTCAATATTTGTCCGTTGGACACTCTGAAAAGGTTAGACAAAGGTTTCAATGAAATACGGGTAGGAAGCATGGACGTGAAAGCTTTCAATGGGTCCCAAAGGGCCACAATCGGGGAAATCAACCTTTGCTTGCAGATGGGGCCAACTTGGTTCGACATCAAGTTTCAGGTGCTCGACATGCCAGCCTCATATAATCTTTTGTTGGGACGACCATGGTTCCATGATACTGGGGCTGTGCCTTCAACACTACATCAAGTCTTGAAATACGAATGGAATCGTCAGGAGGTGATTATTCGTGGAGATGAGAGTAACCCCATTTACACTAGTCAAACCATACTGGCTATTGGGCATAGAAGAAGGCCAGGAGGGGACTTATCATCACACTGAGCGTATCAACACCGTTGAGAAGGACAAATAATGGAGTAACAAAATAGAAAGCATATTGGCATGGTCTGGATATGAGCCCGGCAAAGGGCTAGGGAAGAACCTCCAAGGTATCACTAAACCAATATGGCTGAAGGGTCATAGTACTACTTTTGGTCTCAGATATCAGTACATATGGCAAGAATACAATGATTAGTTGCCTCCATGGTGCGGACCATATTACCCTCTTGAGGAACCAATGCCGCGTCTAGATCAATCTTTTCACCAAGCTGATATAATACGGGGAACTGAAGAAGAGGAAGCATTAGCTGGGTTGAAAAATCTATTTTGGAGGATGAAGACATGGACTGCAATGCCATAATTGAGGAGTAGGAGGAAGAAGGTCTCACTATTCAGACTGTAAAGAAGTGAGCTATTTTCAGGAACTGGACCGCCACACCGTCCTGGGACCGCCGAGTCCCTGGGTAGCTTGGTAGATTTCTTTCAATAGCCATTCTAGGCATTTAAGATTTTTAGAAATTTAGATTTAAAGACTTACTTGTTTCAAAATAAATGCTCGATTCATCGAACCGCACTTGTCTGGATGTTGTTTAATTTTAATCAAATGCATTTGCTCTTTATTATTCACTACTATTTTCTACACTTTTCTTTTCTACAACATTATTATTACTTTTATTGATGAACCAATGACAGTAACAAGGTAATGGGAAACACAACATGAGAATATTGATTCACATGAAAAAGATGAGATACCCGAGGAAGTTGTCAGGGAAGTTGAAAATTTTGTGAAAGACCCAAGTCCAATCTGGACGAAACCGAAGCATTAAATTTCTGGGATGCTGAGACCATCAAAGAGACTCACATCAACATTCACTTGTCACCAACACAGAAGGAAGAGTACATCCATTTCCTAAAAGAGTATGAGGACATTTTTGCATGGTTATATCATGACATGACCGGTTTGAGCACGTCCATAGTGGCTCACAAGTTGCCTAATAATCCCATGTGTCCGAAAGTAAAGCAGAAACATAGAAAATTCAAACCCGACATGAGCCTGAAAATCAAGGAGGAAGCTACCAAACAGATCAAAGCCAAAGTTCTCAAGGTGGTCGAGTACCCAACCTGGATAGCTAACATTGTGCTAGTTCCGAAGAAGGATGGGAAAGTCAGGGTCTGTGTTGACTATCAGGTTTTAAATATAGCAAGTCCCAATGACGACTTTCCACTGCCAAACATACATATTTTGATCGATAAATGCGCCAAGCATGAACTCCAATCTTTTGTAGATTGCTTCAAGGCTTATCACCAGATCTGGATGGATGAAGAAGACGCAGATAAAATAGCTTTTATCACACCTTGGGGAGTATACTGCTACAAGATGATGCCGTTTGGTCTTAAGAATATTGAGGCTACCTACATGAGAGCCATGACAACCATCTTCCATGATATGATACATAAGGAGATAGAAGTGTATGTGGACGACGTCATTATCAAATCAGATAGAGTCGCAGATCATATAGTGGACTTGAGAAAATTCTTTGACAGTCTAAGGAGGTACAACTTAAAGCTGAACCCCGTAAAATGTGCATTCGGGGTTCCCGTAGGAAAGTTATTGGGATTCATTGTCAGTCATCCAGGGATCGAGATGGATCTGTTTAAGGTCAAAGCTATTCAGGAGTTACCGCCACCTAGGAACAAATAAGGCGTGATGAGCTTCCTAAGACGTCTTAACTATATCAGTTGCTTCATATCACAATCCACAGTTATATGTGAACCCATCTTCAAGATGTTAAGAAAAGATGCCGAGACAAGTTGGACCGAGGATTGTCAGAAAGCTTTTGAAAAGATCAAGGAGTACCTGTCCCCACCACTAGTTCTGGTACCGCCGGAACCAGGACGGCCTTTGCTACTCTATCTATCTGTTTTGGTTGGAGCCTTCAGATGTGTTCTGGGACAACATGACGAGGAAGGAAGAAAGGAGCAAGCCATATATTACTTGAGTAAGAAGTTCACACCTTACAAAGCATGGTACTCTTTGCTAGAATGCACTTGTTGTGCTTTGACCTGGACAACTTAGAAATTGAGGCACTACTTCTGTGCCTACACTACCTACCTTATATCAAGGATGGATCCTCTGAAGTACATATTCCAGAAGCCTATGCCGACTGGGAAGTTAGCCAAGTGGCAAATACTGTTGAGTGAGTTCGACATTATTTGTGTAACTCAAAAGACGGTCAAAGGACAGGCATTGGTAGATCATCTTGCTGAAAACCTGGTGGGTGGAGATTACGAACCCTTGAAAATGTATTTTCCTGATGATGAAGTATCATTTGTAGATGAAGACATTACCGAAGCATATGACGGTTGGAGGATGCTCTTTGATGGAGCTGGAAATTTCAGAGGAGTGGGCATTGGATCAGTTTGGTATTAGAAACCGGTCAACATTATTCGGTATCTGCTAAACTAAAATTTCCGTGCACCAACAACATGGCGGAATATGAAGCTTTTATACTAGGACTCAACATGGCAATCGACATGAATATTCAGGAGCTGCTAGTAATCGGCGATCCAGATCTGCTTGTGCACCAGGTACAAAGAGAATGGGCCACCAAAAATTCCAAGATATTGCCATATCTGCACCATGTGCAGGAATTAAGAAAGAAGTTCACAAAGATAGAGTTCTGACATGTGCCCAGAATTCAAAACGAGTTCACCAATGCATTGGACACTTTATCATCCATGATACAACATCCTGATAAGAATTACATTGATCCTATCCTGGTGAGGATTCATAATCAGCCAACATATTGTGCCCATGTTGAAGAAGAAACAGATGGAAAACCTTGGTTCCATGACATCAAGGAGTATTTGGTAAAGGAGAATATCCAGAGCATGTAAACCACACTCAGAAATGCACACTCCAGAGATTGTCCAATAACTTCTTCCACAACGGAGGAAATTTGCATAGGAGAACTCCTGATTTGGAACTACTAAGATGCGTCAACACAAAAGAGGCTTCTAAGCTACTTGAGGAGATACATGCTGGGACCTGCGACCCACATATGAATGGTTTTGTCTTAGCCAAGAAGATACTTAGGGCCGGTTACTTTTGGATAACCATGGAGACAGATTGCATCCAGTATGTCAGCAAATGCTTCTAACGCCAGGTGCATGCCGATGTGATAAAAGTGCCGCCAAACGAGCTTAATGCAACAAGATCACCTTGGCCATTCGCCGCCTAGGGAATGGATGTTATCGGTCGGATTAAGCCCACTGCTTCAAATGGGCACAAGTTTATTCTGGTAGCCATTGATTACTTTACAAAATGGGTAGAGGCTGCATCTTACAAAGCTGTAACTAAGAAAGCCATCGCAGATTTTGTTAAAGATCATATTGTTTGCCGATTCGGACTTCCCAAGTCCATTGTTACTAATAATGCTACCAATCTCAACAGCAATTTGATGAAAGCTATGTGTGAAACTTTTAAAATCAAGCACAAAAATTCCACCGCCTACAGACCTCAGATGAAAGGAGCCATAGAAGCTGCCAACAAAAATATGAAGAAGATACTAAGGAAGATGGTAGAAAACCACAAACAATGGCATGAGAAGTTACCTTTTGCTTTATTGGGATACCGCACTACAGTTCGCACATCAACTATGGCAACTCCTTACATGTTGGTTTATGGTACCGAGGCTGTCATTCCAGCCGAGGTAGAGATTCCTTCTTTAAGAATCATATAGGAAGTTGAACTCAGCGATGTAGAGTGGATAAGGAGTCGCTATGAACAATTGGCCCTTATCGATGGAAAGAGGATGAACATAGTGTGTCATGGCCAACTTTATCAGAACAGAATGTCCAGAGCTTTCAACAAAAGGGTCAAACCAAGGCAAATTTCACCCGGACAGCTGGTGCTGAAGAAGATCTTCCCACATCAAGATGAATCTAAAGGGAAATTCTCTCCCAACTAGAAAGGTCCTTACATGGTTCACAGAGTGATGACAGGAGGAGCACTCATACTTGCAGAAATGGATGGAGAAATCTGGCCAAAACCAATCAATTCAGACTCAGTCAAGAGATACTATGCTTATCTTATTTACATTTCCTCATCTGATGTAATTGAACTACGCTTGACCCGATTCCCATTTAAGAGGGGATACGTAGGGAGCCTTATGGGTTTGGTCATATCATAATAAAATTTCCATTTCCTGTCACGCCCCAACTGTGGGAGGCGCGATCGATGCTCGAACGAGTGAACCCAACTGAGTAAGCCTATTTTTAACAATTTTTACCCAGCTCAATACGATTAAGAAACCATGCATTCGTTTATTTAGACAATAGCAAAATTGTACATTCAACATTGTTAATTCGTTTTCATATAACAAACCTTAAGTCGTGGTTACATTTTTTTGACAATTTCATATAGTTACCATTTAGAAGATCTAGAGTTTAGAATTACTATACAGTACATTGTCCCATCCGACATCCTAACACCACCCACACAAATGTCTACGAAACCTCTAAATATACAAAAGAAAATTATGACAACGCCGGCAACAAGGCCCCGACTATACCTCAAAAGTGGAAGTCTACAACAAAAGATATACAACTTAACCCCTTGGAGGAGAAAGGGGGGCTCACCAAGACTTTGAGAGGAGGATACTCTGCTACGTGCGATCGACAATGTCCGCTATGAAGCCACCTACATTCATTCAAAAATGTAGCGCCCCCAGCAAAAAGGACGTTAGTACCATGGAATAGTACTAGTATGTATAACTAAACACCATCCTATTAGAAAGAACAACCATACAAGAGTAAAAAGAAATCATAAGGACTACAAAGCTTCAAAACAAACACCATATCAGCAATATAAAAGGTTCACATAGTTTTCACATAGTTTCCAAAATTTTAGGTTGGGGCATCCCATATTGTTGCATCATCCTCCACAATACCACTGCTTCATTATGCGGAGTCCGATCATGGCCCAATCGGCTAAGACGTCTTACCAAGACGTTAACCTTATTTCATTCTCACTTTCTAGTTTCAATTATTAATACACTACCACCATGTGTGTATAACACGGCGTCCGATCACGGCCCGATCGGCTAAGCCGTCTCACCAAGACGTTACCCTTTTTCCGTTAATCATCTCACTTCAATCTTTGGTTTCACATGTATTAGTTCATCAGCACTTGGGGCCACAATTACCACATTCCATAACTCACGTTTCACATTATTCCCATTTTCAACATTAACCTTGCCATTTAAGATCATAGGCACATACAAAAGCAATTTAAGTTATAAGCATAGAGAGGAATTCATCTAGTTCGGCATATTAATCACAATGTAACATTGACTTGACATTTAGGCATTTAGCACATAGCTCATGTTCTCCACACATCCTCAATTTACAAAGAATAACACATTAAACACATGGAGAAGCACCTTCCACATACATTTTGACAACATCAATTCATTTGACATAACCAGTACTACATCAATCAAATTTCGGACTTACAACATTTGCACGGGCACCATGGAGACTCAATTTCTAAGAGGAGGGGGTTTTAGCCATACTTACCTCGATAGAGAATTCCTTAAATCCTTATAATAAATTCCGGAATTTCTTAGCAACTTCGATCTATTTTATGAAAATTATAAATTTAACCAAGAATTAGAGTAATGAATAAGATTCTAGCTCATTTAAGTAAATTATCAACCATTAAGTGTGCATAGTGATTTTAGGACCCTTTTGTGAGAGATTTCTATCATTTACACCCCAATTGCTATCTTTTTAGTTTACCACCTCCCCATACCTTATTACATTTTATGCATGCAAGAAAATCCATTCTTATACCCATGATCCCCCAAGCTAATTACTCATTGTAGTGTGAATTTCGAAACCAAATGTTAGGGATCAAGCTCTTACCTCTTGGGGTGAAGGCCTAGCAAATTTTATTTGATAATCTTCAAGGGTTTAGGCAAGAAATGAGTGGGGGTTAGATGAATATCACCCTCTCTATCTAGAACTTCCCCTCTCAGTCTTTTTTTGCAGAAGAATACCTTGAAAGAGGTCGAATGGGGTGTTTTAATGGGATGGGGTCGGGTTTTAAAAGTTAGAAAATAAGATCCTCGACATGATCTACGATCACATAATGGATATGCAGCCCGCAGAATGGACCGCAAAAATGGCCCCAAAAACCTGAACAAACTGCCCCGGTATGCGACAGAAATGCAGCCTGCACACTTGTTCTGCGGTCGCATAATGCGCCATAGAACTGTCCCTCACAAAAATTCCAAAGGGATAATGCGATGACTTTGCGGCCCGCATATTGATTATGCAATCGCATAATTGGCCACATTATTGACCTCAAATTAACCATCAAACTGTCTGACTCTGAGGCGACTATGATGTCCGCATACCTATTCTGCGATCGCATAATGGACCGCATAAATGCATTTTTCTGGAAAACATTGTTCCTCAACCGTTTAATGCACAAATCAATCCAAAGGGTCCGAACTCGCCGAGCAAGCTCGCCACGGAGAATTTTACAAATCTCTAACACATATACCTAACTTTGCACTACGAGTTTTCGGGTTTTGAGTAGAAATTTTCACGAGGCCTTACATCCTCCCCACTTAAGATCATTCGTCCTCGAATGAGGATTAAGGTTCACTTATTAGAAATTTTTATGCAACCTCAGCTTTTCTCAACATGAAACATATCCACAACCCAAAATTTGGCTAACTTCCTAAATTTCCAAAAATTTTGCCAGAGTTTCCTTTGTAACTAGGCCTATCCACCTGTCATAGAGCCCCAGAAACATATCCTAAGCGCATATACATGTTCTATAGACACAACACAACTTGTACAACACCAACCATGGCCGCATAGGCAACATATAACAAAGATAAAACAGTTTTACATATATCAATTCAAAAGATAAGAGTTCATAAAGACCAAATGCATAAAAAGCTATTACATGGCTATACAAACAAATGTGGGTAGTTCTTTCTCATTTCTTCCTTGGCTTCCCAAGTGGCTTCCTCTACCTGCTAGTTCCACCATAACACTTTTACGGAGGCAATTTACTTATTTCTCAATTTTCGGACTTGCCTGTCAAGAATGGCAACTGGAAATTCTTCATATGACAGTTCCTCATTAACCTCAATAGTTTCAACTAGCACAATAGTGGACAGATCTCCCGCTACCTTCTTCAGCATAGACACATGGAAGACTTGGTGTACCAATGACATCTCGGGTGGTAGCTCGAGCTTGTACGCCACCTGACCAATCCTCTGAATGATTCTGTACGGTCTAACATACCTTGGACTCAATTTTTCTTTCTTTCCAAACCGCATTATACTCTTCATGGGGGAAACCTTCAAAAAATACCCAATCATCTTCTTTGAACTCCAAATCTCTACGACGAACGTCCGAATAAGACTTTTGGCGACTCTAAGTAGTTTTCAACTTCTCCTTAATCATTTTGACTTTCTCTATGGCTTGATGCACAAGGTCCGGCCCTATCAATTCTGCTTCTCCAACCTCAAACCAACCAATAGGAGACCTACATCTCCTACCATACAATGCTTCAAATGGCGCCATCTGGATACTAGCATGGAAGCTATTGTTATAATAAAACTCTATGATTGGCAAATGATCATCCCATCTACCTTTGAAATTGAGAACACAAGCACGCAACATGTCCTCAAGCGTATAAATAGTATGCTTTGGTTGCCCGTCGATCTGAGGGTGAAAAGTTGTGTAAGATTTACATACGTGCCCAAACCTTGCTAAATTTTCTTCCAAAAGTTGTCCGTGAATTGAGCCCCTCGATCTAAAATGATTGAGACTGGAGTACCATGCAACCTAACTATTTCCTTGCTATACAACTGAGCATACTGTTCTGCTATGTCAGTAGATTTAACTGGTAAGAAGTGTGTTGATTTCGTGAGTCAGTCCATGATTACCCAAATTGAGTCGAAGTTGCGCGGAGTGCGCAGTAACCCTACCACAAAATCCATCTTGATCATCTCCCATTTCCACATTGGAATTTCTATGCTTTGGGCCAATCCACCGGGCCTTTGATGTTTGGCCTTCACTTGCTGACAGTTCGAGCATTTTGCCGCAAAGTCCGCCATGTCCTTTTTCATTTTGTTCCACCAATTAACTTCCTTGATATCATGATACATTTTCGTAGACCCTAGGTGCACGGAATACCTGGAAGTGTGAGCTTCATCCATGATCCTTTCCCAAACACTGTCAATATCTGGAACACACAGGTAGCCTTGGTACCGCCAAGGGAAAAAGCTGTGGTATTGTGTTTATGAATCCTCTCTTTCATTTGTGCTAATAATGGATCATCGAATTGCTTCTCCTTCACCTCTGCTACAAGCGATCATTCAGCCCTATTCTATACAATCTCTCCTCCTTCATTAGAGTCCGCAAGGTGAACTCCCAAACTAGCCAACTAGCGAACCTCCCTGGCCAACGACCTCTGATATGCCTCCAAATGAGCCAAACTTCCCGTAGATTTTCGACTAAGAGCATCCGCCACTACATTAGCCTTTCCCGGGTGATAGAGAATATCAATTTCATAGTCCTTGAGTAACTCTAGCCATCTTCTTTGTCTCAGATTCAACTCCTTCTGCTTGAAAATATATCTAAGGCTCATGTGATCCGTAAATATATCCACATGGACCCCATACAAATAATGTCACCAAATCTATAGCGCAAACACCACTGCCGCAAGCTCTAAGTCATGGGTTGGATAGTTTCTTTCATAATTCTTGAGTTGCCTAGAAGTGTAGGCTATAACCTTTCCATGTTGCATTAACACAACCCAAACCCGATCCTTGAGGCATCGCAATACACCAAAAATCCCTTTGTACCTTATGGCAGGGCTAATACCGGTACTGTAGTCAATCTTAATTTCAATTCTTGGAAACTCCTTTCACAAGCATCGGACCATTGGAACTTAACTGTTTTCTGCATCAATTTAGTCAATGGAGAGGCAAGAGTATAAAACCTCTCCACAAATCTCCTATAGTACACAGCCAAACCTAAGAAACTACGAATTTCTGTTGGAGTGGTAGGTCTAGGCCAATTCTTCACTGCTACAATCTTTTGAGGATCAACCATAATTCCTTCCCTAGAGATGACATGACCCAAGAACGCAACAGATTCAAGCCAAAATTAACATTTTGAAAACTTTGCATACAGTTGATGTTGCTCAAGAGTCTGCAGAACTGCCCTGCGATGGTCAGCATGGTCCTCCTGACTTCAGGAATACACAATAATATCGTCAGTGAACACTATCACAAAGGAGTCTAGATAAGGCTTGAAGACTCGATTCATAAGATCCATGAAAGCTGTCGGGGCATTTGTAAGCCCAAAAGACATCACCAGAAATTCAAAGTACCCGTACCGAGTCTTGAAGGCTGTTTTTGGAATATCTTGCTCCCTTATCTTCAATTGATGATACCCGGACCGCAAGTTAATTTTTGAGAAACTCGTAGCACCTTGCAATAGATCAAACAAGTCATCTATTCTTGGTAGAGGATATTTATTTTTCATTGTGACTTTGTTGAGTTGCCGGTAGTCAATACACATCCATAGTGACCCATCTTTCTTCTTTACAAACAAGATTGGTGTGCCCCACGATCACTCAGCCGGATGAAACCCTTTTCTAGCAAATCCTTCAGTTTTTTCTTTAGCTCTTTCAATTCTGCCAGTGCCATTCTATAAGGTGGAATTGATGTAGGCTGCATGCCTGCATCATGTCGATCCCAAAATCAATCTCCCTATTTGGTGGAATCCTAGGGAGCTCATCTGGAAATACATCCGAAAATTCATTCACAACTAGTACGGACTCGAGGCTAGGTGCCTCGGCATCAGTGTCTATAACCTGAACTAAATGATAGATACACCCCTTTTTGATCATCTTTGTGGCCTTATAGTATGAAATAAACCGGCCTTTAAGCACTACGTTATCTCTCTTCCATTCAACAACGGGTTCATTAGGAAACTCAAGCCTCATAGTCCTAGTACGACAATCAAGTTTGGAAAAACATGAATATAGCCAATCCATTACCATTATTATATCAAAATAGACCATCCCCAATTCAATGAGATCGGCCATAGTATCCCTACCACGTACTATGACAACACAACCTCTATAAACTCGTGCAACCGTAATAGGCTCACCCACTGGAGTAGATACCGAGAATGGTTCATGAAGTTGTTCTTGTTGTATCCCAAATTCTATAGCAACAAAAGGGGTAATATAGGATAAGGTGAAACCGGGGTCAATAAGTGCATACATATCATGAGATTGGACACTAAGAATACCTGTAACAACATCTGTAAGAGCCTCTACAGTCTGGAGACCACTCATGGCATAGAACCGGTTGGGTCCTCCCGAACTCTTCGCACCACCCCTAGCTACACCTCGCCACACGGGTGTTGGGGTACCTCCAGCTGGAGAGGGGGCTGAAGATGTAGCAACTGCTGGACTGGCTGACTGTGTTGTGCCCTTAGCCGTAACCTGGCAGGATGTATTACAATGCCTCTAAATGTGGCCCTTCATCCCGCATTAGTAGCATACAGGTAACTCTAAGTAGCAAATCCCTGAGTGCATCTTCCCGCACTTGGGGCACGGGGACCTCTACTACTGCTGGGATCCCCCTCCTGACCGACCCCGCTGATGGGATCCTCTGTTGCCCTGGCTGGCCTGAAATGACTCTACTGCTGGTGGTGGTTGGGCCCTGATGGTGGTGCACTGGCTGAAGACTGTGTAGCAGATTGGGACGACCTTGATGTCCCTCCCTAGAAAGTTGTTCTTCCCCAACCTAGTGACTCACCCTTGTTGCCCGTAGACTGGGTCTTTCTGTTACCCTCTCTCTCCATCATGTTCTTCAGTTTACGGTTCTATGTGGCCTGAGCAAATGCCATCATCTTTCCTTAATTCATATCAGAATTCAATGCAGCTGTAGAAGCCTCATTAATAGTAAAAGGATTAAGGCCCTGAACAAATCGGCGCACCCTAGCCTCCATTGTGGGAAATATGTGAATAACATACTTAGACAGGCGGGTAAACTCCATATGGTACCCCCACACACTTCTGCTACCCTGCCTCAGGTTCTCAAACTCTACTGCAGGGCTACCCTTGTCTCAACAGATAGGAAATAATCTATAAATGCATTAGCGAACTCACTCCACCTCGTTGGAGGACTCTCCTCCTCACAGGAATCTTCCCACAACTCAAACCATGAGTAGGCCACTCCTTTCAGACGTTAGGCGGCCAACTTAACTCCCTCTTTCTCAATTTCACACATAACCCTGAGGGTCTTGTGCATCTCATCAATAAAATCTTGAGGTTCTTCTTCTAGATTGGCACCCGTAAACACTGGAGGTTCTAACTAAAGAAATCTATTCACCCTGGAACTAGTGGAATCCCCTTGCTGGCTAGATGAACTAGGTGCAACATTTGACCTCTGGGCCTGAGAGGCCACTAGGTGAGTCAACATCTGAATAGCTCCCCTAAGTAGCCTCTAACTTATAGATGTGGTCGACTACATACTGATAAGAAGGACTCTACTAGACACGGCTCTGAGACATCTTAGTACACTTCAAAATCTTAGGCTCTGATACCAAGTTTGTCACACCTCATCATTGGGAGGCGCGACCAATGCTCAATCGAGTTAACCCAACTGAGCAAGCCTTTTAACAATTTATACCCAGCTCAATACGATTGAGAAACCATGCTTTCGTTTATTTATACAATAGCAAAATCGTACATTCAACATTATTAATTCATTTTCATAACACGAAACATAAGTCGTGGTTAAGTTTTTTTTGAAGATTTCATATAGTTACCATTTAGAAGAGCTAGAGTTTAGAATTACTATGTAATACATTGTCCCATCCGTCACCCGAACAGAACCCACACAAACATCTATGGAGCCTCTAAAGATACAAAAGACAATTATGACAACGCCGGCAACAAGGCCCCGGCTATACCTCAAAAGTGGAACTCTACAACAAAAGATGTACGACATAACCCCTTGGAGGAGAAAAGGGGGCTCACCAAGGCTTTGAGGGGAGGATACTCTGCTATGAGCGATTGGCACTGTCTGTTATGGAGCCACCTACATTCATTCAAAAATGTATCGCTCCCGGCAAAAGGGACGTTAGTACCATGGAATAGTACTAGTATGTATAACTAAACACCATCCTGTTAGAAAGAACAAGTATACAAGAGTAAAAAGAAATCATAAGGACTACAAAGCATTAATTAAACTCCACGTCAGGAATATAAAAGGTTCACATAGTTTTCACATCGTTTCCAAAATTTTAGGTTGGGGCATCCCATATTGTTGCATCATCATCCACAATACCACTGCTTCCTTGAGCAGAGTCCGATCACGGCCCGATCGGCTAATCCGTCCTACCAAGACGTTACCCTTATTTCATTCTTACTTTCCAGTTTCAATTATCAATATATTACCACCATGTGTGTGTAATATGGCGTCCGATCACGACCCGATCGTCTAAGCCATCTGACCAAGACGTTACCCTTTTCCATTAATCATCTCACTTCAATCTTTAGTTTCACATGTATTAGTTCATCGACACTTGGGGCCACAATTACTACATTCCATAAATCACGTTTCACATTATTCCCATTTTCAACATGAACATTGCCATTTAAGATCATAGGCACATACAAAAGCAATTTAAGTTATAAGCATATAGAGGAATTCATCTAGTTCGGCATATTAATCACAATGTAACCTTGACTTGACATTAAGGTATTTAGCACATAGCTCATGTTCTCCACACATCCTCAATTTACAAAGAATAAAACATTAAACACATGGAGAAGCACCTTCCACATATATTTTCACAACATCAATTCATTTGACATAACCAGTACTACATCAATCAATTTTTGGACTTACAACATTTGCATGGGCACCATGGAGGCTCAATTTCTAAGAGGAGGGGATTTTAGCCATACATACCTCCATAGAGCTTTCCTTAAATCCTTATAATAAATTCCGAAATTTCTTAGCAACTTCGATCTATTTTATGAAAATTAAAAATTGAACCAAGAATTAGAGTCATGAATAAGATTCTAGCTCATTTAAGTAAATTATCAAGCACTAAGTGTGCACAATGATTTTAGGACCTTTTTGTGAGAGATTTTTATCATTTTACACCCCAATTGCTATCTTTTTAGTTAACAACATCTCCATACCCTTTTACCTTTTATGCATGCAAGAAAATCCATTCTTATACCCATGATCCCTCAAGCTAATTACTCATTCTCGTGTGAATTTCGAAACCAAAGGTTAGGGCTCAAGTTCTTAACTCTTGGGGTGAAGGCCTAGCACATTTTATTTGATAATCTTCAAGGGTTTATGCAAGAATTGAGTGGGGATTTTATGAGGATAACCCTCTCTCTCTAGAACTTCCCCTCTCACTCTTTTTTTTGCAGAAGAATACCTTAAAAGGGGTCTAATGGGGTGTTTTTAATGAGATAGGATCGGGTTTTAAAAGTTAGAAAATAGGAGCCCAGACACGATCTATGATCGCATATGCGATCGCATAATGGACATGCAGCTCGCAGAATGGACCGCAAAAATGGCCCCAAAAACCTGAACAAACTGCCCGATTATGCGACAGAAATGCAGCTCGCACACCTGTTCTGTGGTCGCATAATGCACCGCAGAACTGCCCCTCGCAAAAATTCCAAGGGGATTATGCGATGACTATATGGCCCGCATATTGATTATGTAATCATATAATTGGCTGTATAGTTGACCTCGAAATTAACCATTAAACTGTCTGACTCTACGAGACTATGTTGTCCGCACAGCTATTTTGCAATCGATAATGGACTATAGAAACACAAGTTTTTGGAAAACATTGTTCCTTAACTATTTAATGCACAGATCAATCCAAAGGGTCCGAACCGCGACGAGATTTTACAAATCTCTAACACATATACCTAACTTGGCACTACGAGCTTTCGAGTTTTGAGTAGCAATTTTCATGGGGCCTTACATTTCCCCCCAAGATCAGAAACTGGGGTAGAATGTTGAGGAGGACCCTCAAAATTCTGAAGCAAGTCCAGCCAACGCCAACATGTCAGACGGTTAGTAATCGGTTAAGAAACTGGGGCAGAATTTTGAGAAGAACTCTAAAAATTCCGAAGAAGGTGCAGCAAGGCCTATTATCTGCAAATAGTAAAAATATCATCTATCAAACAAGGGCAAAATTTTGAGGAGGACCCTCAGAATTCTTACATAAGAAAGCTGCAGTGTCTCGAAAATGTGTTACCATCACTAGTTCATCTAAAATTAATTAATATATCAATATGTTTCTAAAATGACTCTATTTTTATCAATAATTGCATATTTTTCGAAAGCTTTATTTCCGTAACAGTCAGGTGTTACCCAGGGATCTTGGAAAGGCCTCCAGAACGGAGCAAAGCAAGGCCGGCAGACAAAAGCACGAACCAACCTCCCCTCATGAAACTTACAATTTTTCTTTGAACGCAAGCACGTTTGACGTAACGATAGCATTCGCAGATATGTGTACACAAAGCAAATTCGCTATCAATCAGGATATCAGACACCGAATATATCTCCACCTAGGACATATACTACTCTTATTTGCTACTTGCTCTCTGCATGAGGCTAATCCTTGCTTCCACATTTGCATGAGGCTAATCCATGCCTCCCCACTTGCATGAGGCTAATCCATGCCTCCCTATTTGCATGAGGCTAATCCCTGCCTCCATATCTGTATGAGGCTAATCCCTGCCTGCCTCTCTATATGAGGCTAATCCCTGCCTCCATATTTGCATGAGGTTAATCCCTGCCTCCCTCTCTACATGAGGCTAATCCATGCCTCTCCTTGCATGAGGGTAATACCTACCTCCATATTATATGAGGATAATCCCTGCCTATATATATGCATGAGGTTAATCCCTGCCTCCCTCTCTGCATGAGGCTAATCCCTGCCTCCATATCTGCATGAGGTTAATCCCTGCCTCTGTCTCTGCCTGAGGCTAATCCCTGCCTCCCCACTTGCATGAGGCTAATCCCTGCCTCCTTATCTGCATAAGGGTAATCCCTGCCTTCATATCTGCATGAGGCTAATCCCTGCCTCCCTCTCTGCATGAGGCTAATCCCTGCCTCCCTCTCTGCATGAGGCTAATCATTCCCTCCCTATTTCCATGAGGCTAATCCCTGCCTCCCTCTCTATACGTGGCTAATCCCTGCCTCCCCACTTGCATTAGGCTAATCCCTGCCTCATTATCTACATGAGGCTAATCCCCGCCTCTATATCTACATGATGCTAATCCCTGCCTCTATCTCTGCATGAGGCTAATCCCTGCCTCCCTCTCTGCATGAGGCTAATCCCTGCCTCCCTCTCTGCATGAGGCTAATCCCTGCCTCCCTATCTGCATGAGGCTAATCCCTGCCTCCCTATTTGCATAAGGCTAATCCCTGCCTCCATATATACATGAGGCTAATCCATGCCTCCAAATTTGCATGAGGCTAATACCTGCCTCCCTCTTTGTAGGAGGCTAATCCCTACCTCCGTATTTGCCTGAGACTAATCCCTACCTCAGTATCTGCATGAGGTTAATTCCTGCCTTCACATTTTCATGGGACTAAGCATTGTCCCTCCTTACATAAATATTGCTCTTTTCTAGTATTGTCTATTTGCTTTTATATCGGGCTAAGATCTTCCCTTCATTTCGCAAAGCTAAGCCTTGTCTTATTAACATCATATTATTGCATCTCATAGGTTGAAATATCGCCGATTTATCCAAGGGCGTCATAGTATAAAAGGCATCATCCTCATAGCCGGAAGACACCATGCCATGGCCTGAGGATCCCTACAATTTGCATATCATTATTCAAAAGCGTCATGGTTCGGAGGCACCATCTGCATGGCTTGAAAACAACATTTCATGGCCTGTGAATCCCTCACTAAAAAATACATGGCCCAGGACATCATGGTCCAAGGATGTCATCTTTAACCGTCCAAAAGACAACCTTCATGGTCCAAAGGAAATCTGAATCATGTTTAAATTTTTGCGCAAATACATGTTGGTAGTATCTCTTCATCTGTAGGTGACCAGCAAGCAACCACTATCCTAGCAGGAGCGACCCCCACTCTAGTTCATTCAAACTATCTCAGGCGAATGTACTCACCACAGCCGCTCTTGCATCGTGTGTTCCATTCTTGCATTAACTTCATCGGTATATTTCGCCAATGAATCCAGAACTACACATGGCCTGATTCATATAACACCAGGGATATGTAGGCAACTCAAGACCAGAGTCCGGCCTCTGTCTTTCAAAACATCCCGTCTGGTCAAAATTGGCCATCATTTATTTATTCGAAAAATCTTTCATCCTTCCCATGTAAAGAGGGACAGATGTTGATACCCAAATTTTCCTCATATATTCTTAATACATATATATACTTTCATAATAGCATATGCTGTTATAAGCATGCATAAGAATTTGTAAAAAGTTTCTACAATTTTTAAAAACTCCAAATTGATATATTCCTTCTCTTTTTATTTATAAAATTTCCAATAATTATCTTTCAAATTATTTTTGTGATGATTTAGTCATCAAAATAGTTTTTAAACATTTTTAGTGTATTTTTATAATTGTATTTACATTTTTAGGCTAAATTGCATATCTTTGCAATAATAGCCCATATAAACATATAATTATATTATTGATGCATAAAATGATCTTTTATATTTTTAAAATGTTAAATAACTATTTTAAATAATTTTAGTACATCAAAAGAATTTTTTAGAAATCATTTATCATTTCTTATAAATTATATAACTATTAAAAGTGGCTATTTAAAATCTAGCCTATTTTATTTCAATTTTAATCCCCAATTTAACCCAATTACCAGCCCAAACACTGAAGACCCGATACGACCCCAATAACTTTGAAGCTCGATTGTTGATCATAAAGATCAACGGCCACGAACGACCATTCCTAAAATAAACTAACCTATACCCCCCCTCCCCCAAAACCCTAATCATTTCCCTCTTCTCACCACCGTCATCTGTTCCTCTCATCTCTCAAAAGCTCTTAACCTAACCCTAGTCAAACCTCACAACCCTCGTCCATGGCCATCTCCGATGACTTCTCACCACCTCTCAAGCCTTCAATGGCCTCTGTCACGTTAATTTTGCCATCTTCAGGGCCCTCAAGGGACCAGTGCTAGTTGGCTTGCATCTATGATTCTTCTCTCACCCGTTTCAGGCCATTCCAGTGTGATTCCGAGTAAGATCGTCCTATATTGGCTACGATCTATGGGTTTCTAAGCATGTTTCTTCACCTCTATGTTATTCTCTTCGAAATCCTAATTTCTTTTCTAAACCTCTTAGATCTATACATATCTAAGATGATATGGGTTTTTTTCATGTGAGTTTCACAATAGCCTTGAGATTCTTTACAAGAATCGTGTGATTTTTAAGTGATTTTCATCTTTTTCTAAGCTAGGGTTTTTGGAATTTCTTTTTACAAATTGTTTAATGACGTTTTGTGTTTAATATTCTGCTTCTCATATGTTTTGACTGATTTTGTAAGTCTACTACAATCTTAGCTTGCTTGTACTGAAAGCCCTGGTTTTTTTGGATTCTTCGTTTGGTTTATGAGTACTGATACATCTGATTGTGTTCCTACTTTGGGTTCTTGTAATTTCACGTGATTTTCTTGTCCTAATATGCTTCGATTGAATTTCTTAGTTCAATCCTTTCACTGATTCTATATGTTTGTTTTCATCCTGACTATTCATGTTTTACCCTATTTTATATGCTAAACATGCTGACTCTTTCATGACTTTCTCATTGATTGAACCCTTGATTATTCTGAATCCCTTATTTCCTAGTTTAATTTGAATAATTTCCCTTAAACTTTCGATTCTTACCTCACTACTCGATTTGATTGAATTGTATGCCTTAATTAATTTCCCTTGCCTTGTTTCCTTAATTAAACTTTTGTTCATTTACCCCTAATTACATACTATATACTCAAACCTTAATTGATTCTTTTCCTTAAATACTTAGACTGCTTTTACCGCTGATTTAATTGTCCTTTGATTAAAGGAAGGACTTGGTGATTCACATGTGACTTCCCTGATTTGCTACTTAATTGATCTCTTACCTTATTTGTTAACTTTTGATTACTATATAAACCTCCTCTTATTTTAAGTTTTGAACAACGACATAGTTCAAAAAACGCTACTCTTTACACTCAAAAATTCTCTTTCTCTTCTGCTACTTGTGATACTCACTAATATAGCTGGCTGAAAGCCATGGCTAGATGTTGGGAACTTTAATTGCTTTATATTCTGCACCCTTTTCTTCAACTGTGTGTCTCTAGTTAAGTTTTCAAATCCAAACCCTATGTGTTTCATTAATGCACTAGTTCATCAGCTATGAATTCAACTTGTATTCCTGTTTACTTCTTTGCTCAGCATGTTTAAATTCTGTCTTGATCAATGCATGCTTTATATTCTGCACTCTTTCCTGCTTACTTCTTCATCTAGCATGTCCAAACTGTATGTTCAATCCTGTTCAAGACATACCAACTATTATCTATGTCTTAACTACTGAGTCTCTAAGATCCCATGTGTTATATGCAGTTTGTTGAC
Organism: Nicotiana tabacum; assembly: GCF_000715075.1. Taxonomy (NCBI): domain Eukaryota; kingdom Viridiplantae; phylum Streptophyta; class Magnoliopsida; order Solanales; family Solanaceae; genus Nicotiana; species Nicotiana tabacum. Next base: position 53,991,425 of record NC_134099.1, on the reverse strand, counting down.
TATATGTTTCTCTATACCCTATCCATGTACCCCAATGTGACTCTTACGTGCCCCAATCCTTTTATCCCCATGTGAAATCTGTTTGTTAAGTATTCTTTTCTGAATCTGGATTTCTCTTATGACCAATTGATTGTCTGCTGTTTTGGTACTCTCCTCAAACTGTTTCAGTACTAATGATTTTCAAAAAAGCTCTTTTGAGTCTTAATATCTTTCTATTAAACTCCTTCAACTGTTATGCACTCTCACTTTACTCTTAGAATACTAGGTTCTGCCCCTCTGACATGTGTACTGCCTTCAGATCTTTGAGATCTCTCTAAACTCTAGCATGTCAGAGCTGGCCTTTCCATACCGCACCTAAGTCAGTTACTATTTGAGAAAAGGTTTAGGTGTGAGCACTGCCCGGGATCCTTGAGATCCTTAGGGAACTCTGACACACCCAGACACGAAATTATCTATGGAACTTTGGAATTTGAGGCTATTGGAGACTTGGGAAGTCATTTGTGACTACTGCAGTCTCCCTATATATTAACTACTATTTATTTATGTATTTTTATTCTTTGGTCTGTAATAATTATTTTAAACAACATTGTGGTGATTCATGAAAAAGGGTGGGTAGTCATATATATGTTGGGTAGCTTGGGTAGATACCATGCCTATTGGGTTATGCTAATTCAAATGTGTTCATATGTTTGCTTTACTTCCACAATAGTAGAAACTATGCATGTATGATCTAAGTGGCTTTAATAATAGATATCATGCCTATACGGTTAAAATCAGCTTTATAATTAGATATCATGCCTATAGGGTTAAAATCAACTTTTAATTAGATATCATGGCTACAAGGTTAAAATAAGCTTTATAATTAAATATCATGCCTATAAAGTAATTGAAGTTTAGTTTTCGTTACAACATGTAATCAAATTCGTCTTCTTAGAAATCATGCCTATAATTTCAAGAGTCAGCTTCTAATAATTAGATGTCATGCCTATAGAAATTAAAATCAGCTCTAAAAGAAATCATGCCCATAGAACTCAAAACCAGTTTAGTTAAATAAATTAGTTTAATTCATGTTTGTTCATTCTGAATTGGTTAATTAATTTGTTCGTTTCTTAATAAGTTTTCAAATACTGCCTTAAGTTAATACCGTTGAAAGCATGTCTATAGCATCTGAAGTTGTCGTTTAAAAAATCATTTTTTGCCATTTTATTGCATTCATAATCAATATATATGTCATGCTCTTAGGACACTACTGTTATGCGTTTAGGAAAGCCAATAGGGCGATTAAAGTCCTGCAACTGTAGAACTGCGCTTTAAAACTGCTCGCATTCACAGGTCTAAAATCAGTAGGTCTTTGACACTTCAGTCTTAATTTAATGTTGTATACGTTCTGCTCACTTAGATATCATATTCTAGGATTTTCTTAGATAACTTGACTGTTGTTTGAAGACGTGCACTTACTTGTTATATTTGTGGAGGTGATTGTGAGCCTGTAATTTGTTTTCTTTAAATGCAGTCCTAATTGTTTTTGATTAACGCCTAGACTTTTATCCTTTAAAACCTTAGGAAGTTCCAGAACCACCTAAATTAGAGGCCTTAAATACCTCCAGGGCCACTAGAATGCTTTAAGCTATGACATTTTCAAGAAGGGACGGGTAGTGCACGCATAGGACATTTTCAAGGTTACTAGAATGCTTTAAGCTATGACCAGGGGGAGGGAATTGGGTAGTAAGGATACGATGACTACGCGCTAATGTCACATGTATCCCCTTATTGAGGAGTGTTTACCGGACATTGTGTGGGGTGATCCTATAGGCTAATCAACCTAGGACCCCTCTTTTCCCAACTCCTATATGTTTTAAATGTATTTACTTCTCTTTACATATGTTCAAACCTTTTCCCTGGTTTTTATTACTTGATCCATACATGTACTTAGAATGTCAAAACATGCCTTTACTTGCAAGAACGTGTTAAAATTGCTTATTTGCCAAAATGACTAATTTACATAGTATAAGTTCGGTCAGGACGAACCGTTGTGGACCAAGAGGGTTGCCTAACACCTTCCCCTTAAGGTTATTTCGAGCCCTTATCCTAAATCTCTAGTAATGCAAACTAGTCTAAGAGTTAATCGCTCTAGGTGCCCTAACGCACAATAATCCATTAGATGGCGACTCTTCAATACCCAATTCCTAAAAGGGAAATGAGTTATTACCCCCATGAATGTCGAATCCCAGACTTCTCTCTCCGTGGAGGGAAAAAGGGGGGGGGGGGGGCGACAAACCCGGCCCCCAAGCCCACGTCTCGGAATCAGACAAAAATCATAAAACTAGAAACTCCTTCCACTCACGAGTCCATACATACAAGATTTATCAAAATCCGACTCCATTTGACCCCTTAAATCCTCAATCAAAACTCTTCAAAATCTCAAGCCCTAACCCCTCATTTCACACTTAATCACCACAAATTACATGATTAAACCACAAAAAACTACCATAATCACGAGTATTAGAGCTCAAATTACTCAACTCAGTGAAAAACCCCTTGAACCCCTCTTCAAATTGCTCCCAAAAGCTCCAAATCCGGATGAAAAATGACCAAAATTTGCGAAGGAGACTTTTTATACATTCTGCCCAGCACTTACGCATTTGCGACCAAATTCAAGCAGCTACGGTCCAAATGTTGCGTCTGCACATTTCACTTAAATTCCCACCTTCTGCACCTGCGCCCCAAGCCTCGCACCTACAGTCTCGTAGATGCAGTCCAAATTCTGCTCCTGCATTTCTTCTCCACTTCTGCGGACCTCGCACCTGTGGTCCCCAATCCACAGCTACGGAAATGACAGAAGCAGCAGCTTCAGCTGCTCAAAACAATTTCCAACCCTTCCGCCAAGCATCGGAATTCATCCTGAGGCCCTCGGAACCTCAACCAATAATACTAACAAGTCACATACCACCATTCAAACTTATTCAAACCTTTGGGACACTCCAAACAACATCAAAATACCAAATCACCCTCCGATTCAAGCCTAAGAACTTCTAAACTTTCGAATTCCACAAACAATGCCGAAACCTATCAAATCTCGCTCGAATGACCTGAAATTTTGCATGCACGTCACAAATTACACTACAGACCTACTCCAATTTACAGAATTCCATTCCGACCCCGATATCAAAATTTCCACTGCCGACCGAGAAACGCTAAATTTCCAATTCGCCAATTCAAGCCTAAATCTACCATAGACCTTCAATTTACATTTGTCCAAAATCACCTAACGGAGCTAACCAAACCGTCAAAATTCACATCTGAGATCATCTACTCCTAAGTCAACATCCGGTTGACTTTTTCAGCTTAACATCAAAATAGGATACTAAGTGCCTCATTCCTCTCCAAAACAACTCCGAACCCGAAACAACTAACTTGATACCACACAATACAGTCGAACAACACATAAGGAAGCATAAATGGGAAAAACAAGGCTATTACTTATGAAACCACCGACCGGGTCATTACATTTTCTTGGTAAGTTATTTTGAACTTGAATTGGTAGTATGTTAAAAGTTGGTAATATTTGTCGAGATTTCAAATTTCATCTGCGATTCAAGTGCAGTATGACCATTGAAAAAATAATTAACTACTTTCTCATTCAAAATGGGCCATAGAAAAGTAAAGGGAGAATGACACAGTTACCCACAAAAATAAAACTATTTACCCTAGTCTACCAAATTATTTTTCTACCCATAAACTAATTACATTTCTCACTGATAGTACTTTTTGTGGGAAATTTTTTCTTTATCTCCAATTCGTTTTTTTATTCTATGTTTTTTTTCTTTTCTCGTTTTCTTTTTTTTCTTTTTTTCCTTTTCTAATTTCATTTAACTTCTTTTTTTAATATTCTTTTTCTCTTCATAATCTAATTTCATTTACTGTTTTCACTATTTTTTATTATTATTTTTTATACTATTACTAAAGAAAAATCAAATTGTGTACCAATTAAATGTAGCTAATACAACCAAAAAATATTAACTAACATATGATATCAATATAGTATATAGCTATACAACCAGGGTATATAATTGTACGTAAAGAGTTAATTTACGTCTTGAAAGATTAATAACCACAAACTCAACAAACCCAATTTATGAGTTTTAAAGCTTCAAGTCCTCTAATGGTAGATTAATGTTTTGCAGAAGTCATAAGTCTTGGAATTCAATTCATAGAATAAACCAAAACCAAAAAAAAATTGAATTTTCACTTTGCCCCTCACCAATCCGGCAAACAAATCAAAAACAACGGCTCCTACATAAATACAATAGAATTGAAATGTTGTCCTTCTTACTCAGATAAGCGACCATCATTAAATTGGCTTTACTAGGGATCCTATAATAGGGAACTTTCATTCCCAGTAGAAGTCCTCGAGCAACTTGCCTAATACTAATAAATAAGGGGAAGGCCCAACATTTTATATTAGTATAAGGAAGGCGCTAGCTAGCGCCCAACCTATACAAGGGCTTTCCACCTCCATTTGGTCGTGCTGCTATGATGTAGGTGCAAAGAGCCTAAGCGGTCAAGCTATTATATTCCTTGGTAAAAGCTTAAAGTAAATTAAAAGGGAAAAGGCAAGTAAATCTACGAGCAATAAGTATACTATTATGGTATATTGTATACTATTACAACATAATGTTACAGTATATTGCATATTATTACAGTATACTATAACAATATCTTGTATACTATAATTGTATACCGTTACAGTATAAATATATAATCCTATAGTATATCATATACTGTAGCGATATACTATTAGGTAACTGTGTTCTTCTTTGATTATTACAATATATCGTTGCAGTATATTATAAACTATAATAGTATATTGTTGTAGTATAGCTATATACTCCTACAACATATTGTATAATGTAGCAATATACTTTTGGATAGCTGTGTTCTTCGATTTTTAGCTGAAAATATCGATCTCAATCACCTCAAATCAGCTCCAAATGCTATCAAATTTTAGTATGAACTTCCAGAAGGTATTATAAGCAATATTTAACAACACTCACTTTGAATCAAACAAGAAATCTTCAAAATAAAAAATTTAAATTCAAGAGCTTCAAGCCCAACAATGGTGAATATTCAAATACACATAAAAATTCAGATCCGGGAAGCTTACTTGAAGGTACTATAATCAATATTTTATAGCACCCACATCGAATCAAACAATAAATTTTCAAAATAAAATTTTAAATACAGCAGCTTCAAGCTCATCAATAGTGGATCTTCATACACAAACAAAAATCAGAGCTGGAAAACTTAATATATAACTGCAACAATACATGAGATCAGAAATACAAATAAATACAAAAAGTGTATTTATTTGGAACTTGCAACTGATGTTGCAACCAGAGCTGTTAGTTCTTTGGAAGGTGCATGGGTGTTTGTTATTGAGTTGTTTTTTACAGAGGACGGTCAGGTTGTTAGTGAAAATAGAATAAAGACCGGGTAAATAGTTTAAGTCGCATGGGTAGAAAAAGTAAATAATTTGGGCCTGGTCATTAATGGGTATATAGTTTGGAATTAATGGTATGAAGTGAGATTTTCCAAAAAGTAAAGGCGTAACTGACTAATAGACTAGCCCAACTGCCACTTTTGTACAACAACAACAATCCAGTAAAATCTCATAAATGGGGTATGGGGAGGGTAGAATGTACACAGACCTTACCTTTACCTCAAGGGGGTAGAGAGGCTATTTCCGATATACCCTTGGCTCAAGAAGACGAAAAGACAATATATTAGTACTATCAACAGAAATTGTAGAAATAATAACAGCAGTATAAATACCAGAAAATAGATGAAAAGCAATAACAATAACATATAAGTCAGGCTTGGTACTATAAAAATGGAAGACTAGCGTGGACACAATAACCGTCACTTTTGTACTTATCAACATTTTCGAGGTCTCATGATTTGCATAAAAAGGATTATTTGGAGCCACCACTGAAATTTTGAACTAATAATTTTGAGCTATCCCAAAATCTGGTGTCAGCGAGCACATGAGCTCTATAGAATAAATAAGGACAACTATCTGAATAGCGATACAATACTGTCTGAAGTACATACAAAATAATAAAGAGTAAAGAAAGGGACTCCAAGGCCTACAGACGGAAACAACAATACTATCTTGAAACCACAAATGGGAGCCTGTGCAACTCTCTAACAATCAACTCTATTAACAGCATCTGGAGCGGTACAACAAGTGCAATGTGTAGTATGAGTACGACCAATCTCATGTACTAAGTAAGTAGCAAGCCTAACCTAAAATTGAAGATAGTGACAAGATTGGCAAAGTCTACTACTCACTTCCAATAGATAACAATAATAAAAATAAAATAATAATAATAATAATAATAATAATAATAATAATAATAATAATAATAAAGGAAAAACAGCTCAAGGAAAACAAGTTCAATTAATTCCCTTTAACAAGAAATAAACATGCTTTCCCATCAAATCAATTAAGCCATCAATCTCAAGATATAGATTTTAATTAGCATGTGAAAAATACTATCTTTATACCTTCATGACAAAAGACGATGCCAAATTAACAAATTCACAATTAAATCATTAGATAAGCACAATCTTAGCCACTATACGGGTACCAGGCATAAAGCCCATCGCTCAGCACATATCAATTGCATGTTCTCACATGGTCCAAAGACCATGGGTTATCACCTAACTTAGGAGGGGCGAATCCTAGCCCATGCACTAATCAGATCAAAAGTCAACAATAATCATAACTCGGCCCAAATGGCATGATGCACGTGTCACCTCAATATCAATACAACTCTGCCCAATGAGGGGAACTTGGCATGCGCGTCACCTCAATATCAATATCAATACGGCTCTATGGCTTCAGTTCTACCATTAATCCACTAAAATCACAATACGTAGATATCTCAAAGTATTAGAAATCAATAAATTGCATAAATTATACCAACGTGCAATAAAGCCACTCAAACTCGTAGTACTCAAGTAAGAAAACCAACAACATGTGAGATAACCAGAAAGAAGTACATAGAAATAATATAATATGCAGATATAATATCATGACTTAAGATACTATGACTACAATAAAGGCAAAGAACTCAACATAGAAAAATGATCATATCATATCTCAAACAGATAAACATACAGCCTAGAAATTATTTCTAGCATGAATAATAGTCAAAATAGTCATAATGTAAAGGAAATATGATAACACGAAGGCATGATAGCAAACAAGGCACATAATAGCTTAAGGTCTACCATAATCATAAATAATCACAGTGTACGCACATACGCTCTTCACCACATACGTGCATCACCCCCAACATGGAGCAAGTATCGAAATCTATGGGGAAAACACCCTCAAGCCAAGACTAGGAAAGATACTTACCTCAAAGCACGAGAATTAACACTCCAAAGAGCCCTTCCCACGCTAATCATCCACTAAACGACTCACATCTATAAAAAAAATAACTCAATAACATCAAACACTGCTATAAAAATAGATTAAAAATAATAAAGTTCCAATCTTTATTAAATAGCAAAAAATCAATCAAAAAGTCAACCAGGGCCCGCTTCCCAAACCCGACCAAAATTACAAATTCTATCTACCCATTCGAATACGAGTCCAAATATATAAGTTTTATTCAAATTCGACTCCGAATAAAAGTTCAAATCTTTATTTTTCACTCTCCAAAATCATAGTCAAAATCCTCAAATTTCTCCTTTAAATCCCTTGATCTATGTATAATAATCCATGGATAAACATTACACCAAAATATACTTATAGCGGTAATTATTTAGTGGCAATATACTAATTGCCGGTAGTTAATTTAATGAATCTCAATATTAGTGGCAATTATATATTTGCCGGGAATAAATAAGTTTTTACTTTAAACCAAAAAGAATAGCCATTAATAATAGTATAGTTTTTAGTACTTCTATTATTTTAGAT